>NC_087347.1:74638252-74945659 GCF_030014295.1 Loxodonta africana | reverse complement strand
ACTAAATATGATATATCACATTTAAAGTTGTAAATAAGATTATCAGCTGTTATCTCATTGTGATTTATTTGGACTCTAGTGTTAGTTCAGTCCTCCTAATAGTTGTACAGTAATGTCATATACACATGTTATATTGACTGGTGTTTCTCCTGTTTCATCTGTTTTGAAACTGTCTGTCTGTACCTTATCAGTTGCTTCCTTAAGTAAAATTGAGTGTCCAGATTTCATCGCAAATACAGATTTCACTTCAAAGCTTTTGATTTAAAGGTAACCCAGATTATGTCTCTTATGTTAGGATCACTTTGTCTTTATTCCACCACCTCAGATATTGGACTTTTAAGTTCTTTTGTCAACAGCATGATGTTTACAGTTGTGAAACGTACTTACTGCTTTAGTAGTATTGCCAAATTTTAATAGAATAACAATAAATTTATAAGAGTTGAAGTTTGGCGAAATTATGTCAAGGTATGAAATTTAAACCCATAATAAAATGTATTTGTAAGTGGTCTACTTATAAGAGATTTCCTAAACATTTTCACTTTTATGAAATAGCAAAGCTGGAATCAGTGAGATGTTTGAGGGGCATCAAGGACCAATCACTGGCATCCATTGTCATGCAGCTGTTGGAGCAGTAGACTTCTCACATCTTTTTGTCACTTCATCGTTTGACTGGACAGTAAAACTTTGGACAACTAAGGTATCTAAAATGCAGACATCTGCTCATTTGCTCAAGTTTCTGACACAAGGTGGTGCTCTAATACTATATAGGAAAGATGAAAAGCTTTCAAATAGCTTAGAATTATTTATTAATGGATCAAACCTGATAAAAAGTTACACAGGACATGAGTGAGCTATTGGATGTTATAGTTTTCATAAAAGTGTCCTGGCAGATATGGAAACCGCACACATACCAGCCTCCCCACCACTTCAGGCTTTTCAAGCACAGAGCTCCTTACCCTAAACTGAGTTGGGGAGATAGCTCCTGAGTATCTCACATAGCACCTCCCATAACTGTGATACAGCCTATCACAAAAGCCATGCATTGCTCCATGGAGAGCTTTAGAGGGTTATGCAGAACCATAGTGACTCACAGAACTGATGGAGAAATGGAGAAAAGACACATAAAAACTGACTTACATTAAGGTCGTATACAATAAGGTCATACGTAAAAAACTTGAATCATTAGGAAAGATTTGTGTAAAGGCATGGTACTTTTTTTTTTTTTCCTTATTTTGTATAATAAATGAATAGTTTTGGTTTTAATAAGTTTTAGTTATTTGAAAAGCCCACTTATGTGATAAAGTGCTTCCTGATCCTCCAGCGATTTCAGATAAATGCGACAAGGCAAGAAAATGGTTGTATGGATTTCAGTTGAGTTTTTCTGCGTATCATCGTTTGGGCTAAAGACTGGCAGGAACTTGGCCAGTTGAAAGTCTCAAGGCAAATCCAAGTAGGGAGGGAACATTTACCTGCTGTGACTGACCTCGTGGTCTTGTTCCATCTGTTTTAAAGTTAAAGTGCTTTGACTTTGCTGTTTTGTTGCGGTGTTACACTGTTGCTGGTGAAACTGCATACTGTATATCAGATTCTATTTAAATTAAATTTCGAGCTTTTTTTTTTCTCTTTCCTCGTGCCTTACACTGAATGAGACAAAGTTTAGAGAGCTTATTTGGTTCTTCCATTTCTTTGAGAAAACCTGGTGGTCTTAGGAGATGTTCCCCACTATTCCAGTGAACTTACATTTATTTATTGAGTGCTGGCCTTAGAAATCTGGGATAAACTCACCGTTCACTCTTATCCTTCCTTGATATTTCAGTGTAATTGAAGTGAGTTAAACTACTCCAAAAACTTGCCTTTTAAAATTGAATGTTTTCAGGTTTGGCATTAGAGAAATAAAAATAGCACTTACCTTACGTCTAATGAAGGGAACATATTAAAAAGTGCGTAAAACAGAATCCAGCATGTAATAGGCACTTACCAGTTGTTTAGTACCTCATTTTCCTCTAAATGAGGATCAGACAGAGCCTGAATGCATTTAATAAATCATCTGGTTTCTTTCTTGGATTGTTCTTGAATATTATGTTCTTTTAATGAGACTTATGCACAGGAAAAGGTAAAGGGAGAAGGAGATTCTCACAACTGCAGACAAAGAAATGCATAATGTAGCTAGTATAACCAAACCACGATGGAGCATTTTGGAAAGATGAACGAAACCAGCTACTTCTCAATAGGCTGCAGGCAGCCTGTAAGTTGCTAGATTTCTGGATGTGCTTTTCCTTTAGTAGTCCTTTATATAGACACAGGACTCATTGCGTATTTGTTAGGTTGTTAGCAAGCTCGCTTTTTTAGTAATTAAAAAGAATCTTAGATCTGTATGTAGACTTTTTTTTTTTTTTGGTATAGCAGGGCTTCAGTTTGCCAGCCTTCTTTTGGCTCTAAATTAACAGGATCGGGAAATGAAGAGTTCATCTTACCTAAACAAGAGCAGAACTAACCTGTGATAGCAGACTGATTGATGCTTGCCTTTGTGGTACTACATAGCTGGTTGATTGGTGGTTGATATTTTTTTGTTCTTGTGTTTTGCTGTTTCCACATAGAACTGTTCCAAATAAGAATGACAGGCAAGCATATCTCTTTTCTTGCTAATTAAGCTAGACATGACTTCCTTCCTTGAGCTTCATATAGAAGACTCATTTGTTCATTCATCCATGATGCATGCCTCTCCCCTCCTCCACACACAGTCATACCTCCCTCCAATGTTAATGGCCAAAGGATGGGCCAGCATAGAGTAGGGTACTTTCATACATGCTCAAGTTCCCTCTAAAACTTTATTAGAAGAATTACCCTTTATTCTAACCTTTCTGTACACAAATAGCTCTACTCTATAAAGAGTAGAGCAGCAACAGTCAACTGAATAAATATTTTTATATTTGGCCATACCATGACTTCCAATATCATTGTTTTACTTAGGTTCACAATTTTTTTTTTTTTTATGTTGCTGGTATTTATTTCTGCCCTGCTTAAAGACTTGTTAGAACCTCTGTGCTCTCCAGTACAAGGCTAGTGAATAAAGGCAGTGTTTTAAAATAATCTGTTTTTAAACAATTCCATTTTAAGCTTTTTAAACCAGTGTCTTCACATTCATGGATTTAACAGACTTTAAATGTTGTGCTTGTTTGCCTCTATATGCCTTCTGACTTTGGGAATTGATTGATCCCTTATAAACTGGAAGCATGAATTGTTAGATATTGCTATATCTTGTGTCATTTAAAATCTGGCACTGCCCCAATAGCAAAACAAGATTCATTCTATATTTTCCTTTCTTGAAGTCCTTTAAAAATCCCTGGAAAGCTCAGTTCAGCACTGCCTCTAATTTAAAGTTATCTGTTTCTGTAGCCAGCCTCTAATCATTGCCAACTCAGAAATTCATAACACAGTCACAGACAGAATTCTAGTTCATCAAACTGTTTTCATTAAGTTTCTTAACTGAGGCATTTTTAATACAGAACATAAAATAATTTTCTACATATTGGTAAAGTTTAAATCAGTCAAGACATTTTGTCTAATGTATGTGGAGGACATTGTTACCTTCTCAGAATATTAAATTTGAAAAATCTTAACAGAAGCACTTTGGCAGGCCTAAATGTTAAGGAAAATATGTGAGTGAAAGCTTCATCAGAGTAACCTGCGGATTCTATAAAAGCTTGATTTGGAGTAGACCTGGTTAACTTCCTTAATGTACCACTACATTTAACCATGCTTATAAATTACTCCTTTTTAAAATTATTCTAAGTATATATGAGACACAACATTTGCTAGTTCAACATATAAATTACTCTTAAAATGTAAGTATTTATATGGGGGACAAAATATTTTAATGTATGCACAATATATTCTAGTTTCCAAACAAAAGCTTATCAGAACCATATTTTACCATAAAGTGACAAACTTAAGGTTGTTAATATGGTAATTCCTTAGAACAGGTAGTTTTTAGGCTTTTGTAGCCCGTAAACACTTTAAAATTTTTCACAGTCTCTGATGTCTCAAATCCCCGCCTTATTTTAACAGCTTACCTGTCTAATTCTCAGGGAGTTACCAGCATTAAAGTAAGGCTAAAGAGATCCTACCAGTGCTTGGGATAACAACTATGTACAGATTATACATGTTAAAATGAAACAATGCTTTAAAGTTGAAATGTTTCTTGGGGAAGGCGAACTTGCTACTAACCGGTGTCCAGCTTCTCCTTTGCATTTTCAGGAACTCAATTTTGTCGATCTACTAGAGTGATTAGAGTAGGGAATGCTGACTGGAACTAACAAGCTCCTGAGGCACTGATACATTGGAGAATGTCAGTTCGTTAACTTACAATGAGAAACATAGCTGCCAGAAGGCCCAGATACTCATATTAGCATGACCAGCTCATTGTTTTCATATAGACAACCTACATGGGAAGCCAAATTATAATCAGAAGGTTGCTTGCTGAGCAAGGATTTGGAACAAAAGAAGTTTTATAATTTGAATGTTTAAATGGCATCAAGCTAAGATAGCCTGATTCATTCATCTTCTAATAGAGTTCGCCTTGCCATGGGGTAGCAATTCTCAAATTCCATCGACAGAGACTCCCTCTCTCTTGGACAGTGCTTGAATGGTTACTGTCTTCATTTTCCTTGTAAGACTGCTGCTTAATATTTCTGTTTACTTCTAATTGACACAGTCTTCCTCAAGAAATTAATGTCTTCAGTCAGGTTATATGAGAAGGTAAAGGGAGCCCTGGTGGTACAGTGGTGAGGTTGGTGCTTCGAACTCATCTAGCAGCTCCTGAGGAGGAAGAGCTGGTGATCTGCTTCCGTAAAGATCACAGCCCAGGAAACCCTGTGGGTCAGCTCTACTCTGTCACATGGCATTGCTGTGAGTGGAAAATGACTCAGTGGTACCTAACAACATTTCTGACCTTGGGATTATTTTTGTAAGGACATCTGTTTGTCTCTGTTCTGATCCAGTTTGAGGATATACTTATTTCCAGTGAGAGAGCATCTCACTGTTACCCTCATGTATTTACTGCGGGGACTCTCTTTATTATTAATCCAGAACTCCCCAGTTACTCCAGCTTTGAGAAATAACCTTAAAGAACTTAGAGAAAATATGGTTTCTCTCTTGACCATACAGTGTTGATGCTCACCATGTAACAGGATGAGGTACCTTTGCTTATTCAAATGCTATTGACGTTCAAAGAAACCTTTCTTTTTTTTATTCTTTTAGCTAATATGTTTTGAAAACCTCTTATGTATAAGTATTTTAGAGCTGCAGAGACCTTCAGAAATGATCTATTTCAGTGGTCTCAGTCGTGGCTGCACATTAGAATCACCTGGACAATTTTTAAAACTCTCAAAGCTCACCTGATGCCTCAGACCGATTAAATCAGAATCTCTAACAGGGAGACCCAGGTAACAACATAGTTCTTAAAATTCCCCAGGTGATTACAAAAAACAGTCAAGGTTCAAAACCACTGATACAGAACTCTTTGTTTTACAAGTAAGGAAATAGGGGCCTAGAAAGGTGAAGTGACTTTTCTAAAGCCTTAGTCATTGTCCATAATCACATTGTGAAAATTTGGGGAAATGTTGCTGTTTTGTTGTATTTTTCTTTTTAGTGTAATCTTTTACCCAGCTATGTATCTTGCTTCTTTGGTTGCATGGAGTAGGTGAAACATTTTATCTAACCATTTCCTGAGACATTCATTTTTTATTATAAATAAGTTTAATTTATATATAGCTTTTTCATATTATATACTTTATAAAAATGGAGTCATACAGTATGTACTCTTTTGTGTCTGCCTTCTTTTGCTCAATATCATGTTTTTGAGATTTTGTATTGTTTTATGTAGTTGTGTGTAGATTGTTCATTCTCTCTGTTGTATATTATTCCATTCTTTGAATGTACCATAATCTATCCATTCCACCTCCGATGGTATTTGGATTGATTCTGGTTTGGGCCTGTTACAAATAATGCTGTTATGAACATACTTGTAGATACCCTTTGATCAACATAAGGACTCATTTCTCTTGGGCATATACGTAGAAGTAGAATTACTTGGTCTTTGGATGTGCATGTGTTCAGCTTTAGCAGATACAGCCAAGCATTTTTACTGAAGTGGTTTTGCCAGTTTACAGTCCACCTGTAGCGTATCAGAGCTCTTGTTGCTCTACATCCTGGCCAGCACTTTTTTCTGTCTTTTTCATTTTAACCATTCTGATGCATGTAGTTGCATTGTATTGTGGTTGTAATTTGTACTAATCTGAGGCTAATGACTTTAAACACTTTTCCATGTGTTTACTGGCTATTTTGTGAAGTGACTGTTATTTTGCCCATTTTTTGTTGGCAAACCCTTTTTTAAAAGATTATGCAGACTATTATGTATTAGAGAGTTGAGCATGTGAACAAGAATGTGAAGAACTTTTGTTTTAAGATAAGACTACAAAAATTACCTGAAAATGAGGTGTTCTTGAAGAAGTATACCTCAAGAGTCATAGACCTTAACACAATGGTGCTTAGCCCCAAGTGTGCCTCAGAATCACTCAGTGGGGCAACACCGGAAATACTAATGAAGTGCAACTCCTGCATCTGTATTTTAAAAAGCTTTGCGGATGATGGCGATACCCCTCCTAAACTGAAAACCACTGGCAAAGAACCAGACTTCATTTAGCATTGTTGCCAGGGAGAAAACCAACTCAGAGCAACCCCATATGTTACAGAGTAGGACTATTCCATAGAGTTTTCTTGGCCATAAGCTTTAGGGAAACAGTTTGCCAGGCCTTTCTTTCATAGTGCTGCTGGGTGGATTCGAACCACCAACCTCTAAGGTTAGTAGCTGAGGGCAAACCGTTTGTGCCACCCAGGACCTACTTGCCAGGGAGAGTTACAATGATCTTAGGAGAGGAAAAAGAAATCTCTTCATTTCTGTTTTCAGTTTAAGTTTTGTTTTATAAATTTTTTTTAATTAAAACAAACTGTTTTTGCTATAAAGATTGTCATGCCATTGACCTCTACTGTTATCTGAAAAATTCAAAAACATGTTTTTAAATTTTTTGTTATGGAAAATTACAGATATATACAAAAGCAGAGCGAACAGTATAGTGAAACTAATATACCCGTCACCCAGCTTCTACAATTCTCAACACGTGACCAGTCGTGTGTGTGTGTGTGTGTGTGTGTGTGTGTGTGTATGTGCGTGCGTGCGCTTTAGGTAAAAGTTTACAGTACAAATTCGTTGTCATTCAAAAATGTATACACAAATTGTTTTGTGACATTGGCTGCAATCCCTACAATGTGTCAACACTATCCTGCTTTCCATCTTAGGCTCCCCATGTCCATTCATCCAGGTTTCCTGTCCCTTCCTGCCTTCTCCTCTTTGCTTTTCAGCAGGTGTTGCCCATTGGGCTCTTATACTTGATGGAATTAAGAAGCACATTCCTCACGTGTGTTAGTGTTTCTTTTATAGGCCTGTCCAATCTTTGGCTGAAAGATGGACTTCGGGAGGGGTGGCTTCAGTTCTGAGTAAGCAGGGTGTCCAGAGGTCATAGTCTCAGGGATTACTCCAGTTTCTGTCAGACTAATAACTCTGTTTTTTTTTTAATTTGAATTTTGCTCTGGATTTTTCTCCTGCTCTGTCCCGGCGTTGGTGGTGGTAGCCGGGCACCATTTAGTTCTGGGCTCAGGCTGCTGGAGGCTGGACACGTGACTAGTCTTGTTTTATCTATACCCACGCATACTCCTTCTGTCCCTCTTTACCCCTGGATTATTTTAAAGCAAACCTAGACATTATTATTTCATCTATAATAACATTCAGTATATATTTCTAAAATATAAAGCCTTTAAACAGAAAAAAACATAACCACAGTACCACCGTGTTATTATTACACCTAAAAAAATAAACATTGATACCTTAATTTCATCAAATAGCCAATCAGTGTTCATAATTTTTTTTTTTTACGATTGATTTCTTTGAAGCAGAATCCAAATGAGGTCCATGCATTTGTGATTCATTGACATCTTTTAAAGTCCCTGTCATGATAGGGTTTTCCTCTTTTTTTTCTAGCTTTGTCATCGTTGAAGATGAAGAAAAAATGTTGGTTGTCCTGTAGGGTTTCTCACAGTCTGGATTTTGTATTCCTTGGTATCATTTATTATGTTCCTCTGCCCCTGCGTTTCCGGTAAATTCATACTTAGATCTAAAAGCATGACTAGATTCAGGTTCAGTCAGCTGCTTCCTAGGTGGTGGTCTTTACTTCCACTGGGATATGTATAATGACTGGTTGCTGTATTTTTGTGATACTAACAGCCATTGATGATGCTGCCTGGATCCGTTAGGGCTTGCAAAATAGTTATATTCTAATACTTTACCTGCTAGCTAAAATACTTCTAAAAGGGACATTTACCCTTATGAATCATTTGATTACCCATACCAGTCCTTGCGATGATGTCTCATGATCCTTTTTGGTCATCTGAAGCACATTCTGTAGTATATTCCTCAGGAGGTGCCCCTGGGCACGTTATTCCCATATTCACAACAGTATACCTGGATGTGAAGGTTAGTTTGGTCTTGTATAAAATCCATGACTTACATTTTCTTCCTTTGAGTGCATATTACCCTATTGTCTTCTAACCAAGAGCATTGTTGTCAAAAAAAAGTCTGATGGCAGCCTGAGTTTCTTTTCCTAGTGTATGACTTGGTCTTTTTACCTTGGTGTCTGCAGGATTTTTTTCTTTTTCTTTGTTGTTGTTATGTGCCGTCGAGCCAGTTACAAAACATAGTGACCCTATGTACAACAGGGTCTTTTAAGGGGTCAGTTTTCCTAGATACACAGGACAGCTTTTCAATATGTAATTTCAAGCTGCCTTTTAATTTTAGGAGCATTCTCTTGAATTATTATTTTTAGTATTCGTTCTGTATCATTGCTTTGGTTTTCTTCTTCAGGGCTGCTGATCAGTTTATCTTTCCTAGTTTTCTTTGTGTATTTCTCTTTTTTTTAATTCTCTTTATTTCCTTTGTCCTTTTTTTAATAACAGCTTTAAAAAAAACTGAGATATAATTCATATACCATAAAATTCACTCTTTTAAAGTATACAATTTAGTGGTTTTTTGTATGTTCACAGAATTGTACAGCTATCACCACTATCTAACTTTTGAACATTTTCAAACCTCAAAAAGAAACACCATACCCATCATCATTTCTAACCTCCGCAGCACCTGGAAACCACTTCTCTAGTTTGTATCTCTATGGATTTGCCTACTCTGAACAGTTCATGGAATCATACAGTATGTGACTGGCTTCTTTCACTTCGCGTGTTTTCAAGGTTCACCTGTGTTGTGTCTGTGTCAGTATTTCATTCCTTATTATCGTTGAATAATATTTCAATATACGGTATACCACTTTTTGTTTATACATGTATCACTCAATGGACGTTTGAGTTTCCACTTTTTGACTGTTGTGAATAATGCTGCGAACATTCACGTACAAGATTTGTGTGAACCTTTGTTTTCATTTTTCTTAGGTATATATGTTTTCATTTCTCTTAGGTGTATACCTAAGAGTCACTTTTGAGGAACTGCCAAACTTTTCCAAAGCAGCTGTACCATTTTACATTCCCACCAGGTTCCAGTTTCACACATTTCCACCAACACTTGTTATTATCTTTTAGATGGGTATGAAGGAGCCCTCGTGGTGCAGTGGCTAAGCAATCGGCTGCTAACTGAAAGGTTGGCATGCCAAACACATCTAGTGGCTCTGTGGGAGAAGAGACCTGGTAATCTATTCCTGTAAGGATTACAGCCTAGGAAACCCTATGGGGCAGTTCTACTCTGTCATGTTGTGGTCGCTATGAGTCGGAATAGACTTGAGGGCACACAACAACAATGGGTGTGAAGTGATATCTCATGGTTTTAATTTGCATTTCTCTGATGACTGATGATGTTGAGAACATTTCATGTGCTTATTGGTCATTCGTATATCTTCTCTGGAGAAATGTTTACATTCAGATCCTTTGCCTGTCTTTTAATTGGGTTATTTGTCTTTTTATTATTGAGTTGTAAGAGTGTTTAAGGGTCACTATGTATTGGAATCGACTAGATGGCAAAGGGTTTTGTTTTGGTTTTGTATCCTGGATACAAGCCACTTATCCGATACATGATTTGCAGATATTTTCGCCCATTGTATAGGCGTGTTTTCACTTTCTTGATGGTATTGTTTGAAGCACCAAAGTTTTTCATTAAACTTACATGTGACAGACTGATTGGAATGGTAAATGTTCACTTGAAGCTTAATAAAAATTAATTAAAAAAAAAAAGTTCTTCATTTTGGTATAGTCCAATTTATGTTTTTTTCTTTTGTGGCTTATGTTTTTGGTTTTGTATCTAAAAGGCCATTGCCTAATCCAAGGTCACGAAGATTTCTTTACTCCTGTGTTTTCCTAAGAGTTTTGTGGTTTTAGCATTTACATTAGGTCTATGATACATTTTGATTTAGTTTTTGTATATGTTGTGAGGTAAGCGGGGTGTTGGAGGGGGTCCAACTTTGTTCTTTTGCCTGTGGAGGTAGCTATCTCAGCACCAATTTTTGAAAACTACCCTTTCCCCCATTGAGTTGTCTTGATACCTTTATTGAAGCTTAGATGACTATAAATTTGAAGGTTTATTTTTGTACTCTCATTACTATCTCATTGATCTGTATGTCTTTCCTTATGCCATTATCACATTGTCTTGATTACTGTAGCTTTGTAACAAGTTTTGAAATAAGGAAGTGTGAGTCCTCCAATTTCGTTCTTTTTGTTGTTTGTTTTTTGTTTTTTAAATTTTCCTCATTTCCATCTTCTCTTTCTCTTAAGGCTTTTGTGTTTCTTCTAGTTGTAATATTTCATTTTTTATTTTTTTCTTTTAATTCTGAGTCTTTCCTGACTTCTTTTACCTCTTCTTAGGATTCCTTTTATCTGAGCTCCTCATTTTAGAATTTTTTAATATGATTCATGTTATTTCATAGTTTTTATCATTTTCTTATTTCTTTTAATTTGTTTTGAAATATTAAGTTACAGTTTTCACCATTTTGTGGGCGTTTCCGGTGTCTTTTCATTTTCAGAAGGTATTTTGTTCTCATTTTCTTTTTTTCTTATAATAACTGTTGTAATACTATGGCTATGTAGTAGACATTCCAAAACTTAGTGACTTAACGCAGTAACAGCATTTGTTCTGTTCATGAATATATTGTCTGGGTAGGGCTCAGCAGGGACATCTCACTTCTGCATCACTCGGTGTTAGCTGGAGGCTAGAATCATCTGAAAGCTCTCATATGTCTGGTGCCCAAGCTGGGAAGACTCAAATAACTGGGGCTTCTCAGGCATCTTTCTTAGCATGATGTGGTCTCTTCACATGGTCTCCTCAGCATGGCAGCTTCAGGATACCCAGACATCTAACATGGCACCAAAGGTGTATGTCCCAAAAGAAAGCAGCCAGGCAGAAGCCCTAGCACCTTTTGTAACCCAGCCTCAGGAGTCACACTGCATCACTTCCACTGCATTCTGTTGGTTGAGGCAGATTATAAAACTCTGTTCAGATTTGGAGGAGGACACAGAGACCATTTTCTCTAAATGGAGAAGTGTCAGTATCATATAAGAAGAGCATGTCAATGGGATATATATTGGTGTGTCCCTCTTTGAAAAATACAGTCTGCCACAGTAACTTTGTATGGGTTTTGACTGAGATCCTTTTCTGTTGTTCATTGTCTATAAGTGACATGAGTTTTTCCTGTACTTCCAGGAGGGAGGGATAGGTAAAGGATACCTTTTCTAGTTTCATAGCCTAGCCTAGAGCACCCTCTCCTGTGGATTTTGCAAAGTGACTTTATTTATATGTGTGTGTGTACGTGTGGAACCCTGGTGGCATGTGGTTAAAAGCAGTGGACTACTAACCAAAAGGTCGGTGATTTGAAACCACCAGTGGCTCCTTGGGGGAAAGATGTGGCAGTCTGCTTCTGTAGATATTTACAGCCTTGGAAACCCTGTGGGGTTGCTATGAGTTGGAATCAACCCAACAGCGGTAGGCTTTTATATATATGTGGAAGGCCTGGCAACCTACTCCAAAAAATCAGCCCTTGAAAACACTTTGGAGCTCCGTTCTGCCCTTCCACACAGGGCTGCCATGAGTTGACTCAACGGCAACAGATATATGTATGCATGTGTTAGTAGAGATATGTATATAGATAGAGATAGATACCTTATAGTTTCTGAGTTGTGCTTTTCCTCTTCCTTTCTACCACTTTGATCTGAATCTTTTCTTTCCCTTGTCCCTGATGTCTCTGTCTTCCACATTTTGGATTCTAGTCCCAGCAGTTTCTTTTCAGCAAGACTTTACATTTGTAGAAGAATTCTGATCAAAAGGGGGAAAATGTAGAACAGAATTCCAAATTCTTGTGGACTCCAGACTTCCTGAAGCCATGAAGGCTGGATGAACCTCTGTAACTGTTGCCCTGAGATAATCTTTAACCTTAAACCAAAAATATCCACTGAAATCTTCTTAAAACCAAAGTGTAGATTAGCTTAGCTAGTAAACAGTGTCTGCTTTGAGCATTATGCTCTTTTAAGATCTATCTGTATGGGATCAGATTGACAGCAGCAACTCTAAAGATTAGATAGGAACCTTAGGGTGCAGTGAGTTTATTTAATGGGGGAGGAACAACTCAGAAAAGGAGGGTGAGAATGGCTGCACAACTTGAAGAATGTAATCAGTAATCAGTGTCGCTGAATTGTACATGTAGAAATTGATGAATGTTCTATGTTCTGCTGTGTATATTCTCAACAACAACAACTAAAATAAATTTAAAATAAAAACAGAAGACTGTACCTTGGAAAGGAGCTTTGGTTTGTTAAGTTTGAGAGTTTATAGGGCCCAGACTGCACCATCAGACTTCACTTATATGGCATTGCCGTCTGCTTGCACAGATTTGTAAATGGAATTCTGCAAAATGCCATCCCAGTTTCCGTTCCTGTTCTCACACTGCCCCACTGTACTGTCCAGTGAGTATCCACTGGCGACTGCGAAGTGCTTCTGTTCTCAGGGTGTCAGAATCCTTCGTGCCTTTCTTCCACATCTTCCCGCACGGATCTTGCCAGTCTTGTAGTTTTCAAAGGTTTGTTTCCACCCACTTCTATTTGGAAGTTCGTGAGAATACCTTGTCTCCTGATTTTGTTGTACATGTTGCCTGCGAGTCTTTGGTTTTGCTGTCCTCATTGCTGTGTCTGGTTTTATGGGAAGATTCAGAGAAAATTCAGAAAGCACACTGCCACTGCTGTTATCTTCCCAGAATCCTCTCACTGGGGAATGTTTTTAAAGCACATTCTGTTCCTTTTTTTAAACAGTATGGCAGTATGGCATCTACAAGTTTTTTTAAAAAATGCAGCCCAATAGCTTATTCTTAATTCGAAACTCCAGGTAATACTGTAGTGAAGCAAATTATAGGAACTTTTTCTAGGCTGGGTTAAATATAATGAAATGTTTTCATACCTGTCGAATGTCAGATTTTGACTGTGCTAAGAATCAACTTTTCCCTTTCAGAATAACAAGCCTTTGTACTCATTCGAAGATAATTCAGACTACGTTTATGATGTTATGTGGTCACCCACCCACCCAGCCCTATTTGCCTGTGTGGATGGCATGGGGAGACTGGATTTGTGGAATCTCAATAATGACACAGAGGTGAGCAGGGAAATAACAAAAATTGCACTGAAAAATAGAAAATTGGAGATTTATTGAATAATTTGTGAAATTTCTTTTATCCTAAGGAATGTAAAAGGGCTCAGTGACTGTAGTAGCTTCATCACAAAGGAGCTAAATAAGCTTTGTACCCTAAATAATAAACAGCTTGCTGTGCAGAACTGAAGGAAGAAATAATGTTGCTAAGAGCACTGGGGCATTTCCTTTTACTTCTGAAAAGCACTATCGTGTCTCTAATGTCCTGGCAAACTCTCATGCATAAGGCAACTGGGATATTTTCATTTATAAGAAAGCAGGTAGTTTCAGACTGTTGAAGTATGTTAACCGTAATCTTGAATTTCTAAATTATCTCTTAGCCTTGATAGAATTGTGTATCATCCATAAACATTAGTCTAAGCCTGACTTCTTTGATTGAAGTAAAAAAGGTATTTTGATGACTTGTTTCCATGGAGGACTGAATACAGAGTGTTACTGTTACTATAAAATGAATATAGAAACCAACAGATTTCATAATTGCTATACTAAAATCACTTATTAGCAATAAAATTTAACTGTAATTATAATTTATATTTAGCCATGTGTATTTTTACCAGCTTAGAGAGGCTTAAAATGTTCTTAGAATTCTATATTGCTGTGTGGTATCAGACATAATGTTAATAGTTCTATCAATAAGGAGAAAGTTGTCTGGTGCCTTCTCCCACATCCCGCTCTTCCATGTCTTTTCATATTCTGATGGCTTCTCTCTCTAGAGCTGTTAAAGAAGTTGGTTATAGAGGGCAAAGAAGTTATATATTGGAAATGTAAGAATTTTAACACTGTATTAACTATTGGTCCCATAGTTTGGGGAGAAACGTTCAAGTACTGCTAACAAAGGGTGTTGAACCCTAGCTTAGTAATTGGATTTGATTGTATGTTTTCTGGTTACTGAGAATGGTACTAGCTTTATTTTCTTAGTTTGGATTTTGGTGTCAGAGATTTGTGGCCACAATTAAATGTGAATCTTTCCTATAATAGTTAAAGAATATATTTAAATATAATTTTAATGTGTAAAAATTTTAGGGTTTTGGGGGTTAAATCAATCATTTGGGGATGACTGGTTTCAATTAGGATTATTTTTAATCAGATTTCAAAATTTAAGGGTTTTTATTGTGCTGCTTAGTCAGAATCAAGCAAATCTCTTTTTCTTCAGCAAAGGAGGGGCAGAGTCAGATTAGAAGGGCCTGGTGCCATCATCCTGCCTCCTTCTAGTCAGTTTATGGGAACAAGAGGAATGCGCATATTGCATCTTCAGTATGAACTGTTTCTGGGAACTGGGAACTCTGAATCAAACCACAGGCTTCAGCTGACAAAAATGCAAGCTACCGTAGTGATACCTGTCCTCTCAAATTGAACTGTGATCTGTTTATGAGGGCTTTTGAATTTTTTTTTTTTTTAAATGGGGTTTTGGCCATATGTTTTCAAATAGCTTGACTTCTTAAAGGAGTTAAAACAGCAACAAAGAATACTTTATTAAAGAGGAGCTCTTCAAGATGATGTGTCTAGTCTGGTGAGAATTTTCTATATAAGGACTTAAATCATTTTCCCAAACCATTTTCAAGGATTGGCTATAATGTCATTCATAATATATCGCTGAATAGGAAGAAAGTTGGGGAAATTCTTTATTTTTATCTTTGTTTTAAAAAATGTAGCCAGATTGGAAGAAGGAAGAATTACTGTTTTACATGTTTATAGAAATCTTGATGAAACTTTAACACTGCACTCTATTTTAAATGACTTTAGGTGCCAACTGCCAGCATTTCCGTGGAGGGTAATCCTGCTCTTAATCGTGTAAGATGGACCCATTCTGGAAGAGAGATTGCCGTGGGTGATTCTGAAGGACAGATTGTTATATATGATGTGGGCGAGGTATGGGACTTGCTGCCTATCGTCTTGACACATCTACTTAGCTTTCACAGCATCGCGGTGAAAGTATCTTTGTGACTAAACCTAGTCTTGAGGTTCATGCATTGTGTAAACCACATGGTTGTAAAAACTTCCTACCACAGAAGGCAATCTTGAGATTAATTTTCCCTCTAAACTGGTTGTCACGTATTGCCATGTAACAGATTTTGAGAGTAACATGATACATTGAAAGTACCCTGTTTTTTGAAGCATGTTTGCTAAAAAATTAGAAATTTTTCAGATAGGAGAAGATATTTAGAGTTATAATTGGACTTTGGGATTTTATGAAATGCTGAGGTTAAATTTTATTTTTGTGTGTTCATAGATTTGTTTGGGCAAGGCAGTAGAAACCATAAGTAATGTCTTCTGAGACTGATGACTATATCAAATGTGAATCTTGAATCTTGAGCCTTGTTGCAGACCCATTATAATCCAGTCCGACATGCTGAGCTGCAGCTTTCTCTCCTTCAGCACTCTTGGCTCGACACAATGTCTGGGATTGATTTCCTCCTTCTTAGGCTGGCTAGTGCCTTAGTACTTTTATTTTTGCTGGGCCTCATGATTCCTCGCTTTCTCTGGACACCCCATGGTGTCTAGCAATTGGATCTAGAGGGAGGTGGATTGAATTGCTTAGAATAGCACTGTCCAATTGAACTATCTGTGCTGATGGAAATGTTCTGTGTCCATATTCTCCGGTATGGTAGCCACTAACCGCATATGGCTGTTGAGCACTTAAAATGCGGCCAGTACAACTAAGGAACTGAATTTTTAGTTTTATTTAGTTTAATTAATTTCAATTTAAAAAGTCACGTGTGGCTAGTAGCTACTGTATTAGACACTGTAGGCTTAGAAGTAGGTACATCCTTTTGCCCCACTGATTGGTTTGTGCTCTAATACAGCATTCTCAAACTCCTGCAATATTATAATGGCAATTATCAAACAATTTTGGTCAATGAACTGCTTTAGTGAGGCAAAAACATCACACACCTCTTACTTCTCCCCTTTTACTATTGGTACAAAACTTAAAGTGTTAAGGAGTGGCATAGCATCTGATGAAGTGATTGAGGTATTAGAAAAGGTTATCTTAGGCCCCAAACAAAAATAATACTTACAAAAAACCAGCTCGTAAAAAACCAGCTCTCACAAATCATGCTTCAAAAACTACTTAGTAGGAAATGGACACAAAAAGAGAGAGTGGAGGGAGAAAGCGGGCTGTCTCATTAGGGGGAGAGTAATTGGGAGCAAGGTGTACATAAGTTTTTATGTGAGAGACTGACTTGATTTGTAAACTTTCACTTAAAGCACAATAAAAATTATTTTTAAAAACCTACTTAGTAGGGATAGTACAAGAATAAAGTAAAAAATTTTTAAGAAATTCCTCTCCACCAGCAAAATCCATGAGCTGGTGCACAAGAGTTATATTTACAAAGCATCATTATTATTCTTTCTTGCACGTATGGTAATAATAGCGAAGTCATTTCTGAGGCTGTCACAACACACTTCACAGACACCGACTTTTGTTTCAAAATGTTGTAAGCCATTGTTTAGTAGTCCCTCTAATTATGGAAAGGTCATTCAGGCCAATTACTACTTTTTAATGGGAAAACTATTCGAAAACAAACTGAATAAATAGTGGGTAAGATGATCTTTTATTTCTGTGTACCTAAAACGTTGTCTTTCTTTTAACAGCAGATTGCTGTTCCCCGCAATGATGAATGGGCACGGTTTGGCCGAACTCTCGCGGAAATCAATGCAAACCGAGCTGATGCAGAGGAGGAAGCAGCTACTCGGATACCTGCTTAGTTCTTGAAATGGGATGGGTAGCCTTAGTGGATTTGGGGAAGACTCTAAGTAGATCCTAAGACTCTTTGCATGCTTCTACCTAAGTTATAATCAAAAGGAAATTTCATGGATTAAACTGTGGATTTAATGCCACAAGCAAGTCTTACAATGTCCTTTTTTATATAACATGCACCTTGTTTTGGATTTGTGTCATTTTTAATACAGCTGACTAACATTACAAAATGCAGCCTTTTCTGAATTCTTATATACAGTTGTCTATTTCACATTAGTTACTCTTTGGAATTCTTTTCAATTTATAACATTATATGCAGTAGTTTCTAAAGCAAGGTTATGTAAGTTCTGCGTATTTTTAAATAATCACAATTCCTTGTTATACTGATAATGTTCTCACTAACCATAAAGTATAGGAACATTGTTTATTCTTTGCTGTAGCATGCGTATGTCTATCCAAGTTCCATTCTGCTCTCCTTTATCTTGTTTATAATTCATGTGGTAGCTATCTAAATAAAAACAAATCTGCATAAACTTTTCATTTTGATTTACTCCCTGCAATTTGAATTTTTCCGTCTCTTTTCTAAAGTGTCTCTTTTTTTGATATCATTTAAGCTCCTGTTGTGAGCAGCCACCTCAGGTCCTGTAAATTTCTGTGCCTTAAATACACTATACAGAGTATACTGTCGATTCCCTGATAGGGTATGAACTGATTCTTAGATAATCTGTCAGTGAAAAAACATTCCGTAGGTTAACTTCTGCTTTGCTATCTTATTTTCTTTCCATCTAACATGTATTTATTTTAAAGAATAAATGGAAGGCTGCCTGTTATTTTCACTGATTGAGATTACTATGTATGTGAGCCCTCTGAGAGTAAAACCTCCCCTGAGAGAAATTGATTTCATGGTTGCAGTAGCCATGATGGGAAAGTGCTCAAATGAACCCACACTTTACCATTGAATCAGCTCCACATCTTGAGATCTGAACCTTGCTACCACAACTTTGTCTACAAGTCTGAAAGGTAGGTGACAAGAACCTAAGAATTAGTATTGAAATCAACCGATTTTAGCATCAGAGGAAAGAACTATGATCAGATCTTGATTTTATCCACTGAAAGTTGTCCATTTCCTTTACCCCAACCTTTATCCTTCTAAAGTTTAACTTCCTCTTTATTAAACAAAACATCAATTAGCAAAGAAGATTAGAAATCAGAATTTGAACATTTTTGTTTTGTTTTTGTTATTAATCCTAACAGATTTGATGGGAAAGAAGTCTCTAAGTAATATCCACACTTCTTAACTATGATTGTTATATAGCATAAAGAATAATTGACCTGGAATACTAGACCCAAGCTCTAATTCCAGCTCTGGCCATCCTGAGATGTGTGATTCTAGCCACATCTTTATGCCTCGTTCTCCTTACCCAGGAATTAAGTTTGGATTAGATGATTTCTAAATTTTCTTATAGGTCTAAAATAATTCATTCTAATTACTTCAGGCAGCTCTCCACTTTTGTATATTTTTCATAAATTGACACCCCATAATTGTCTATTATCTACCAAAGATGAACTTTTAATGTTAGCTGGTAAACATCTGAATTTATCTCATGTTAGCAGTGTCTGTGAATCAAAAGTTCAATTTTGCAGGGTCACACTGTATAGAAAAATTCATGTAATCATTGTAATGTTTTTTTGTATTTTCCCTTAGTTTGTAAAAATCACTAGAAAAAGGAAAACTGTGTTAAAACATAGTTGTGACTAAGGTTGGAAATCAAGAGAGATGGCTCCCTGGATGCTCATTGACTCAAGCCGATCAGTTTAGCTGTGAAAGAAAATAATAAAATTGATAAGTATTTACAAAATACTTACTACCAAAGGAGTTTTTGCTTTTTGCAAATCACTCCAATCCCTCCTCCCCTCAAAAAATAGTGATTTGGACCCTTGCCCATTCAACATTAGTCTGCATTTTTAGGAACAGATGAATATAATTGCCTTTAAAGGTTGACTGAAATAGCAAAAGACGAGAAGTATTGAGACTGTTGTTACAGGTATAAAATCTCCTGACAAGATTAAGCTGAGTAGAAGAGTGTATCACAGTTCTTTACACTTTTAGAAATGAAAACCTTATAATTCTGGAAAATATTCAACTACAGAAACTACCTTATTTGTTATTATCAGTTACACGTCTTTTCTGAGTGGAAAACAAGCCGTAGCTTTCTGGCTAATTCTTCATTTTTTGTTGTTTGGTTTTTCTCTTTTTGAATGAGAGGTGAAAGGTTATTTGTTACCCTGTTTGTGTTGAGGAAGAATACTCAGTTTTGCAGGTAATAGTTAACTTGTAATAAGTCTTTGAAATGATCATTTTGACATAATTATGGACTCTTGCCTATTAAGATTGTGGTATCTATACCATTTAGACCAAAAATTCATTGGTAGAAGCTGTGTTCCTGTTTACAGATTGAGTTCCCTAGAAGGTTTAGAAACTCATATAAAATGCTTTTGCAATAATACTGAGATTCCGCATCTCGGAGGAAAAGGATGACTTAGAACTTTGGGGGAGGAACTAAATGAAAGTAGCATCGGAGATGGTCCTGGTCTTGCAGTGTTGTGAGCATATTGATTCATTCTGCTTTACGCTAGTACTAATACGCTGTAACCTCTACCACTTTAACCACGTGGAGGAGGACAGACTTGAATGAAAATCTGTTATGAAGCATAAGATTTTTCCTCTTTCTATTGGATAATGCATTTTGGTATATACCTTTTCCGCTGTTGAACCCCAGTATTTCAACCTATTGGCATTGCGATTTTTCTAAATGTAAAAAGCTGTAATAATTAGGCGTGTGCTGCTGAACAGAATGAAACACTAAAATACAGCTTTAAAATGTATTTTTAAAATGGCTTTGAAAGGTGACATGGCATCCAGTTGGTGCGTGTGCCTGAATTTTACATCTGTTGATGATTTAGTGATAGAGTTCTGTTTTTTTTTTTCCTTTCATCCAAGAGGAAAGAAGTTTTTGCTTTCCTGCTACCATCTTGCTAATTGCTAGGCATTCAGGATGTTACAGGTTTGGGGAAAATATACCCAAGCAGAACCTTATTTTTGACTCATTAAAAAGTGCCAGGAAATTATTAGAGACCTGGGTTACAGATTTTGGGGGCTTCCTACCAAAGTATTGGAAAGTTAGTTTCACAGGGCAAGACTAAAACAATATCTATGTTCAATATTTTCTTTTGAAGTGGCGGGTTATGATAAAAAACAGTGTTTTAACCAATTTCTTCAGTCTTACACTGCTCCAGAAAGGTAATAACTTTCTTGTACTGAGTGTATTATATTTTTCAAGTCCTTTTCACATATAAGAAACACCTTATGGAGTCCATTTTGGAAAAAGATCCTACAATCCTAACCAGAATGCCAACTGGAAGGCTTTGGATAATTGTCACATTATAATGATTTCCATAGTAGGCCAATCCTCTCAGGCTTCTTGTTGGGCTTCAGTCGTATAGACTCTCTGTCTGCCATGTTCACAATCCCCCAACTTCTGAAAGTTTGAATGGATTTCAGGTATTTAAGTTTTCAGTATGTAGCTTCTAGCGACTGATAATTTCAACGTAGCCAATCAGCAACCTTTTACAAACTTTTATAAAATTACAGTATTTTGTGTTGTTAGTTTCATAGCAGGAATCTCCGTTTTGGCTTCTTAATATTCCATTACCAGTTTCCAGTCAGAGGATGGAACAGCTTGCACTCCGGTAGGCTTTTGGAAAGGTCTGTTTCACTTTGTGAGGTCACTTATTCAGGTCTCTGGTAATGTATTATCCTGCTTCTCTTATAATGTACTTGATTTGGTCAGAAAGCTGTGGGGCAGTGATTGTATGGGGTGTAGAACACACCTATGTTGCATTGAACATGCAGAGTCCTGACACTGTGACTCCAGAAATCAGGTATACCACCAGTAAGTCTTTGATGGCAAGTAATTTTATCTTTCGTGGATTTTTTGTACTAGGCATAAAGGACAAAAAAAACTTTTTCTGAACAAAGTAATGGAAATGCTTTGGAACAAAATTTCTTACACTTAAGGACAGTCTGGTATATGGGAGAGAACACTGGGCTCAAAAGACCCAAGCTCTATTCCTGATTTCTCCCCCCTTCTCCCCCATTACCAGTAAGGTATCCTGGGACAAGCATCAGTTTTCTCATCTGTGAAGTGAGGAAAGTATCTGCTTTCTGTGAATGTTACATGAAATAATGTGTGTGTGAAGACCTTTCTAAATTATAGAGTTCTACACAAATAAGGGATTATAAGGGATTTCTCTTTGTATTTTTGTTTTTGTGGTTGTTTCTTGTTTTTAAGAGTATGAGAATGGAGAGAGACTATTCTATGTAACTACCTGCAATGTAACAAGAGCTCGTCTTCTAAGGATTAAGTAGCTTGGTGTGCAAGAAACTATGTTTTTAATTCTAAGAACCAAACAAACCAAACCCTTTGCCATCTAGTCGATTCTGACTCATGGCAACCCTTAATGGGCTGCATAGAACTGCCCCCCAGTTTCTGAGGCTGTAAATCTTTACAGAAGAGGAATGCCACATCTTTCTCTTGTGGAGCAGCTGGTGGTTTTGAACCACCAACCTTTAAAGTTAGCAGCCAAGTGCTTAACCACTGCACCACCGGGGTGCCTCGTAATTCCGAGAAATCACATGACAAACCCTCAGATGTTTAGAAGTAGCAGTGAACTGAAGGAAAAATGTTCATTGCCCTAATCAATGATACTTTTTCTAAAGAAGTTTTATTACAATATATAGTAAAATTACAAATTACATTCAGTGGAAAAAAATGACCCACTCTGAATTTCCAACCTATATGCAGCTGTTGCTCTTATCTATTACTTATAAAACATGGACTGTGATATCTGCAACCTTTTTTTGAATCAAAGACAAAACAAACTTGGTTCAAGATTACACAGCTATATAGTAGCAGAACCAGAATTAGTCACTATCATAAAATCTGGTGAATAACAACTGTTCAACTGTTATAACTATGCAGTACTTCTCCTTCTTTCCTAGAGTACCCCCGTAAATAACATGTCTCATTGTGGGAAGATGTTCAATAGAAGGAGGAGTTTTGGTGCGTGCGGACTTGTGTGTACCAGTTAGAGGAAGGTGTGAGATCAGTCCTGCAGAAAACAGCTTTTGTCTAGCTCAGATCTGGATTGAGATCCCTGCTTTTTCACTCTCTCTAAAATACTTATTCCAGAAACAAGTCAAAACATGAAAATAATGACTTCCAATTAAGAAACTTGGTAAAATGACTAGGCCCTTACTAATGGGCATCATTTCCAATAATGTCTGATGCAATCATGAGTTTGTTGTATATCGAGGTTCATTAGATGGATTTGGAGGACTCTCATCTTCCAATAGCAAAATAATTGGCCTTACTCCTCCTGAAATTCAGGTCTACTAAAGTAGTAGTTGTATCAGATGAGAAAAAGGACTTTTGTATTCTGAGCTGAAAGTCAGGTAAGGAGTATAGTGTGATACAAAGACGACTGCCTCTGGGTTTTTCTGCCCTCGTCTTGGATGATGCCTTCTTCTCACTAGACCTTTCTTCCCTTTGCTGTAAAATGAATGGTGGAATTATCAGTGTTTCAGAAGCTTAACTGGAACCATACAGCCACATAGATCAAAAGCCATAAAAGGCTAAGCAGATGTTCAGAGTTTGTACTTCAGTATAAATTATATCAACTGACTACTAAATGTTAATTAATGTTGGGTTCGTGGATAACACTTTAAAAACATCATAGTCCTGTGATATTCTAGCTCTGTAAGAGTGTTGGGCTTAAAGTTAACTTGTGTGGAAACCCAGTTAACTGTGTCTTTGGGCGAATGGCTTTACCTCTCTAAGACCTTCCCCATCTACCACTTACCAGGACATTTACAAGAGTTAAACCAAGATACCTGTGAAAATACTTGTTAAACTATAAAGCCCCACACAAATGAGGCATTGCTGTTACGAGAGGTGCTGAGTAAATAACCTTCAGGTAAATGAAAAATCTACAAGTTTATAGGCTCTATGTTCTGGCTGTGACAGGTTAAAAATTCAGAGATCTCTGCTGACACCCCTGCTTTGCCACGCAGGGCTTTCTGGCTTGACCAGTTAGAATTCCCTTAGAATCCTTATTTTAGCTTTTTTATTCTGCTGCTACTGAGACAGACCAGAAAACGAGTATGAAATAAATTTCAAAGAAATAGAATTAGGAATGATGTGAGAACCTACACAGAGGTCTTGCACCAACACCTTAAAACTCTACTTAATGAAAACATCTGTTTCTATTTCCAAAGTCATGATTTCCTCTGCCACATAAAGAACTGGCCTTATACATTCTGAGCATGTAGTGTGAGTACACACACACACACACGTTCTCATTTAATCTCCTAGAACCCCTAATGGTGGGGGAACTATTGCGATTACTAATCCTGTTTACAAAAGAGGAAAGTGATTTGAACCAGTTTCTGTGGACCTGATTTGTAGCCAATTGCCATGGTATAAATACTCCTGTCATGACCAATTGCAAGCTACCAATGTGATGTAACTGACTCTGGAGTTGTGTGCTCGATGAGAGCACATAGTAAGCTTCATTGAGCTGGTGCAAGCCTGATCTAGCATACCACTGGGCTTGGGGATATGAAGTGACTCACAATCTAGGAACTAAACCCAGGTAGTCTGATTTCAGAGCTGTGTTCTTGACCACTGTCTCCTACACTGCCTTTATGATCTTAGTCAGCCAACAAGTCAGTTTTTTAATCAGATGAGCCTACACACTGTGCCATATGCTTAAAAGACCACAGAGCAACTCCGTAAGACAGGGTGGAGTTAGAATTAGTCTTACGGCTTCTAGGAACCTACAAAGTGATTTTAGAACTTTTTATTGCTTTTCTGCTTTTTTCTACTGCTTTTGACCCAGACTGCTGGAAGAACAGGTTAGATATGGAAATACACATTTCCATTGACTGGAGATGGCAGTAGCCTTATCTACAAACTGAGCAGGACTCCCTTATGCCATCTCTCTTAGGCATCACATTGCCTGAACCCACTTAGGATTTATCACTACCTTTCTCCTTCCTAGGCTATCCCCTAACATTTGCAGGCCCTGAGGCAGTAAGTCTAATATTTGGATGTTATAAATCAAGCTACTAAATGATGTTCTAGCTGCCTACCTTCACAACAACATACAAGTCCAGCTTGGAATTTAGAATTCTCAGAATTCTGTACCAAAAGGTGGCAGCCAGGGGAGAAGCAGTCCAGAACCCCTTTCCTCCCTTCTCTTCCACCAGCTCCTTCTGCACTATAACAGGCATCACAGGAATACTTGGGCCTACGTGCCTGAATTTTGTCTACAACCCTTGCAATTAGCTGCCCCTTGGCCACCCTTTGGAGCCCTGGTGGCACCGTGGTTATGAATTTGGCTGCTAACAGAAAGGTCACCAGTTGGAATCCACCAGCTGCTCCTTGGAAACCCCTATGGGGCAGTTCCTACTCTGTCTTACAGGGTCGCTGTGAGTCAGAATTGAATCAATACCAAGGGGTTTGGTTTTTTTTTTTTTTTGGCCACCGTTTAGATCTAAGGGTGTTCCTTCAGGAAGATAGATCCAGGAAAGAGGTCTGCACAGCCGAGCTGTTTGGGCAGGAAATTTCAGGATCTAAGGGACCTGGAACATGGTTCTATAAGGGAATATACCCCTGTGGGTATATTCCTTTTGGTTCCATAGACACCGTGCCCCTTGAGGAGGAGCCCAGCTAGATGGGAACTCGGATTAGAATTTTTGGTTCAAGGGCCTCTGAGGTGGCTAAGGGCAGTACTGGACCCTCCTTTTCTTCTAAAGTCAATTAAATCATTTTTTCAGATAGTCCTATTGTCACTAAAAAAAAAAAGTGTTTTTTTTTTTTTTAGTGACACTATTATTTTTCAATTCAAATAAAATTGGTTATCACTGAATAGCACTACTTCATGGCTTCAATTCCACAGCTAGGAATTGCTTTTTAATATTGATAGGTTTATCACAAAATTTTCCAGATTAAGAAGCAGAGAAAAGATCTGATATGATGATAAAACCTTGTATACTTTTCTGTAAATGGCAGTAGTACAATGCATTTTGCAACTACATGACCAAATCAGGAGCCACTCCAACACTAGTCCTTTTAAAGAGAATTAAAGGGAACAGAAGAATGACTGCGAAAGAGTTTTTGTTTGCTTGCTTAAAGTGGTATTAGTGAGATTGGATCAAGATGGAAGAAAAAAACAGAAACGTCTACGAGCCCTCCCAAGTCTAAAACAAAGTGCTAAAGCAGAAGAATAAGAAAATCTGTAACAGCAGTGAAAAGCAAGAAGGCTAGCAATGGAATAGAAGTTTTGAGGAATGCCAGAAAGAAAACAGATGGGATCAGAGTTATAACCAAATAAGGGAATATCACAACCCGAAACAGGTAAAAGACCACTGCAAAGGTAGGAATGGGTTTGAATCCAGAGTCAACGCATACAAAGAGCAGGAGGGTGTCACTGGGGCCCTGGGCAGGATGATTCATTAGCGAGTTGATTCAGAACCAGAGAATAAAAAAAATCCCATCCCCCAAACATGGGCCAAATGGCAGGCAGAGGGATGGCTATGTCCAACCTAAAACAATAGTGAGTAAAGCCGCAATTGCTGTAGAAGTAGGGAATGTTCCCCGCTATTTGCTTAACCTCAAGAGGAGAAAGGAGGCCTGTATCCAGGGCAAAATACAGGCATATCCAAACCTGATTCAAACAAATTCTTTGCGCGCGCGCGCGTGCATGCGTGCGTGCGTCAACTGAGGAAATAGTGTGGCTATGCTTTTCAGAAAAAGACCCCCTACCACTTAGAGATACATATGGGAATGTTTCTGGGTAATATGACATCTTACGTTTGTCTCAAAATAATCTGGCGAGGGTGGGAGAGAAGTGGGTGAAGTATAGTTGAAACAGGATTGGCCATGAGCCACTGAAGCTGAGCAATGGATGAATGGTTGTTTATTATACTATTCTACTTTTTATGTTTGAATTTTCCAGAAGTAGTTTTTTAAAAAAAAGTCAGTAGAGTATGTACCTTTGTCGAAAACAGTGGTGAGAAGAATCAATGAAACCCAAAGTCAGTTCTTCGAAAAGATCATTTTATGAGACTGCAAACTTTAGCTAGACTAATAGAGAAGATGCAAATTACCAAAATCAGGAATAAAAGAGGGGATGTCACTACCAACCTTAGAAAAATTAAAAGAATCATAAGGAAATACTATGAACTTTATGAGACAACTTAGATGAGGTGAACAAATTCCTAAAAACACAAATTACCAAAACTGAGTACCAAAATTACCAAATTACCAAAAAAATCAAAAGTCCAAATAGACTTCTAACAAGTAATTTAATTAGTAATTAAAAATCTTATCACAAATAAAAATCCAGGCCTAGATGGCTTCACTGGTGAATTCTATAAAATATTCAAAGAAAAAATTACTAATCCTTTACAAACTCTTCCACAAACAGGAGAGGAGGGAGACTTTCCACTCTTTCTACAAGGACAGTATTATTAGCCTTATATCAAAGCCAGACAAAGATATCACAAGAAAAAAAAAAATTACAGACCACTACTCCTTGTGAATATAGATACAAAAATTCTCAACATGTAAACTGAACCCAGCTACATATAAAAAGGATTACACACCATGACCAAGTGAGATTTACCCCTGGAATGCAGGTTGGTTTAACATGTGAAAAACAAGTAATGTAATACAGCATATTAGTAAAATAAAGGACAAAACCCAACAGACACTGAAAAAGCATTTGAGAAAAAAGACAATACTAAGGTGTTGATGCAGACAGATGTGGAGAAACTGCAGCACTCAGATTACTGATGGGAATGTTAAATGACACATTTCACATTTGGGGGGAGGAGGGATAGAACTGTACTAAAATTGGATGGGGTAAAGAATACCTCAATAAATCTGTTAATAAACAATTGCACCATTAGATTACTTTCACTTTATATTGCAACAGTTAGACGCCACCACAAAGAAACAATCAGATGAAGAATTTGGGACTTCCTACAAGTGGCTTACACCCTTCCAAAAAGACAACGTAATAAAAAGACAAAAAGGCACTATAATAATAGAGGGACCATTCCAAAATTAAAGAGACTGAACATGCACAAAATGTTTTGCACCAATCTTGATTAGACCCTGGATCTGCAAATCAAAGCTTTTTGGAGCAGTTGGGGCAGTTTGAATTTAGACTGAATAGTAGATGATACAAAGAAGTTCTGCTTAATTTTTTAAATGTGTGATGGTATTGTTCAGGTAGAAAAACATCCTTATTCTTCAGAGACATATGCTAACATATTCAGGGATGAAGTACCATGATATCTGCAACTTTCAGTTGATTCAGTAAAAAATAAATATGTATTTATAAAGATAAATGTGGAAAAACATAAATAAGTGAGCCTACGTCCAAGGTATTCAGGGGTTCATTTTACCTCTTTAAACTTTTCTGTAAGTTTGAAATTTTTGAAAAGTGGAGAAAAAACTCAATTATATTCCTGCGTAGCAGAAATGATGTTTAAAAAAGACAACATAAAACATCATCCAAATATATGAGATACCTAGGAATCTATATAATAAAAGATGTACAAGGTCTCTTTGGTGATTATAAAATTTTATTAAGACATTAAAAGACTTAATAGAGATATATCATGTTTGTGGATTGGAAGGCCCAATATTATAAGAACGTAAATTGTCCCAAAATGGCTTATAGATTCATCGCAACTCAAATCAAAATCCAAATGTGATCTCTTTTTTGGATGGAACTTGACAAGCTGATTCTAAATTTTATATAGAAGAGCAAGGAACCCAGAAGAGCCACACACTCTTGACCAAGGTGAAGGACTTGCTATACTAGATATCAAAACTTTTAAAAGAGTAGTTAAGAGAGAGCATATTGGTACAGGAAATGATCGATACAACAAAGTAGAGAGTCCAGAAATAGACACTTGACTATATCGTCACTAAATATGACAGAGAAGGCAGTGCAAAACAATAGGGAAAGAAGGTCTTTTAAATACACAGTGCTAGGACAACAGACTAGCCATATAAAGAAGAAACAAAACAAAAAGACTTCATGCTATATGCCAAAGACAGTTCCAAGTGGGATGAAACCTAAATATGATAGGCAAAACTACAAAGGATGTAAAAAGAAAATATAGACTATCTTCATGACTTAGGAGAAAATAATTTTTAAAGAACAAAACACAAAAAGTGCTAAGCTTAAAGGAAAAATTGATACATTTAAAATTATTAAAATTAAAATTTTAACATCTCAAAAACATTGTGAAAAGCAAGCCACAGTGTGTGAAAGATTTTTCAACATAAATAACTCAGAAAATTATCCAGAATATATACAGAACCCTTGCAAATCAATAAGAGAAAAAATGGACAAAAGACTTTTACCAGATATTTCATTCACCAAAGATGAAATCCAAATGGCCAATAAATAAATGAAAGGTGCTGTTAAAAGGAAAAAGCTAATTAAAATCACAATACCATTATACACCCACTAATTTGGCAAAAATTTAAAAGCCTGACAACACATCCTGGGGAAAACAGTTCGACATGATCTAGTAAAGTTGAATGTAACATACTCTGTGATTCCATAACTCTACACATAGATGTATATCCTCCAAAAAAAAAGCATACTCTGGAATACAGGTACAAAATATCCATAGCAGCACTCTTTGTAATACACTCAAATTGGAAACAACCCAAATGTCCATCAAGAGTAAAATGGAAAAAATTGTAGTATATTCATACAATGAAATAAACTATAGTTACATAACAATAATATGGATATACCTTATAATGTTTAGCAAAACAAAAACTCTTAAAAGAATATATATTTGATTTATATAAATTTCAAAAACAGGAACTCAATATAGCCATTAGGGGTGTGTGAGTACATGTGTGTGAGTGTGTGTGTGCGCACGTGCATGTGGTCAAACTACAACAGAAAGCAAAGAAATGAAGAGCAGGAGGCAGGAGGGGACAGGAACGGGATGAACAGACACAGGGAACCCAGGGTGGAAAGGGAAAGCATGCTGTCACATTGTGGGGATTGCAATCAATGTCACAAAACAATATGTGCATGAATTTTTGAAGGAGTAATTAACTTGAGCTGTACACTTCCACCCAAAACACAAAAAAGAAGAAGAAAAAAAAGAAATGAAGAGTACACTGGTATTGAGGAGAGAAAGAGGAGGCTATGATGGGGAGGAGCATGTGAGAAACCCTTGAGGTGCTGACAAGGCTCTATTTCTTGACTTGAGTGGTAACATTAGTGTTCACTTTGTTTAAAAATATGTCTACATATACAAACATATATGTCAGTATATATGTAGGTTTCATGTACTTTATATTCCTTTATAAAAGGAAAATATACAAATGGCTAGTAAATATGAAAAAACATTCAACCTGACTGGTAATTAGGAAAAAGAAAATTAAAACAACAGTGATCCCCTATCATGACCTGCCTCAAATGTAAGAGATTGATAACATTCATTTCTGGTAAAGTTGCAAAGAAATAGGTATTCTCATATGCTGTTAGGAGGAAAGTAAATTAGTAAAGCCTTTTTGAATAACAATGTAGTAATATCTATCAAAATGTAAAAACCATATATCCTGTGAATTATCAATTTCAATTTAAAACTTCTGTCCTAATGAAATGCTACCACATGTACTCAAGATGTATGTACAAGGATGTTTACCATTCCTATAAAATTAAAAAAAAACCAAACCGGGTACCATCAAGTCAATTCTGATTTATAACGACCCTGTAGAACAGAGCAGAACTGCCCCACAGTTTCCAAGAAACAGCTAGTGGATTTGAACTGCCGACCTTTTGGTTAGCAGCCAAGCTCTCTACCACTGTGCCACCTATAGCATTGTTTCTACTGGTGAAATAAATGAATAAATGTCAATAAAGGAGTACTTATGAAAAGTATAATTTAAAAAATAAATCTTTATGAACTGACATGCAAAGATCTCCAAGACATACTAAGTGAACAAAAACAAGTCACAGAACATATACATAGCATAATACTGCTTTTACAATATAAATATGTACATATGTTTCTATGTACTTTGGACATGTTACTAGAAGAGACCAGTCCCTGGAGGAGGACATCACGCTCGGTAAAGTAAGAGGCTTGGTGAAAAAGAGGAAGACCCTCAGTGAGATGGACTGACACAGCAGCTGCCAACAACAGGCTCAAACAAAGCAACGATTGTGAGGATGGCACAGGACTGGGCAGTGTTTTATTCTGTTGTATATAAGGTCGCAATGAGTCAGAACCAGCTTGACAGCACCTAGCAACAACAACCTGTTTATGCAGACAGAGGAAAAACAGTACAAATTTATACTCTAAATTGAATTTAGTTTTAGCAGTGATAACCTCTGAGTGGTGGGGGGGGGGGGGAGGAGAAGAGGACACTTCCACATCTTACTCTCTGTACATATTATGTGAATCTTGTGTAAGAATGTATCAATGTACTACTTGTGTATTTTCAACAAGCAGCAGTAGCTTAACAACTGTATTATTTGTCCCATTCTAATAAGAACAACCTTATACATTTGGAAATAACTTGCTTTTGAAGCAAATTCTTTTGTTCCTGGAGAGCCTTGAGACAGCCTATAACTGTGGCTATCGATGCTGTCAGGCATCAACTGATGAGCACTGTGTTGGATACTAAGTGACTTGGTCTCTCTCCAGGCTCGCCCCTTAAAGATATTTGCATACATTCTCATACCCTGGCTTACTGCAAATAGCAATAGTGGCTCCCCAAAGCACTTTGCTAAAGTAAATAAACTCTGATGCTACCCATCAAATCAGAACCATAGCAATATGTGGATGTGGCTGTCAAGATGCATGTTTAGATCCAAATTAGTAATCACACCGGGGTGAGAGACTTTTGGAATAAGTAGTTTGCACTCGGACTCATAAGTAAGAATCCAGATCCAACTAAATCACATGATGGAGCTTCCTTCTCTCTCTCCTTCTCTCCCTTCTCTCCACCGTAGCCCTTCCAAACCAAACTGTCTGTTTCCTATAAAGGTGACAGCAAGGGCAAACCTGATCACGAGATATTTGGAATCAGTACTGAATCTAAAGAAAAAATACTTTCAGTGTATTTATGAAGGAAAATCCAACTCCGTGCATACATTTTGGTGTTCAATTTATTTTTGATTGGAATCATATCCATATGAAGGGAAATCGTCCAAGTATTCTTTACTCTTTCCAAAGCTTGGCCCTCACCCTTGCTGTGTCAGAGGAAGGCAAAACTAAGCCAGTACCACTGGAGACATGCCTGCTTCCATATGCACACTGACAGGAGAGGAGCTGCCTAGGAAATGCCTTTTGATGGATGAACAGAGGATTATCTACACACACGTTAAATACAAATGAAAACACATCAGCACACACAAGTCGTCAGTCTGGTCCTCCTGCATCCACTGGCATGCATCTTTCCAAAGTACCTCCTACTCAATGGTGTCAGTACTAGGTCTCGTTATGCCTTTTATCAGCAAATACCTTTTTATTCCAGAATGGAAAACAAACTGTGAATTAAATACATCCAATATTGATGCTTTATTTCTATAAGTCACCAATAAGAGAATGAATTTAATTTTAATACATTTATTTTCATGTGATCCTTAATAAAACACTTTCGAAACATTCTGTACATTTCAAGCCACTCAGAACTGCATTACATTTCCATAAATGTGATTCGTTGGGATGAGGTGCCAAGATGTCTCTGTACAAAGATGTACAATATGTACAGTCACTGTTTAAGTGCAAGCTGTGCAAAGCAGAGTCTAGAACACTAAAATTCATGCCAAGACTTAGAAAAACATTTCAACACATAAGACTAAAGCTTGAAACTGCGTTGTGTTCCCCCCGCCCCCGCCCCCAGCCAATGATTACTTTATAAACAAATATATGTATATGTCATATAGAAAGAGTAGTTTGACTCCTCAGCTCAGCCAGCACCATGCAGCTGACTGGATACATTACAGGGCTGCTCTCCTAGGCCTCTCTCTTCAGGGCACCACTCGGCCACATGCAACTGTCGTCACATCACTGAGCTGTTGCCGCTGCTGCCTTTGGCTGAACTACAGCAACACCAGGAGGCTTAAATTTGGGAAGATAAAGGCCAAACGTGTTTTCAATGCCAGCAAAAGTGGCTGTGGCGAGTCTGTATCCACCGATGTGATCAGGATTGGCAGGAGGAAGGTCTGCAATGCGAGACTTAGGTATCGGTTCTGAGCCAGAGGGTTTGCTGTTGATTGGAAAAAGCAAATGGTTAGTGAGCTCAAGACTGATGAGAGTGGTTTACAACTGACCATTTTCAATCTGATCCATGTACCAAAAAGAAGAGGGTTTGTTTCAATCATGCCCATGTCATATATGCTGTATTAGTCAGTCATGATTTATATAGTTGCTTTGAAAGCAATACAGTCACATAATGGATACAGAAGAAAAATGGCCTCAGTTTCAATGCTTACAAACATTTAAACAGATTCATAGAAAAAATACACTCAAATATTAATACTCTGTAGGAAGTTGGATTATGGATGATATTCTTTATATTTTTTGTATTTTCAAAAGTTTCTGTACTGAGCACATATTAAATCGATCTTAAAAAAAGGTTACATTTTTTCTTTTAATGCTTTATTTTGACATAATTTTAAACTTTTTAAATAGCAGACTCATAGATTTTTACTACAATCATTTAAAGAGAAATAGATTTAATTCTTCCATTTACAGAATGCAAAAGCACCGAAAAGCCTGAACCTCAACAGTTCTCATTGGAATTGTAAGGCTGCTGTTCTTTCTTTGGATAGGTTTCTCCACTTCAGGGTTCAACAGCTAATTCCCTACTTGGCCTCTGAGCAGATTTATGAAGTGAAGACTCAGATATGGGACTTGGTCCTCTACTGAAAACTGTTAATTGCTTACTCTTGGTACAACATTTCCCACCCCGCAAATTCAGCAAGTAATTCCTCTACTGCCCAGCACTTGCTTCAAGCCATTAGGCTGTGCCCAAGAAGTCCCAGTTTTGGCCTAGGCCTTCCCAGTGACTATGTGCATGGGCACACCCTCTCTTTGAACTCATTGTTTTGTTTTTCCAATAAATTATATCTAAGAACATCTTTTAAAAAAAAAACAAACTCATTGCCATCAAGTCAATTCCAACTCACAGCAACCCTATATAGCACAGAGTAGAACTTCACCATAGGGTTTCCAAGGACCAGCTGGTGGATTCGAACTGCTGACCTTTTGGTTAGCAGCCATAGCTCTTAACCATCTGCCATCAGCGCTTCAAGAACATCTATACCTGCCTAATAATTTGAAAAATGAAATATCAGAGGTGAGAAAGGGCAAACGAAAATTCACAAAAATATTACTAATACAAATTTACATTACTACTGGTGAGAAGGCCATAAAGGAAAGGCCCTTTAAAATCCACACAATAAGGACCTAAATCCATATAGCTCAGTATTTGCTTTCATTAAAAGCAGACATTTTAATTTGCTGCCACCTTATACTTCCCCCAATACTATGTATGATGTCACCCTGTCAAGACACCACTTCCTCAAAATTGAAGCCTCTCAAGACCACCATTTGTTTCAAATGCATTGGTCCTAAAGGATTCTCCATCCTATTAGTAATCCAAGAATTCCAAAAACATAGTAAACCGAACAAAGATTTGTGTTGGTTTTGGTGCTGTCTTTATGTAAGATCTGCGCAGCTGCACTTACAGGCCTCCAAAATCAATGTAAAACCACCGCTGGAGAAGTTCATAGGTGACCAAGGTCACACCAAACTGGGGAGAGGATCGAAACACTCGAGCTGAAAAAGACAGATGGGGATAGTGGGTAGAATTAAGACCAGGATGACTGTGACATCAACAACCATTGAGTTACAGAGGAGCAGGTCATGAAAGCCAGTCAGCCAGCCAGCCGTGCATATGGATCCAGCCTCTACCTGCTGTTCCCTTCCAAAATGCTGACAGCCCTTCTTCCCGGAGTATCTTCCTAAAACAGTCAATAACACCACTGTAGGTCGTCTGGCCAGCACGGGCAGCCACTTGCAGTCTTGTCTTGATGACATCAGCAGGGGTCACCAGAGAAGCAGCAGGCACACCTTTCAGGAGAAAACTACATTTAATTTATCCGAAGTACCTTATCAAGGATAGACATACTGCTAACATCCAACAACACCAAAAAAAAATCAAACCAAAGCCATTGCCACTGAGTCCATTCTGACCCATAGTGACCCTATTGCAACTCTGACCACTTGACGTGATCCCGAAGTTCCTTAAATTGATGCCTGGGCTCTAACAGAAAGGAGGACATAGAAGCCTATTAGCTGTTTCAGTAGTCAGTACAAAATCTGTTCTTCTTTCTGAATTAAGAAAATGTCTCTACACTGCATGATCTAAAGAACTGTGAAAGAAAAAAAATGAAGTGATATTAGTAGGACAGTTCCCAAATGTCCCCCTTTATCAATTATTTTACCTCCTTTTGATTTTTCCCTTAAATATAAATATTTTCACGTATAATAAGAAACAAGAGGATAATGTCAATTTAAGGAGCTGCTAAACGTATCTAATACCAAACTCTACTGTTTTTTATCAATTCTTGTCAACCTCAATAAGCTCTGGTGGTGCAGTGGCTAAGTGCTCAGCTGCTAACCAAAAGGTCAGCAGTTTGAATACACTAGCTGCTCCACAGGAGAAAGATGTGGCAATCTGCTTCTGTAAACCCTATAGCCTTGCAAACCCTGTGAGGTAGTTCTACCCTGTCCTATGAGTTGGAATTGACTCATGGCAACAGATCTGGTTTTTTGTTTGTTTGTTTGTCAATCTCATTGTGCGAGATAAATACTAACACTCAGAACCACTCACCTGTTTGAGGGCTAACTTGTGAGTTGACTATGACTCCTTTCAGACATGCTACATGACAGAAGTCATTACAACTGGGGTGAGAAAAGGCCAGGCAACCAGTTAAGGAACAATAGGTGAGCTGATCATGGAAAGGCCTTATCATCTATCCCCTGTGCCTGAGCTCCCTGGGGCCATGTTGAGATTGGTCAGCAGCAGGACACAGAAAATAGATTTCACAACCACACCTTTTACTTATAAAACAAAACAGGGAACAAAGGAGCAACAGAGCCTTCCCTAGGGGGAAGAAATTCAATTTGGCCTATCACTGTATTATCACCAGGCAGATGAAGCTGGGGGACTGGTGGGAGGCACGGCTAGAAAACGAAGCAAATACCTCCCCGCAGCTCGTCCCTGCACCCCATTCAGAGGAAACTACGTAAATTGCCTGCCTTTAGAGGCAGGATTCTGAATGTTCTCATTCAGTACCTGCCAGCAAAGCTTTACTGGTAAAAATTAGAAAAACTCATCTCTCATTCTGAAAACTGACATCAAATGTCTGTGGGCAAGATGCTAGTGCTGACAGTTTCATGGTAATGTTTATTTGGTTCAGTCAGCCACTGGCAAAAGACCTGTCTACGACGGTTCTCTGGCTGCTTCCAGCTGCTGATCGGAAAGCATAGGGAAAAGCCTGAAAGGAAATGTTGCCTCTTTAAACTGGGAGACTTTGACGGGCACCAGAGAGGGGCTGGGCAAGCACTCACTCAGTACCAAGGACTGAGGAGATAACATTTGCCCAGGGCGGTGCAAATGTTTGAAGTGCTTGGCAGTTAGCTGAAAGGTTAGAGGTCAAGTCTACCCGGAGGCACCTCAAAAGAAAGCCCTGGAGATCTACTTCCAAAAAATCTGCCACTGAAAACCCTATGGAGCACAGTTCTACTCTGACACACTTGGGGTCGCTATGGGTTGGAATAGGCTCAACAGCAATTAGAGACGCAGAGGATGCAGGATAAGTGATCAAAGCCTCCTAGGATAGTTTCTTAATCATCACAAGTCATTCCTTGTCCCCTCAGGTTCACTGTCCAAGCAAGAAAGACAACACGGTCCTCCCCAACACCACCACAACCACACATGTAGTTTACATACCACCACACACCACACTTCAGGAAGTACTCAGGCTGGCCTGCTGGGTTTAGCCAGGGCCACCAGAGGAGAGAGAGCTCAGCAAGTTACAGCCATATGGTGAACAGAAGCCTAGCTGGTCGGAGCTGTGGGGGCATCTAGGGACCAGCCTTCAAGCATCATTCTCGTCCTTCACATTTCATCCCTGACTGGCAGTAAGGGAAAGCAAACACATGCTCCTTCCTTCCTCTGTCACTTCTGAGGGCTGGTCTGGCCAAGGTCACCTGGTTCTCCTATTCTATTCCAGGTTAGCTCCTTCATGACTCAAGACTAAGGCCATCTCCATAGGATCAAAGGAAGCATCTTAGTACCCCCTGCATTTGTTAGGTTCTTCTTTCAAGGAATGTTTTTGGTTAGGAATCTTTTCTGTGCATAATTTGGTATCTTAGTCTAGATGAAAGTTTTCATTTATTCCATTGGCATTTACTTGAGCACCTATTGTTGCTATGTCCCTGGGTGGTGCAAACAGTTTGTGCTCGACTACTAACTGAAAGGCTGGTGGTTTGAGCCTACCCAGTGGCATCATGGAAGACAGCCCTATGGAGTTCAGTTCTACTCTGTAACACAGGGGGTTGCCATGAGCTGGAATCGACTCCATGGCAGCAGGTTTAGTTTGGGTTATTATTGCTATACTGGCCAGGGTAGGGAAGGCAAGGATAAACCTAATGAGCTTCCAGCCTAATACAGAGGATACACCTTATGCAAACCACCTTTACACAAAGCATTAGGGTCAGAAGAGATGCAAATCGAGTTCAGGGTGGTTTGATGAGGGGCGGGCTGTTACTTTGGCCTAATTGAGCGCATGGTAGGAGGAACGCATGGTAGGGGGAACAGGAACAGCTCTGAGAAGAAAGCTCAGTTTTGAGCTGAATCATGTAGATTCCAATAGACAGAGATAGAGAGGGAGGTACGCTAGACCTCTGCTTCAGCATGAGGTACAAAAAAGCGACTGATGTGATGAAGACCTCTTCCACCTTAACGCTTGGTTTGGCTTCACCCAAGGTTTCAGGGGCACAGGAGGCTAAGAAACAAGTTAATGCTGAAAGCCCAATTTGGATAGGCAGATCTAATTTGGCTCGAAGTTGCTAAGCTGCATTAAGCTGTTTATCCACATTATGCAAATGTAATTAACTCTCATCAGAATTACAGCACATCCCACAAAGGAGAAAAAGTGATCACATTTAAACTAAGTCAGATACAAACAATAATCCTTCCAGAAATAAAGGGGAAAAGTACATGCAGATTCTATGCTTTTTAAGGAGAATGGGGTAGGGTTCTTTTTGTTTAAAAAAAAAAAATGTAGTTACCTGCCATAGCTCCAGCTGCAAGGAGATTTAAACCTCCCACGTGTCCATTTTCATCAGCCAAAAGTAGTTTGCAATGAGCATAAACAGGAAAATAGATTGCAGAGAAGGGAATGTCTCGGAGGAAACACGCTTTGGCACCCTGTCACACAATGAGGAAATAGTGCAAAACAGTTGTGTAAACAGAATAAATGCCCAAGTGGGATCCAGGGGCTCTGGGTGACAAGCCAGGCATCCCTCAAACAGTATAGAGACTGCTGTGGAACGGAAATGGGGGCTTAGCGGGGAGTAGGAAAATATGTGCGGCCCAAGGTTTGAGAGAGGATGGTCGATCCTGGAGTCCTAAAGTTAATAATTACGTAATGCTATTAATCTTACAACTAACCCTTTTCTGGAAATTCCATTATAGATTTGACTTTTAAGGTAAATAAAAACTCACTTCTCAAACCTAGTAGGTTGTTTGTGCTGTTTGGCTTTAGTGGTGGCCTCGAATACCATTGAAATCCCAAGATTAATAGCTTGATTCCCAAACAACTAGTAAAGTCAGCCAGAAAAGACTAATGAATGACCAATTCAACCCATGTCAAGTTAGAGTCCTCCCAGTGCCAGGGAAGAAGCTACAGGCAGTTGTGGTGGAGAGAGAGGGTGACTATTTTGAGAAGGGAAAACCACAAACCTTCTCTCCTCATTCCCTGTGTCCTAAATAGGACAGGGTAGGAAAAAAACAGACAAAATATTTCAGCAGAAGGTTCCCATGGAGGAGAAAACCACCAGGGACAGCTGTCTCAGTGACTGAGGTCTCACAAACACTCTCCTCAGCTTTGTCAGTAACCCAAGCTAGTCCACTGCCCAGGGCTCTGCTGAGCAGAATAGGCCACCTTTGGCACTTGCTTCCCTTAACAGCTCTATTTTTAAAAGGCAAACTCGTATATCAAAAAAAAAAAAAAAAAAATCCAGGGACTCTCTAACAGATGATAGAGAGAGAAACAATATTATTAAATTCAGCTCTCAAAGGAAATTCCAAAAAGGATAGAAGTTGAGGGAGGGGGTCAAAACCATGTATAAAACTCTCTGGAGTGAGACATCATCAGTTTGCTGGTTTCCAAAGAGCCCTATAGCCGGGAGATTCCAATCTACAGAATTTCTAATTTGTAGCTATAGAAGCAAATTTACATATTACTGCTGTGATACATCTATAGAGAAATCGGATGCTTTGGAAACACAGTTGCCTATAGTGGCTGCATTTAGGTATTCCCCCCCTTATACCAAGCAAAGGAATGGAAAGAAACACTCTTCCTTGTTTAAGAAAAATAATACCTTCTGCTCCATTACATCTGATCTGTAATGATGGGAGTAAGCGTACCTGCAGGGAAGGAATCTGTTGACTGGCATTTTGCTAAAATACAGTACAGTCTTTTTTTTTTTTTTAATGGAATTCATTATTGACAAATCCCACCACTTAACTTCTTAAAGACCTAAATCCTACCAAACTCTACTACTGTTTCACTGTGGTCAAATTATTAAGACAAAGAAAAGCTCCCACTGGGAAGATAACAAGAGAGATAACTCAAACTCAAAATAAACATAAGACTATTTTGAAGTCCCAAACCAGCCCAAATAGAACACCAAAGAAACCTCATGAACTCCCATCAAATGAAAAAGGCAGCGAGCCTGAGGCCAGCATGGCTGTAGGGTTGGCCTCCCTGCCGGCCCTTCGTGACAGTCAAAAAACAAAAAGAAAGAGTTTTTGTGCCTTGGTTTTTCCTTTTTGTTTGATTTTCTACTCCAGGAAATACCCTGCTAGACAAGACTGCTTTTCAATTCAGGAGTTAGGCTCTGGTTTCTGCATCCTTTCACATTTACATCGAGAGGTGACAAGCTCTCTACTGAGAAAGCCCATGGAATCTACCCACCTTATACAGACCAAAAAGGCCCAGGTCTCGGAGCACATTCACAGCACTGACTCTGGGTCCTGTGGTGATCTCTCCAGCCACCTGCAGGCGAATCTTCACTATCTCCAGTGGGTTAGTAAAGATGACCTGGGAGCCTCCAGCCTGCAGACAAGGGAGGAGAGACAGAGGCACTACTCCACATCGGAGCCAACTAACAGCTTCAACAAGAAAAATGTAGTAAAGCCTCCACATTTTACCACCTAAACACCTCCCTCCTTTACAGGGAACGACAGTTGGATGCTCTGGTGGACACTCTCACAGGCCAATCTGCGTCTGGGTTTGTTTGTATTTGAAATGTCAAGAGTTTTTCTGAGACTAGTCTTTTGAGGACCACCCCAACCACATCAAAATAGCTAAACTAATAAACTCATTTGGAAAACAAAAGCGAAGCCAGATGTTGCAGCGGGGAGCTCCCCCAACGAAAAGGAGAGACGTGGTGCAAGAAAAGTATAAAGCTGAAACCTAAAATTCCTACCTACAAGTGTTTCTCCTTAGCTCAGCCACTTGCTTCCCCCTTGTTGGGCTGGAGGTTTGGTCCCACAGAGGTACCTGAAGTCAGAGGGGTAAAGTCTCTGGCTCAAATCCTAAAACATATTATCCTGAGCAGAGCACTGAGACAGGTACATAGCTACGCCCATAAAAAAGGAGAGAACTTAGAAAGGCAAATTCCAGTATCATTTCAAGACAAAACCAGATAAAGCTTGGAAACAGAGCCTCTAGTTACCACGAATACAACACCCTCCAATCAAAGCCACAGTCCACACTCTCCAGTGGTGAGTGACAGATCTGAGTGTAGATAACGAGAACATATTTGCATCTGAAATTTGTTAACTAGTAGAGAGAGAAAAAAAACACAGTATTCAACAAAACTGCTACTCTTTTTTTGTTTGTTTGTTTCGGTAAGAAAAAATATGCGTATGTATGTGTGTATGTGTGACTATTAAAAATATACATATATATATATTCATTCATTTGTAAAGTGGAAAGTTCCCACTGGCACATCTTCATCTCAAACTGTAGCTGTTTACATTCTATAACCATAACCACATTCACATAAAGAATTTTTAGAAAAAATAAAGATCACTATTTGACTAGAACTTTAAATATTTATAACACTTAAAAGGAAACTTAGATGGCAAATGTGTACTGCCCTTTTTTAAGCTCTGAGGTTGAGTACTACCTCATACATAAAATCTGAAATTAGTTCATATATTAATATTAGTTCATATGTACATAAACACATTATATAATAACTGCATATCACATGCATATCACATATGTGAAAGGTATGCCTCTTTGGAACACTGGAAATCCAAACGTAGAGAAAGACCATCAAGAATACCCAGAAAGCCGTGTGCAGCATTCCACGGCACTTGAATACTCTGCTTCACCCACATTCACTCTTCTAAAACCAACAACCCTCCCAGATCCCCTTCCAAAAGGATGGCGACAACACCCATCTCAGCCCATTCTCCCAACAGTCCTAGCGCTATAAGCCCCCCCAACTACTCCTGTTCCAATCCTGACCCCAACTCCTATCAACATCCAGGGTCGCCAACACTGACACTAGATTCCTTTCCTCTTCATGAGAAGCCTACTGTCCCAGGTTCCCCAGGGCCGCAATCCCTTTTTGTCCACAGAGCAGGGAGATAGAGAGTTTGCTGTCTCCCTCTTAGTTGCCTGCAACTCCCCAACTTGATACAAACCAGACCACTGGTACACAGGTCCCCGAACAACGCACTGAACCAATTTTACAGGTTGATTTGCTTTCATTTCTCTCTCTCTTAATCTGCTGCACTGCAGGCAGGAGGAAGCATTTCAATGTTTCAATCTAAGCAAACAATACTTTCAAAAGGATTGTCAGGTGACAAATTATGTTAAAATGATAATCCAAGTAATTGCTCCTGTAGCTTGTATTAAAGACCAAAACCAATTGATAAAGTTTAAGGCTTCCCTGAAATCTCTTGTTTAAATAATGGTTGCAAAGGCCATCTTTGGGAAAAATGCGCTTTATGTTCTAAAGCAGATTAAAAAAAGAACAAAACCACAAATTTTTATTATAATTTTGAAAACTTGCCACCACCAGACGACATCAGTCCCTGGGTCCAACTCATTAAATGTGCACATTATGTTTAAACAAATACGAAGTTCTTTCATGTTGTTAATCCTGAGTGAACTGTGACATCCTGCAGAGCAGACAGCACTCCAACCTGCCTGCCCCCCACCCCCCACCCCACAGCCCCTTCTCCCTCCTACTCCCATGGACCCTTTGGAAATAATTGCCATTTTATTGAGATTTGTACTCTTCTAACAATTCTTCAGGTTTCTTTCTGAGTATACAAGCAATAGGTTTTCTACTAAAATTCAATACTGAAATGGTACAATTAAGGAAACGACTATATTTTAAAACATACATACGTTAATTGCTCCCCATAATATTAAGTCCCAACAAAGCACTGGACATAACCACAGAACTAGATACATACTCATGACTTTTAAATACATACTGTAGCGTGTGTGTGTGTGTGTGTGTGTGTGTGTGTGTGTGTGTGATCTGCCAGGTGGGGCAAACAACGACACTGTAGCCAGTCACATCTATGAGTGTGTTTCATGCCTACGTGCTCCACTATATTTGAAGGAGGAAAACCTCTAGCAATTACAGAGTTTGTAGATGCTTTAAAAATCAGTATACGTATTTTAAAATCTTATAACAGACCTAGGAATATGTAAGCAAATGTTATCCAGAACACTGGATAATTTTAGAAAAATAAAGTCTGCTATTTGTCTAGGACTTTAGATGTTCATAACACTTAAAGAGAAACATACATGCCAAAGGTGTACCGCCCTTTTTTAAACTCTGAAGTTATTATCTCATCTATATTAAACTGGAGACAGGGAAAGGAAATAAAATCTGAAATTAGTTCAGTTATTCTGTTAAGAAATCTAGTGACGACAGAATGAGAATTATCATACCCTTTAACTGAATATTCCCCTCTAAGAAATCAATAGAGGACAATAACATATTTCCTTTATTCCAAGACTATCAAATAGGAGTTCCTGGGTGGCACAAATGGTTAAGCACTAGACTACTAACTGAAGGTTGGCAGTTCAAACCCACCCACAGGCATCTCAGAAGTAAGGCCTGTCAGTCTGCTTCCAAAAGGTCACAGCCTTAAAAACCCTGCGGAACACAGCTCTACTCTGCATACATGGGGTCATCACGAGTCAGAACTTACTTGATGGCAACTAATAGCAACAACAAGACTATTGACTATGTTGTTGTCGTTAGTTGCCTTTGTGGCTAGTCCAACTCACGGTGATTCCATGAGTGCAGAGTAGAACTGCTCCATAAGGTTTTCAAGGCTGTGACCTTTTAGAAGGAGATCACCAGGCCTATGTTCCAAGGCATTTCTTTGTGGGCAGAAAAAAAATCACTTACAGTAAATAATCATTTAATACATGGAATTTCAAAAGTGGTAAATTATAAAGTTAAAGTGTGGTAACTTTTCAATGAAAAAATAGTACCTACCATATTTTTACTCAAATAACATGTGTCTTCTGCATTGGTTTGCTGGCCACATCCTCCCCCAGCAAGGTATTTTTTAAGTGTGCTATGCTAACTTTTTTTTTTACAGCCACACATGGAAAAGAATTGGCATGGCAGTGCTTGTGAGGGTGCCTCATGGAGGGAGGGCATGGCCAGTAAACCAACGCAGAAGGCATGTGTTATTTGCGTAAAAATATGGTATATTTGTACTAGTATGTTAATGTTTTCTATTTCTAATAGCAATAAAATTAAACAGAAAAAATTCAAGTGCCCAGTAGGAAATGGTTAAATAGAAACCATAATATGTCCTTAATCAAACAATATAATTAGGTAATAAAATCATGCCAAGTGACATAAACAGAACAGAAAATGTTAGGTACACATTGATCATAAATCCATCAAAATATACCTAAATTTATCAAAATCAGGATGGTTTAAAGATGAAAACATTGGCTGCCTCATGGAAAGAGGAATTGAGTAGCTGGGAGAAAGAAGTTTCATAGCATACCCTACTGTACCTTTTAAATTCTGTATCATATGAATGTATTAACTGCCCGCCCAAAAAAGAGACAACTGGTCTTAGAAACAATGGCTTCTTTATAGACTAGGTTCTCTCTTTCACATATTCTTTACCATGGTAAATTTGGTAATTTATATATGTCAAATGCATTTAAAAAAAAAAAACCTAGTTCACACCAAATCTGTGGATCCAAAATTAAAAAAACAAAAAATTTATCTACCTTATGTATACATGAACATCAAGAAAACCTAACCAAATATAGCTACCGATCTGAAATAACAGTTACCAAAACATACACAATTTTAAATTAAGCCACAATGATACACTGCTACAGTCTTAAAAGGTCACTGTCTAATTTGACATCTTGCTGCTTCTTGTACTGATGCTTACATTAGATAACATACCATTCACCACGGAATTTTTCACCAAAATTAGCTTTTCACCCTCTAATTACTGTATTTCCCTCATCAAACTTGCTGCTTATTAAAGAGAGGCAAGCACTAATATTAAAACAGGCTTAGATACTTTTATTTTTCAGCATTAAGTTGATATTTCTTTGTTCTAGAAGTGAATTACAAAAGGGAACAAATTTCATTTTGAATGAGGGCTACCCCTATATGACAAAAATGGAAAAACTTCCATTTAACCTGTGTCACTTAAAATTTTTTTTTTAATGAGAAACAAACTAAAGCCGACAGCAAAAGTTAAGAAAAAAAGGAGGTAATACTGAGATGTCACCACACCTCCGGGGAGCCTGAGGCTGAGGGGCTGCACACAGGATTAGGCCTGTCCGACCTCCTGCCCTCACAATCCCACCCCAGGGGCAGAGTCCACAAAGAAGCTGGAGACCAAGCTCAGCTTGTGCCAAGTGCCCTGTTTACTTCCTTCTTTGATCTGCTGTCTCCTTTAGTTTGGAACTATTTCCCTCCAACCACTGTATGTCCAATCTGAGCAACTCATTATAACATCTTCCCTTATAGAGACAGATGAAAATCTAACTTCAATTTGTTGAAGGCCACACGGCTCCTTGAATAGATGGACAAAATACGTGCATTTAAAATAACCAGACAAACCAATCCAAGTCACAGAATTAGTTGTCACTACTAGGACTAGGACTGACTCAAGAGGAACAGGAACAGACAGTGACTCTGTCTTACACTGCCAACCAAACATCCTTCAATACCCTTGACAAGCAAAGGGAAATGCTACTTTTCTTTCTAAAATCGTCTAGAATAGTGATAGTTTAAAAGGAGTAAACTGCAGCATGTTCACTGCTGAGTGATGATATATGCCAGGGTGTTAAGGACATGAACAGGTACAACTACACATGTTCCTAAATACCGTAAGGAGAGAGTCAAGTTCCTGTGTACCTATCATAAGCTACTTTTCAAAAAATGTTTTTTGTGGTAAAAATATATAATAAAACTTCTGCCGATTCAATAGTTTTTACAGGTACAATGCAGTGACACTGATTACGTTCATCATGATTACCATGATGCCTTTCCAAATTGTTCCACCACCATTAACAGAAACACAGTGTCCCCTAAGCAGTGACTCCCTCTTCCCCGCCCCCCCCCGCCCCGCCCCTTGGTAACCACTAATAAACTCCGGTGTCTACATTCTTGTTTTCATATTCTAACGAGACTATTGATTACGTTGTTGTTGCTGCTAGTTGCTTTTGTGCCTATTCCGGATCATGGCAACCCCATGCCAATTCTGACTCACAGACAGCCTATACATTTGCCTATTCCATATAAGTGGGACCATATGATATTTTTCCTTTTGTAACTAATTTCACTCAGCATGTTTTTAAGGTTCATCCATGTACCAGGACTTCTCTTTATGGCTGAATAAATATATAGCACATTTTGTTTATCCATGCATTTGTTAATGGTCATAAGCCATTTTTGACATAAATATATATGGACTTTTAACTTGTGTGCATATGTATGTGTATTGTGTGTTCACATAAGAATGCAGGCATAAAGTTGGGACCGCATGCATTCTTGGGGATGGGAATTGGAGGAGCTGTTTCCAAATAACTTCCTGGAGATATGCAAGCTTAGGTTGCTGAGAAAGACACAGAGAGACTTCTTCAACATAGGGATCTATTCAAGAACCTATATATCTTGGACCCAGGATTATTAAATACTCTAAATAATAAGTGGGCCCCTTGCTGTAGCTGTAAGGTTTGAGTGCGTGTGTGTGCATGTGTCAGCCAAAGGGAGGAAGCATAGAAGAGTGGAAACACTAGGTTTGGAAGGCTGTCAACCTAGACTGTTGTTAACTTTGTAAACTTGGATAGATCATAACCATTCCATTCCTTGGTTTCTTAATATAAAATCAGGGATCCCAACAACTGCCCTACCTACTTCACAGAGCTCTGGTGCACTAATGTGAAAGCAGGATGCAGACTGGAAGCAAGACACAAAGGAAAGGTGTGCTTGTACAGGACTGAGAAAACCTGCCTGCAACATGAGGGGATTACATTAGCCCTTTGCTGAGCAATAAATAACTTCTGGGTTTTATGACTTCTATTTACTGATAAGTAAACATCTTCTGAAATAGGTAATGTAGTCAATCAGGTAAATGGAAAACTGACCACTTGTTACAGTTTAACAACATAAAAACTGGCACTTACCAGAGAGATGTTTAGAAAGCATCAGTCAGTCCATTTAGACATTAACATTTTCTGCTCGACTGACTTGCAAGACATCTAAATTCATTCCTACTTAAGTTTCTGGATATGCCCAAGAAAACTCTACATAATTTTTCTTTTAAAAAAAACCACCAGAGACACCATTAAGAAAATGAATAGACAAGCCACAGACTGGGGAAAAAAATTCATAACATATATGTCTGACAAAGGGCTACATCCAGAATCTATAAAAAACTCCTTACAATTAAAAAAAAAAAAAAAAAGAACAACCTAATAAAAAATAGATAGAAGACGTGAACAGATACTTAACACAAAAAGATATATATATAAATAGCCAGTAAACACATGAAAAGATACTCAACACATTCTGGTGTCAGGAAAATACAAATTAAAACCACGCTAAGATACCATTTCACATAGATGAGAATGAATAAAATCAAAAAGACTATCAAATGTTGGTGAGGATGTGAAGCCACTAGAATACGTCACTGCTGATGAGACTATAAAATGGTTCATCCACTTTGGAGAACTGATTGGCAATTTCTTATAAGTTAAATATGTATCTACAGATATGTATCACTTAACATGCATGATAAAAACCCACTGCCATGAAGTCGATTCTGACTCATAGCGACCCTACAGGACAGAGCAGAACTGCCCGACAGAGTTTCCAAGGAGCACCTGGCGGATTTGAACTGCTGACCTCTTGGTTAGCAGCTGTAGCACTTAACCACTACGTAACCAGGGTCTCTAACGTCCATGATAGGTTCTGTGAACTAGGACATTATGTGATTTGGATGTCGTGCAAACAGCTGGTTTACCTAAGATTTCAACAAATTCTGCTGCCTTCACAACAGCACTCACAGACACACCACTCACTTTCACACTTTGCAGTGAAAAACATTTGAAGTGTTTGAACAACCCAGAGCTAGCACTAAATTCAATATTGTAGTCTCACCCTGCTTTTTCTTTAAGCATCTCAAACAAGCTTCACATCTTAACAGTGATCGTCAACGTGCTGAGAGGGATTCGCTTTTGTGTTTGGTCCTCATTTCACATCATTAGCAATTTCTCACATTTTCCTTAGCCTTGTCGCTTTCAGTGGAGCCAATCCATTGGAGAATTTCTTCTCAGTTTTTGAAGTTATATACACTATGTCTTGTTCTCTGGTCGGGACTTCTGAACTCTTATTATGGGACCTTATGGAACCACAGATGTACATGTGGTCGGTCATTGCTCAAACAGACATTATGCAGCATGTGACTGTACTCAATATTTAACTCTTAGATATTCACCAAAGAAAAATGAAAGCATGTTGACAAAAATATTTTTATACAAATGTTTATAGCAGCCTTATTTATAATACTTGCCAAAAACTGGAAGTGGTTTAAGTCTCAACTTTGCCATTTATTAGCTGATGGATTGCACTGAGGTTTTAGCTTCTTCAGTTCCAACTGGGAATAATAGTGAGACAATGCCTATGAAGTGTTCAGTACAATGCAAGACACTCAAGAAATGGTAGCTACATGATGATTAATTATAATCATAAGCACACATTTTCTTTGGTGACGTGCAGAATGAAGCAAATCATGTTAAAGAACTCTACTTTCAAGTCACCACAGTGAAATATGATTAAAGTTTTATTTGATGAGAATTAATAGGAACTAACTTTTTTCTGTAAGATATAAACATATTCTAAGTCTGCTTCCCTGCACAGGAAGGAACAAACTCGAAATATTCTCTGTCTTGACAGTCAGCTTATTGAACGAGGCAGTGTTCCTGTTGCTCACTAGGAATCTAGCAGACTGTTTGTTGTTGTTGCTGTTGTCAGTTGCTGAGTCGATTCTGACTCAAGGCAACCCCACGTGTGTCAGAGTAGAACTGTGCTCCATAGAGTTGTCAACACTGTGACCTTTCAGAAGCAGATCGCCAGGCCTGTCTTCTGAGGTGCCTCTGGGTGGGTTCAAACCACCAACCTTTCTGCTTGTAATTGAGTGCTTAACCATTTGTACCACCCAGGCAGATGAGCTACATTAAAGGCAAAAAACCCTGTCAATGATAGCAGTGACATTTTAGTTAAGTTGGGATAGGTTCATGGATACTCATTACCCGTTGCTGTCAAGTTGATTCCAACTCATAGTGACCCTATAGGACAGAGAAGAACTGCCCCATAGCGTTTCCAAGGAGCAGCTGGTGGATTCCAACTGCTGACCTTTTGGTTAGCAGCCCAGTTCTTAACCACTATGCCACCAGGGTTCCAGGGATACCCACTATTACTTTTTGTATCTATACAAGCATGTATTCTTTTGCATGTATCAAATATTATACTTTAAAAAACAAATCATAAAACAAAACAAAAAAACTCAGATAATGCCCAAGGACCAGAGATTTTTATTTCTTGGCTACTTCATGATCTTGTCAATGAATACCATTTTTCCTAAAGGGTAACAAAATCACTTTCATAGAGTTGGGGCCCAGGATTTTTCCTCCCACATATAGAGAACTTAAGCACCCAGCCCTAGCTAATCTTTCTGCTAAGAACAAACCTATGAAGTCGATACTGACCACTCCGAAGTCTAAGCCATTTCTTCGTAATTAACCTGCATTAGGTTAATGCACTGGGTACATCTTTAGAAGTGGGTACTTTTTGGAAGAACAGCAGCACTGTTCTCATCTGGTGACACTAACAGCATCTCAGTCAAACACCCACAGGGACACTCACATTGTATCACCACCACCTCCAAGGACAGTAAGGATTCTGATATCAGAATCAAGGCAGCCACTCTTCCTGGTGTTGACCTGGTGGATGCTAACCAAGTATCATCCAGGAAAAAAAAAGTCCCTATATTCCACAGTGCCTGATAGTCTATAAATGGAGGCTCTTTCTTTTTGCTGAAATACATAAAAGACTTTTGGGACAGGTAACCAATTAAGTTTTAACAATCATTTACACTGCAGTGTGATTCAATTCATCAGCAGAAACTCAATAAATGTATATTTTCTTTCCTCTCTAAGAGATTTAGAGGGGCGGGGGAAGCAGAAAATCATTTTGCCCAACCTGACTATTTTTCATGCTGTCAATTTCCAGCTACACAATCCATCAAAGCTTCCAAAAATGAGTCATGATGAAAGAAGAGACTTAAGAGTGTCAGCACAACCCTCAAGGCACCTCAGACTTCAATAGAAATTCTCGAAGTTCAAACCTATAAACAGGGCCCATACCTAGGAAGAACAAAAGGACCAAATATCTGATGGTGTTTTAACCACTTAGGTCACATGTCAGACATGAGAATGGGTCAGTTTCATGGGCAACATCAGGATATCAGAAATGGAAACAGAAATAATGAGCATGAAACAGAAAGAGCATGACTGAGAAGATGTCTGGTAAACGTATGCATGTGCTGTGGTAAAAATGAGGTAGGAAGCTTCCCAGTCAAAGGGAAATTAAACCACTGAGAAAAATATTTTACATTGTCCAAAAGTTCTCTCATTACAAGAGAAACAACTGCAGCATCTAATTGGAGAGGAGCGAGAGAAGAAACTATATTTTTGGTGATCCACCTAAGCAAAGGTCTAATTCTATATCCATTATTTGTCCTTCATGAAGCAAAATATTCAACCAAAAAGGTGAGTTTTCCTCCTAAGAATCTGCATGTGCACACACACACCCCAAGCCACCTCTTCCACAAGAACTTTGGTTGCAGACAGGTGAAGACTCAGGTATGTGCCATGCTGACAAATCACATCACCCAAAACCTGAAGCAGCCTCTCTCTGACCTCCAGGGGATCTTCCCTGAATTAAAAGCTGAAGAGGTCATCAACCTCATCACCTCAGGTTCCACAACCTACAGAGAAGATTTTAGCCAAGCCTGTCAGCCAATTCAACTGGAAGTTATCAATGTTTTCAGGAACAAAATAGACTAAATTGGTCTTAAACAAATTGTATATTACCAAATGTGAAATGAATTCCACAAATAAAATTAGTTGAGCTGGAAACTTAGATTTGAAATTTGATCTAAATCCAATATTATGCTCACACTTTTAAGACAGAAACCATGTGTTCTCTCTAAGTAAATATAATCAAATATCTGGGTTCAGGATTTTTGTCAATGGCCTCAATATAGTTAAGGTTGTTTGCCACACCCTCCTGTCCCTGAGGAAGGAAAGCATAATAACACCACAATGTCTTACTTGGTCCTACACCTGAAACATAAGAGCTTAATTCATCAGTCATCTCACAGTTGTTTTAAAGTTCCAGTCAATATAAATGTATGGTAACTCCATGTACAGTGCTCTATTTTCTGTGATATTTAAAAGGAATCAGAATGAGAACTTAAAAAAAGAAATCAGGAAGATTAATGCTTCAGAAGCAGCAAAAAAACAGACTGTTGAAGATAGTACCTCTTCTCTGCACTCCAAACCAGTCAGACTATGCAACGACATTAAAATGCTCATTTCATATGAGCAGATTTCCCTACATAGAATCCCTGGAGTTTAGGGTAATGTCACTCACATATCATATCCAATGTGCAGAAAGGTTAGAGGAATCTATTTGCCTTTTCATAGGTGAGAAAGGGCCCAGGATTCATACTTACACAACCTCCAGCCAGGATTTCTGCCAAAAGTGGAATGGATCCATCTCTTCTAATAAACTTGTCCCGAACAAAATCGTTAACCTAATTAAAAAGAAAACATTGGTTAACCAGAGTTGCCAGCCATTTCCTCTACTGCATGTTTTTGGTTTTCGAAGCCAATAAAACATCTGCCTCACAAAAAAATTAAGAATGGCAATGTCTACGTACAAACTTTAAGGTTTACAAAGCTTTGATAGTGTGCCAGTCTCAGCTGCATCAGCTTTATTTTTTTTTAGATTAATGAGAATCTAAACCAATGATGTAATTTGAGAAAGAAACTTACGGTCAGTTTAATGGCCTTTTCTGGAGCAACCCCTATCAGCTGTGGTATCAGACCTAGGTAAACAAAAACAATCATGAGCAAAACAGAGGTACTGGACATGCATACACAAGCCCAACAAGGAATTGTTTTCCCCCTTATTTTTTTACTCCTCAAACATTTTAGGGTTTTCATTAAAATAGGGAAAATTGGATTATCCTAAAAACTCTGTATACGTATGTAAATAACTATTTATGAGTTAAGTATAATATCATGTTTTCTTGGGACTATAAACCCTTTTCTTAAGGATGCTTCCTGTAAAGCCTAGTTATCTAATGCCTCCCAAAAAGCACAAGAGGAAGAAATGGAGCCTTGGGTCTTCTCTACCCAGGAACACTGCCAATAACAACGTAAAAAATTCCCTCCTTTGTTACAACCAACAACATACATAACACACACTGGCACTTCAGAGAAGCTAACGCTGTAGGCATGGAAAAGCTCTGGAAAGTGTACTGTTGAAGAGACCCAGACTTCACTGCAAATGACATGACCTATATAACAGCATGCAATGGCTTGGTTATTACAGAATATCAACTCCCATTATTTTTTTCTCTTCAGAGAAACCCAGAATTCAGTACTCATTTTGTTAAAAGGAAGCCAAAATGACAAAGAAAAATGCAGTTTTAAGTATCATCTAATGAATATCTTCTACAAGCAAAAACACATGCTTATTGTATCCTTATTTACTAATAGATGTCAAACTTAAAGAGATTTCAAAGGAATCCCCTTATAACAAGAAAAATCATTATTCTTAGGAAGTTAAATTTCCCAGGCTGACTACAAACTGGAAAAGAAAAAAATATATATAAACAGTTCAACATCTGTAGATATTCATAGGGCTCAACTTTCTAAAACACATAGCTTATCCAAATTGTTAGCATACACTTTTTTAAAGATGCCAGCCTTAAATGTTTTGTATCCCTTAAATCACCCAGCCAAGGGGGAGTTACGTGTTTGCACGCTCAATGCTGGTCTTAACCCTACTTTGAGAATGCTGCCGAGTGATTTTCCATGAGTTGAAAGCCAACAAGTATACATACATACAAGCTACTGTCAGTCAAACTGAATTATCAATGACAAACACACAATCTGCACACACCTTTAAAGGGTAGCAGGCTGACTTAAAAGAATAAATCAGCAGATGGCAGTCTTAACTTTCTAACCTTCACGATTATCAGGCCCTACTTCCATACAACCATGTCAGCATGTGTATTTGTTTTACAACTTGCCTCAATAAAGCTCATAGAATTTTAATAAAGTACTGATTTGTGGCATTTTATCATCTTATTGTTGCCTACAAAGAAATTTAGGCTAATCTGTCAACAATTTTGTCAATCACCTGACAGAATAATAGACTGGTTCTAAGCAATATATGACACTCTCAATAATTACAGCGTTCACATACAGGACTCCTACAATCTTTTCCCTAATACAAAATACTCTCGTTTAAAGGACTGATTTTATTAGCAGCCCACAATCCTCCCCCCATTGTCTATATTGGGCCCATTTAATTAAAATGACATCTCTCCCCAGTGAAATTTTCTGTAAGCAGCCATTCACTAAGAAGGCTAAACTGTGTAGTATATATCGAGGTTCTTTCTAATAGATGACATGTTCTTTGCAATTTAAAAGCATACCAAGGAGGACAAAGGTCATTATGCAACAAAGAAAAACTGAAGATGTCAAAGAAAAAAAAAAAAACACCTCACTGCCACCCAAACCCTCAGATTCCCCATTAAACAGAATCTAGATATGCAAGGATTAATAGTTTAAGACAAGCATTTACACACACAGATCTGCATTCTGGACAATGCACACCTCATACTATGGAGCATATGTGTACAGCTAAATTCAGAGAGGCTAGCGTTTCAGATGTTTGAGCAAAATAAATTACATGAATTCTCAGGAGCAGGGTATCCAAGTTTTAGTTTGATTTCAGAACAACTCTCTTCTCTTATTCTATATATAATGCCAAAAATAAACATCCTAATGACCCTCTCATTCAAATATAAGTGTATCAGTATTACATTTTCCACTTGAATATCTGTACATAATGCTAACCAGAGGTGTTTTTTCTCCAGTCCAGGCGAACAGAGCTTTGTTCACACCCAGGCTTTCTTTCTTAGGAAGAGGTCCTAAGCTAAACAGTTCAACAGGGCTCAGAATGCGCTGGGATTAATGAGACTGTGTGCAAACAAACAAGTACAGTAAATTACATAAATGCCCTGGACTTGAGCACGTGGAGGGTATTTCTGAAGTGGCGCCCAAAGGGATTAAAAAAATTAATCTCCCTCCCGAAGGAAACCCTAAATTCTAATGTGAAAGCAAGTACATGAAAGTCATTCCCTCTCCAAAGAGAACAAGTTCCTACAAAGCCGACGGGGGCGGGAGAATTCTGCTAGGGACGCTGCCTCTGATGCTGACAGCACAGTGCTCGGTCTAGAGGTGGTGATAACATTCCCTGAAAAAGAAAATCTCTCTGCGTTGACTCTGTGCCTCTGAGCCAAGGGTATGAAGGGAACAAGAATGAGACCTGGAGCCAAATGGTTTTATTTTTTTTAAACTTCAGATGACTCACTGGAAAAGACTTATGAATGGTCTCCTTGGAAGAGACAAAAACATGTTTTGTTATCTCTTTCAGTTGTAAACTCACCTTCAGGTAGCAGCCTGGCTTGTATTTCACAAAGAAGGGGTGTATTTCTCCTCTCTAATTCTTTGGGAAAAGAAGCTTTCTATTTCTTAGCTGTGGTCCTTGCATTCTACCTGCAGACATGTACCTCAGTTTGAGAGAGCAGTGACTACAGACCCACGCTGGGACAAACAAGGGATTTGGGGTCCAAGAAACAGAAATAGCAGAAAGAGGAAATGAAGACCCTGTTTGAAGACTAATATTGCTAGTCACCAGCAAGAACGTAAAACAGGAAACGAGCAATGAGAGAAAAAAAAAAAAAGAGAAACAGCCCTAGTCTGACTGGGCAGGCTACACATTGGTTTCCATAACGAGTGGGTTAAAATCTGCTGATGGTGAGTTAAAATCACTTAATCTTGGCGGCTGAGATTTGCTTACTCACCTCGGTACAGTCCAAAGAAGCCCTCATAACGCAAGACTTTCTTAAAACAGTCAAAGCTGTTTTTGTACATCAGCTCACCCACGACAGAGCCAGAGCCACGCTGATTTTGCATGCGAGTCTTCACCAGATCTATGGGATACACTGCAGTGGCCCCCACAGCTACAAACAGAACAATTTTTAGGCTTCAGCAACAGTACAACTAAAGAGAGACCCACAAGGAAAACAAATCCCATCTGAAAGGACCAGAAAATAAAACACAGTATCTTTTCTCACAAAATAGACTTCATATTATTATTTTTCCTTCTCCCATACACAGTTGAGGGATGACAGGCTAGCAACCATTTGGACCCGTAAATACAGCTGCTTCAGAGAATAACTGTCAAGAATGCTTTTTAATATCTCAGGCTCATAAATCAGAGAGTAGATTATCAAGTAAGTCATCACCAACATCAAATAATCAACACTCGGTTTTCTATAACATCAAACTATTATCTACAACATACTTATATTTTCCATTAAATGACTAAATATTGTACCATTTACCTCTTAAAATGACTATAGATGTTAGCTTACTAAAGCAGTTGGTAAACTGCTTTTAGTTATAGCCATATTGGAAAAAAGTATCGATGTTACCCTATTCCTATGTACAGATTTTAATTAAAAAAAATTAACTAATCGAGCTTCAGGATTTCTCAGGGACTAAAAAATTTATTACATGAACTGGAGTATAATATTTTTCAACTGAAAATCAAAACATGCTTTGCAACTGCTAAAACTGAGACTGAAAAGGAAAAATGTCAGTCTCATCAGTTCAGGCTTGTTTTAGAAAAATCAGAAGTATTTTAATCTCACCTGGTAGATTCTTCTCAACAAAGCAACTTTAGATTCTACACATTTTCTATGTAGAGTATTTAAGAAAGAAAAAAAGTTTCTCAAATTTCGGCAGGGCAGGGGTTCTTCATTTTAGCAAATAAACATGCCTAAATATTCTTTTTCTTTTTTTCTTAAGCCAGTGAAAGGGGAAAGGAAAAAAATATAATCAGAAAAGCAAAGTTGACCCACTTTGAGAAGTTGTTCTATTTCATGAGGTTCTAAGATTTGTAGCCCAAATTTTTATGCTTCCCACACCCCACACCATAACCGCAGCCTTGTCCTCCATTTCTTCACAATGGCCAGCGCTGGTATAATTAAGGTGAGTGCAGCACTGCATCCGAGACGTTCATATCATTACAGAGGTTGTGTCCTGAAGACAGACTGGAGCCAGAGGGGCCACAGTCATGCTGTGACAAGTCCGCTGATCAGAGGTAAAAATAAAGAACACTTCAGAAAGCCCTGCAGTCATGACCCACAGGAACAATGAGGTGCACCTCTGCTGATCGGTCCTGGTCTCCTGAGATAATATTACACTAACACAAGCTTGAAACAGCACAAAGACATGTCACTTACCTCCAGCAACTGAGCCCAGAGTGAATCTGTAAGCAGACTCGGCAATCTGGAGCCAGATAGGCCTGCCTAACCCATAAGATTGCTGGGGGAAAGAAGAAAACACGTTAAAAAAAAAAAAAAAGGAAAACCATAAAGCACATTTAAAAAGGTATTTGGTTATTTTAAGATAACGGAAAACGAAACCTAAAAATGAGGTGGTTAATGAGGTAACATCTTTTCTGAAAGGAGAAAATAGGATATTCATGTAGTTAAAAAGGGAAGGAATGTATTTTAAAATAGGTATCTCCATCATTAGCAATTAAAACCATACCCAGTTGAACAGACATAGTAACTTTCTATTTTTTATGAGCCTATTAACACCTCATCTACCTGCCACTATTGGGGAATATACTGTTATTCTACAGAAGTGAATCTTTTACACAAATATTTCAGGTATAAAACCTTTTTCTTTACTTTAACCAACTTAAATTTAAAGATCCTTCTAAAATGAACACAAATTATCTTGATTCCTAAATCAGAGAATACTGATTATAATCTAGCATCTCTAATGACTTACGGTCAACATTATGCTCATCAGTTACTGTATCAAGAGCTAATGCAGCTGTTTTTGCTATCTTCCCTCATCCCACAGCTATTACTTCTTTTACCAGCAGCCCTCCTAGTTTGATTTTTGCCACCTCTTTTGTTTTTATCTTGGAAACCCTATGGGGCATTTCTACTCTTGTCCTATACAGACAGGAGTCGGAAACGACTCGATGGCAATGAATTTGTTTTTTATCTGTTTAAAAAAACAAAACCAAACCAGCTGCTGTCAAGTCACTTCCAACTCACGGTGACCCCATGTATGTCAGAGTAGAAACGCGTTCTGTAGGTTTTTCATGGCTGTGGCCTTTTGGAAGTAGATCGCCAGGCTTTTTTTCTACAGCATCTCTGGGTGGGTTTCAACCACCAACATTTTAGTTAGTAGCTGTCATGCACTGAATTGTGTACCCCCAAAATGTCTGTCAACCCGGCTAGGTCATGATTCCCTTAAATGATTGTCTACCATTTTATCTTCTGATGTGATTTCCCCATGTGTTGTAAATCCTACCACTGTGATGTAAAAAGATGGACTAGTGCCAGTTATACTGACAAGGTTTATAAGATTAGTGTCTTATGCCAATCTCTTTTGAGATATAAAAGAGAGAAGCACGCAGAGAGACAAGGGAACTTCTTATCACCAAGAAAGCAGCGCTGGGAGCAGAGCGCGTCCTTTGGACCTGAGTCCCCTGTGCTGAGATGCTCCCAGACCAAAGAAAGACTGATGACAAGGACCTTCTTCCAGGGCCGACAGAGAGAGAAAGCCTTCCCCTGAAGCTGGAGCCCTGAATTCAGACTTCTAGCCTACTGGGCTGGTGAGAGAATAAACTTCTCTTTGTTAAAGCCATTCACTTGTGGTATTTCTGTCATAGCAGCATTAGATGACTAAGATAGCAGCCCAGGGCTATTGTGCCACCCAGAGACTCCTCTCATCTATTAAGACAATAAAAAAAACAAACCCATTGCCGTTGTGTCGACAGAGTAGAATCGTCCCATAGGGTTTCCAAGTAGCAGTTTGGTAAGATTCAAACTGCTGATCTTTTGGTTAGCAGCTGAGCTCTTAACCACCATGCCACTAGCGCTTCTCATCTACTACCCAAACTTGTTGTCTTCGAGTTGATTCCAACTCATAGAGGCCCTATAGGACAGAGTAGAACTGTCCCATAGGGTTTCCAAGGAATAGCTAGTGGATTCGAACTGCTGACCTTCTGGTTAGCAGCCAAGTTCTTAACCACTGTGCCACCAGGGTTCCTCTCATCTATTAGAATCCAAGAAATCACATAACCAGTATTGTCAAAATTATACATAAAGTAAGTGCAAGGGCTTCTCTTTTGGGTAAAGTGAGAAATTTTAATAACTATGATTTCAAGAGTTCAGAGCCTTTTCGCCTTTATTGCTGGCTTTGCAGCGCAACCACGGAGGTTCCCTCTAATAAATACAGTGTTTCTGACCTATGCTACTGAGCATTTGATTTTCCAGAACTACATTCCACAAGAAGCCCTGGTGGTACAATGGTTAAGCCCTCAGCTGTTAACTGAAAGGTTGGCAGTTCAAACTCACCCAGTGGCTCCGCAGGGAAAAGACTCAGCAATCTACTCCCATAAACATTAAAGCCTGGAAAATCCCATGGGGCAGTTCTACCATCACATGGGGTCACTATGAGTTGAAAATCACTCAATGGCACCTAACAACTATGCATTCCTCAATTCAAGGGAAATCACCTACAGGGCTTTAAAAATTAAATCCCTGAGGCCCAGACTTTGGTATTTTTAAAAGATTTCACAAATCACTCTGATACATATTAAGAGTTGACAGCCACTGTCCTAGCCATATTCATAGTTCTAACATAAAATCTATGATAAAAATAAAGCAAAGGGAAAATCCTATTACGATTCAGAATGCTATTTCACAGGTATCCCATAAAGAGGGGACCTGAAATAATAATTTATCTACATTAGTATATCTGTCTTGTCCTTCACTATTTTCATCATGAAAATGTTATACTATGTAAATGGTCTGAAACAAAAGAATAATAAATATTTGCTTTATCATAAAGAAAACTTAAAAAATACTGACTTGAAATGAGCTTTTAAAAAACCAAACACCTTGAGTGGCATCTGGGGTCTTAAACGCTAGCAAGTGGCCATCTAAGATGCATCAGTTGGTCTCAATCCACCTGGAGCAAAGGAGAATGCAGAACAGGAGAATGAAGAACACCAAAGACATAAGGTAAAGATGAGCCCAAGAGACAGAAAGGGCCACATAAACCAGAGACTACATCAGCCTGAGACTGGAAGAACTAGATGGTGCCTGGCTACCGACGATGACTGCCCTGACAGGGAACACAACAGAGAATTCCTGATGGAGTGGGAGAACAGTGGGATGCAGACCTCAAATTCTCAAAAAAGACCAGACTTAATGGTCTGACTGAGACTGGAGGGACCCCAGACGTCATGGTCTCCAGATCTTTTGATGGCCCAAGACTGGAACCATTCCTGAAGCCAACTCTTCAGACAGGGATGGGACTGGACGATAAGACAGAAAATGATACTGGTGAGGAGTGAGCTTCTCGGATCAAGTAGACACAGGAGACTACGTGGGCAACTCCTGTCTGGAGGCGAGATGAGACGGAAGAGGGGGACAGGAGCTGGTTGAATGGACATGGGGAATACAGGGTGGAGAGGAGGAGTGTGCTGTCTCATTAGGGGGAGAGCAGCTAGGAGTACATAGCAAGGTGTGTATAACTTTTTGTATGAGAGACTGACTTGATTTGTAAACTTTCACTTAAAGCACAATAAATTAAAAAAAAAGAAAGAAAGAAAACAAACACCTTAATGGAAAGCTCAGATACACTCATCGGAATAAATAATTTAATGGAGAGGGAATCCATGCACAAAATCTAAAAGGAGGATGAAAGTGAGTGAGTCCACTCTGATTTGCTTTAATGTGACACAACCTCTTCAAACTTCAATTAACTGAGCTACATATGACAAAGCCAGATATTTCAAACAATTTGGAAAGCAGCCTATAGGAAGGTTATATCTGCTTCTTGTTTTGTAAATTTTGCACCACAAGAAGTAGCATTTCTGTTTTAACAAAAGCATCTGATATTTAAATATTTAATATTCATTGTCATCTCTGCAGACAGTTCTTTAAAAAGCTATTACGTTTACCATAGTGTTGTTTCAATAAATTCTACAGTAAATAAATGTTTGATGAAAAGAAAAGATGAAACCCTTGGAAAATTGGACAGTTAGTGAAACAATATCAGTACATACTTCAAACAGTATCAGTACATATTTTATAAATCTCAGCTATCCTAATATACCAATTTTATAATAATCCACTTATGTGAAAACCCAGATCTATTGCTCCAAAACTGAATTTAAGACATGGAAAAAATCATTTAAAAAAGTAAAAATTACACATAGTAGGCCATAATCACAATGATCTTGTAGGAAATACATTTTTCCTATCCAGTTAACCCATGCAACTGCATGGCCATATAAGTGTTTGATTTATATGCAGTAACAAAAGAGAGCCATTAAGGATTTGAAATTGATACTTTTATTTGAAATCTAGTAAGAGAAAGAGTAGCATAGTTTAACAGAACCTTTACTATAAGTCTAATTTTGATTCATTCACAAAGTAGCAGAAAATATGCTATCCAAAATGATAGTAAACACTTTTGTTCTATTACTATAATTATAATAACTTTAGACTGTTTAGAGATTTACTATCTCCCAAATGGTGAACGTAATTTACCAAGTATTCAGGATCTGTGCCATAATGCAGCTCTCAGGGGTCAGATATTTTTCAATCTTCTGTAAATAAACTCCCTTGTGAGGACTTCAGGAGGACCTGACTCTCAGCAATTTCTACCCACAGTGGGACCACACTGTGCTGTTCTGTGGTCCACTGTGCATCAAAGGTAAGGTGGCCATGCTTCCTACAGGTCAGGTCACTTGCCAAGGTCTTATTGTAGATAGGAAATAAACTGAGTGGTAGCCCTAATCTCCCCACATCATTCTCCGCCATTCTTTTAGGTCAATGGGCTCTAACAATTGTTTATGATCAAACACTCCTAGCAGTCAAATTTTTAAACGCCTAACCCCAATATATGATTTCATTTATAAACTATATGTATATTCTATCCTACTACTTATATATATATATATGCACACATATATAAATCTAAATAATATACATTATAAAACTTTTTAAACATATGCAAAAATAGAAATCATGAAAGAACAGGACAAAAATGAAATACTTTATAATTTTATTTTTCATTTATTAATACAAAAACCTTTTTGATATCACTTTAAAGTATTATATTGACCAAATATGCTTCAGTTAGTTTTTAAATGTTGACTGAACACTGTGTAATACAGTGATGGCTAGCTTTAGTTAATTCTGGTACTTTGTTTCAAAGACAACATAGCTAAAAACACAAACACAACCTGTTCCTTCAAGGCAAAGATGATGTTTAAAATCATCATTTTGAAAGAAATTCAAGTTATAGCATTTTGACTTAAATTAAAAATCCTTATAAGTCAATGTAGCTGTTTTGTTACCTATTAAACATATATTTATATGGCAAGAACATACATACAAAACTTTTTTCCAAAACTGGAACTTCTCAATCACAAATTTAGGTGAAAATAAACCTCATTCTCATAGATATTAATTATTTTCAATCATGTGTCCTCTCAAAAGAATATGTTGAGTTAAAACTCATAGAATAAAAAGGACTATGATCCCCAATAAGCATCAAAGAACCACTAATTCCCTTCTTCATATTAAAGGGTTCTCCTGGGTTCAGTTACAGACATTTTCCTTTATACTCTCTTCCTTTAATGAATGCTTATAAGCTCTACAAAATCCTATGAAAACTGACGGATTATATCGTGCTTTAATTCTTAGCTAAAAACATCTCTTACCCATAAATACCCAAATGCCTTCTGAAAGAAATGTCACCTCCACCCTATTAAATAGCATCTATAAGAAAACATATAATATATGATTACCAAGATTTTTCTTTTCTTTTCTTTTCTTTTTTCCTTAGGTTTAGTTAGTTATCACTATAACTTATGGTTCACTTGTATTCAGGTATGTAAATTAATGTAATTAATGCTATGGATTTCATTTCATGAATATTCATAAATACAATGCTTCTGTAGCTGTCACCCCTATTAATGACTGTGTACTGAAATTTTAGCATTTAGGCTGAAAGAAAATACTCAGCACTAAGACGATCACCTACCGTGAGCAAATAGGCTAAAGGAAAAGGCACCCTTTCTCTTAAGGGTATGATTATGATCAAGAAGGTTGATATTTAACAAGATTAATTGTTTTTCAAAGCAAAACAAGGTTGGGCTTATTAAATGATCTTTAACCTGCTCCCTGAGTGTACGTATATGGTAGGAAATGAGTTGAAACATCATTTGGAAAGAAGAGGCTTCTTTGCTTTTTTTCTTGGTTTAATGCACCTCATCTTAAAAATGAGAATTAGATGTTGGTTAACAAGTCAAACAACCTGCCCAAAAGCAGATGCTTCATGTAGCATGTCAGCTCAATAAAGAGAACTGCCTCTTCCAAATATTACACTATTAATGGGTAGAAGAAAAGGAAGGAAAAGTTCAAGTCTTTTATGCTGAGCATAAAACAAAAAAGAACCAAATTTGTTGCCGTCAAGTTGAATCTAATTCATAACGGCCCTATAGGACAGAGCAGAATGGCCCCATAGGGTTTCCAAGGAGCGGCTGATGGATTTGAACTGCTCACCTTTTGGTTAGCAGCTGAACTCTTAACCACTGGGCCATCAGGGCTCCTAACTGAGGACAGGAGGGAATAAAAAAAAAAGCTAGATTGAATACCAACTAGACTTATGATTGAAATGGCAAAAGAAACCTAGGGAAAACAAAACAAAATTCTTCTGACTGCAAACCAAAACTCTGAATTCAATAGTTTTAGATTTGAATTCAATATTCTTAGCCTTACAAAGCAAGATTAAAATCTAAAGCTGTGATAGTACAGGAGATGGAGGTGAAGATGTAAGATCTACCTACCTACCTACCTATGTATAGAGAGATCTCTATCTCCTTGAATGCTGAACAATATATACTTTTTTCTCAATAAGAGGGGAGTCAAAATGTGTTAAAAACTGTAATAAGACTTGAAATCTAATAATTTAAATGAGTTAAAAGGCTAGTAAGTAATACCTAATATATAAACCCAATTTCCTTCTTTTCGAGAGCAGACTTCTATTTATGGTAAAACTATCACAGATGACAGGCAGAGGTAAGAAGTTCCAAAAAAGTAACGAGTAAATAGGCTGTCACCTAACAACAAGTGGAGTGTGATGCTTTCTCTGTGTGCTCACGAGTCCAAAGTTCAAAGAAGGTCCCTGAGAATGCAGGCTATACAAAAGAGACAAAGTTCTATGTCTAAGGAATGCCGTACGTGAAATAGAGATAAAAATCACTCCAACAATGTTTTGGCAGAACACAACCCAGCTTATAAATTTTTTTGAGTGAGTAGCTTGAAAACGACTTCCAATAAAAACAACACCTTTTTTTAAAAAGTACATATATGCCCAAGCTGGTTCATCAAAGATCATTTACCCCACATAGTTGAAAAATTATTCAATTTTTTTGTAGAAAATGTAAAGAAAAATAAATTTATTTTCACAAAGGGCCAAAATTGGTCTTTAACCTGATTTTAACCTCCAAATTGCTCCATGCTCCAAAACAATGTACACTTCTTCTCCTCTCTATAACCCATCCCTCATTATTTAACTCACTTGCCCCAGATCAAAATTTCCCTTTTCTTCACTGCAGGCTATCTCTATACCGCAACATATGTTATCCATGTCAAAGGGCTATTGGGATTGTTTCCAATTATTTGCTATTGCAAATCATGCTGCTGTAAACATTTTTGCACATGTCTTTTAATGCACAATTGTACTTATTTCTCACCAAAGAGAGGAACTGTGAGATCACAGGGTATGTGTCTCTTCAATTGTACTTGATTCTGCCACACAGATCCCAAAAGTTGTAATGCCAGAGGTTTATGAGAGTTACCATTTCTCTACCCCCTGAACAACACTTGCCATTGTTCCTCCTCCCCTCTCTCTTGTTGTTATTGTTGCTAGGTTCCATTGAGTCAGTTCCAACCCACAGCAACCCTATGTACAACAGAACAAAACACTGCCCGGTCCCATGCCACATTCATGATTGTTGTTATACTTGAGCCCAGTCATGCAGACACTGTGTCCATCCACCTTGCTTAGGGTCTTCCTCTTTTCTGCTGACCCTACACTTTAGCAAGCATGATGTTCTTCTACAGGACCTGGTCCCTCCTGATAATACGTCCAAAGTATGGGAGAGGAAGTCTCATCATCCTCGCTTCTAATGAGCATTCTGGCTGTACTTCTTCCAAGACAGATTTGTTCTTTTGGCAGTTCATGTAATATTCTTTGCCAACACCACAACTCAAAGCCATCAGTTCTTCTTTGGTTCCTTATTCACTGTCCAGCTTTTGCATACATAAGAGGTGACTGAAAACGTCATGGCTTGGGTCAGGTGCACCTTAGTCTTCAAAGTGACATCCTTGCTTTTGAACGCTTTAAAGAGGTCTTTTGCAGCAGATTTGTCCAATGCAATGTGTCTTTTGATTTCTTTTTCTGGCTGTGATCTTTTTTTTTTTTTTTTTTAATTGCACTTTAAATGAAGGCTTACAGAACAAACTAGCTTCCGTGTCACTTGATTTCTTGACTTCTATGGGTGTTGACCGTGGATTCAAGTAAAATGAAATCCTTGATGATTTCAATCTTTTCCCTGTTTATCATGGTGTTGCTTATTGGTCCAGTTGTGAGGATTTTTGTTTTCTTTATGCTGAGGCGTAATCCATACTGAAGACTGTAGTCTTTGATGTTCATCTGTAAGTGCTTCAAGTCCTCTTCACTTTCAGCAAGCAAGGCTGTGTCATCCACATAACCCAGGCTGTTCATGAGTCTTCCTCTAATCCTGATGCCACAGTCTTCTTCATATAGTTCAGCTTCTTGGATTGTTTGCTTAGCATACAGATTGAATAAACATGGTGAAGAGATACAACCCTGAGAGACACCTTTCCTGACTTTAAACCACAAAGTATCCCCTTGTTCTATTCAAATGACCGCCTCTTGATCTATGTACAGGTTCCTTATGCGCACAATTAAGTGTTCTGGAATCCCCATTCTTCACAATGTTATCCATAATTTGTTATGATCCACACGGTCAAATGCCCTTGCATTGTCAATAAAACATCTTCCTAGTATTCTTTGCTTTCAGCCAAGATTCATGTGACTTCAGCAATGATAACCCTCATTTCACATCCGAATCTGGCTTGAATTTCTGGCAGTTCCCGGTGATGTACTGCTGCGGCCGCTTTTGAACAATCTTCAGCAAAATTTTGCTTGTGTGTGATAATAATGATATTATTCAATAATTTCCACATTTGGTTGGATCGCCTTTCTTGGGACTGGGCATAAATATGGATCTCTTCCAGTCAGTTGGCCAGGTAGTTGTCTCCCAAATTTCTTGGCATAGATACGTGAGCACTTCCAGCACTGCACCATTATTTGAAACATCTCAGTTGGTATTCTGTCAGTTCCTAGAGCCTTGTTTTTCACCAAGGTCTTCAGTACAGCTTGGACTTCTTCCTTCAGTACCATCGGTTTTTGATTATATGCTACCACCTGAAATGACTGAACACCAACCAATTCTTTTTGGCACAGTGACTTGGCATGTTCCTTCCACCTTCTTTTGATGCTTCCTACATCATTCTCTCTTACCACTTCAAAATCCTCTTTTGTGAGATTTCTATTCAAGTCTTTTGCTCATTTCTCCATTGGACTGTCTGTCTTTTACTAATAAATTTGCAGTTCTTTATATATTCTGGATACAAATTCTCTGTTACTCAAATATATTGTAAATATCTCCCCCTATTCCATAGCTTGTCTTTTCACCCTCTTAATGGTATCTTTTAATGAACAAAAGTTATTAAATTTAATGAAGTTCAACTTACTAATCTTTTCCTTTATGACTGCATATTCATGAAATTTTTGCTCATCTCAAGATCATAAATATACTCTGTGTGTTATCTTCTATACACTCTTATCTTTCACATATAGAACATACCATCCGAGATAGTTTTTTGTGTATGATGTGGGGTAGGGATTTTTTTCTATATGGATATCCATCTGTGGAAGGGGGGTAGTCAAGTGAAGGCAGCTGCGTTTCCCTGTGACCCACAAGTGAACGCCGTGTTTAGGACCAGGTGCGTCAGCCTGGCCTTTTGAATGGGATGAGACTGAGGGCTGATTCCCTTTCCCAGAGTTTCTTGACCTAAAACACATTCCACAGCAGCTGGTGGACTATAGGCACATCTCACCCCTCTTGCCCTGAGCACATGTCAACATTCCCAGGAACTGTTTAGCCAAGTGAGTGTGTTATATGGCACCTGGCCAACCCCATTTCTACATCTGTTCCCAGCAGGAGAGAATGAAGTCTCCTGGCTGCAGCATGAAAGAGGGGTGCATGCAGACCATCAGTCCTGTGTTGGCCATCAAGAGCGACTCACTGACCACAGGGGACCGATGCCCACTCCTGAAGATGACCCTACTTTATCTAAGTGCTATGCCATCCAATGCCTATACGTGAGTCATGTCTTTCTTGGTGATCTCAGACCTTGGCTTGACAGTAAGCAGGGTCAACACCATCATTAATTAATTTTTTTTTTTTTTAATGTAACTGGTAGAATTTTAGCCAGTGTACAAAACAAAATAAAACAAAAAAACATTTCACGCAATACAGAACGAAATACAAAGATACAATTCCTCCCTTCCTTCCCATTCTGTTCTACCTACAGGAAGCAGGTGTGGGTAGATGAACCACTTGTGTCATATACACGTTTGAGTCCATTTTGGGATTTGCTCAGATAGGCTTCTTATATTCAATAATAGTAACAGCCACAACAGTAACAGTTAACATTTGTTGCATGCTTAGTAGGTGCCAGGACAAACGTAAGTGCATTATCTCGTATAATTCTCACAATAACTTTACTAGCTGGATACTACTGTTCCCATTTAACAAATGAGGAAACAGAATGGAGAGATGTTATATAATTGGAGCCCAAGCTCTTTTTTTTTTTGGTGCTTTAGGTGAAAATTTACAGAGCAAATTAGTTTCTCATTCAATAACTTACACATAAATTGTTTTGTGGCATTGGTAGAGTCCAAGCTCTTAACCACTGCCTCTCTCATAACTTCTATTTCTGTGCTAACAAATTCTCTACCATGCATGAGTGTTCACATAATGACTTTCACTGGGTGAAAACAACTAACATTGCAATAATAACAAGACATGTTCTTCATCCTACTTTATATTTAAGGTTCAAGTAGATTCCTACAGGGGAACACTCTAAAAACTAAATGTAAAGAATTATGTTTTCCTAGTTTGGCAATCTAGGAAAAATTACAAGAGAATCAAATAAAGACATCTTTTGGAAGCGAAATAAGAATAGTAATGTTTGGCATTACTGGAATTATGTACGCTAAAGAAATTTAAAACTGAGTCACTAAACTTGCAGTCTATACCGCTGTCTTAGAATGCTTCATAATCCTGAAACATGTTAACTGGAAAAAGTTTTTCAGGACCGAAAACTGCAGAATATTTAGCCTATTACTTGGGTTGCTGAAAGAACTTAAGCATATTTTCATATTATTCTACTTGCGTCCTAGTCTGTACTCCTTACAAAATTTTAAATGCTAAAAAGGAAAAAGGAGGTTAAAGTTAGAATTTTTAAAATAAAATCCATTGATTTATACCATTTTACAGAATGCAAGAGCTTGAAGGGATTTTGAAAATATCTGAAGGTTCTCACTTTACTAAAGAGAAAACTGAAGCCCACAGAAACTTGCATCAAACCCCAAGGATAATAAGGGTCAGGTTTCACAATGGACATAACTAGGGACATTAGTTTAAATTTCTCTTAAATAATCCTCATAAATCTGTTTCTGTCAGATTCTAAAAATCACTTATGGCTTCTACTGAATTTTATTTTCTCAGTTATTGCTTTTACAATAATTTACAAAAAAGAATGCATTTAAAATACGAATTACTTCTCTATACCTATCTCACAGTAGTAAGACTACCCAATCTATCTGATATGTAAGAGTAAAAAATAAAAAGATGTAGGCACTGAGGTTCTTCCTTTAGGGATGGTACAGGAACATCCAAAGCCTCTGCCTATTCTCCAGAAGCTCCAAATCCCTGTGCCATCCCACTGGCTGGGGGAAAAAGCAGGAGAAGGCACTCCACCACCACTCTGGATACCAATCAGAGACCCAAGGAAGGAGAAGAAAGTAGTGATTTTTATCACTGTCCATTCCCTAAGCATCTGACAAGACCTTTGAGGTGATCCATGCTAGCACTGCCACTGAAAGCAGGCAAATCATCTCCTAGTCTGTCTTAAAGGGAATTCACACCAGTAGCCAAATTGTATCACTTTTCTAAGGACTAAGAAATATGAGGGATGTAGATTTCTGGCACCAAAGATTATAAAACAAGTTTCAGACCTGACCCCTAGGAAAGTTGCTAGGGGCAAAAGAGGTGAGTAAAGAGGAAACTGAAAACAGAAAAGCCGAGAAAGGAGAGAATGAGACTTTTAAATTCAATTTACATTATTTTTAATAAGCTAAATGAAATATTCCCCATGTACATATATTAAGGATGTCCCCAGGCAGGACTTTATTAATAGAGACATGTAACACTAAAAAATATCTCTTTAAAACGTAATTTTTCTAAATTCAAAAGCAAATTTCACAAATGTAAACTACAAAATATAAAATTAAATTCAATAAGGGTTCTTTAAATATTTCAACATGTCTCCAATTTTAATAAGTTTATAAAATTGTATTAAGATTCACTGAACTAAAATAAATCCATCTATTTTTAAAAGATCTGAGAACTTATAATGGAAGTAAACTGTGATAGGAGCAGAGAGAGGTTTGTTTTTGTTTTTGCTACAAAAGAAGCTAAATTGCAATGGTTTGCAGATATATTTTAATTTCCAGGAAGCTTTAAAAAAATAAAAAAAGAAATATTTTTCTTTTTTTATTACTCATCAAGCAAACAATTAAAATATTAAGATAAAATATAGATATAAAAGCAGTATTTTCCATTTTCAATTAACTTCAACCTGACTACAAAAGATCTTGTTTGTGATTATATAAAGCAGAATTGGAAATTCTGATTAACTTCAGGGGCAGAATCATTATTCCATGGAACTCAAGTAGAAAACAAAAGTGTCCCACCAAATCTTCCTAAATGGACCACACTAACACACCTTGATTTTTCACTAACACATTTGGTAAAGGTGAACACCAGCTGGCCCATCCCTGGCTACTCACCAATATAGCAACAATGAAAAAAAAGCAGACTTGGGCTCTTTCTGGGGCACGCCCATTTAACTTTTTCTCTTTCCTTGTCTCCTGTCTTCTTCTTTCTCCCACCATATTCCTCCAACCCCCATGTCTCCTAGACTACTATAGGATCGAAGTCTCCCAAAGAATTATGAAGGACACAGAGCCCATGTCTATTAGGGCAGGAAAATACAAGGCGGTCAAGGACTTGCCCTCCTGACCCTCACCTCCACACAAAGCCATGTGACCATCTGCTACAACGGAAGCAACTTCCAGGTGCTATAGAAGTAGAGGATTTCTGTTTAAAACAGGATTTTAAAAAAAATGTTCTATTCTACTATTCAAGGTAATTTCACGTTTTTTTGTAAAATCAGAAGCAGACTGTATTAATATTACAGAATTCAGAAGCTAATGTCTTAATCATCTAAAATTAATATTTTGTCAAAAATGGAATAATAGTCAAAGTTTTCTTTGTGATTCATTAATTAGATACTGCTTTCCTTTTTTACTGTTGTAAAAAAAAAAAAATTTTTTTTTTTTTTTTTAATCTAAACACCTGGCTGTTTATCGAAAGATTGGAGTTTTACATCTACCTGGAGGTGCCCCAAAAGAAAGGTATGGTGATCTACTTCCCAAAAATCAGTCATTGAAAACCCTGTGGAATACTGTTCTACTCTGACACACAGTCACCATGAGCTGGGAGTCGACTCGATTGAAAACCCTGTGGAATACTGTTCTACTCTGACACTCAGTCGCCACAAGCTGGGAGTCGACTCAACAGCAGCTGGTTTGGTTATAAGGCACAATCCCAAGTGAAAGATTTGTTTTCTTAGAAGAATGTTTTGTATTTTTAAAAACCTATTAGTTTAATTATACAAAATGAACCTTAACACTAACCTTTAAATGTGACTAGACAAATGAAAGGAAAGGACTACTAATTTCAGGGTAAGGGGCCAAGCCTATGATAAACAAAAGGAAAAAAACACAAACATAAATCTAGTTACCCCACAGAAATACTCTACAAGGGTGGGGTAAAAATATTTCTATAAATTTAATATTTGAGCTAAGCAAAGTCTTTGTCTAGGAAGTAGTTTTTAATTTTCAGAGTATTCAGAAGCTTTAGGCAGTCATGTACATACTACTTCAGCATTTTTGAAGGTGATTATATTTATGAGACTCCTCCTACCTGCCTCTGAAGTTCTGCCAGGTTGTAAGGTAAGGCACCCTCAGCCAGCGGGGCTATTCTCTCAATATCTGCCAAAGTCAAACGCCTTCAGGCAGAAATACGGGTAGAAAGAATGGTTAGACATCAACAAACTCCTCACGCCAAGATCATCTTTCTTCAGGGAAGATAAAAAAAAGAACTATAGTTTAAAAGTATTATTTCCCTATCACACAGATTTTAGAGAGAAAAAAATTCTTTAGACTCTGCTTGCCACAACAAAAAGCAAGACTTCAGAGAAATGATGTGAAGTGCATGAATTTAATATGATTCCAGTGTTAGATGTTAAAAGTGAAGAAATAATTCTTGCCAGAAGTACAGATACTGACGGTCTATGCATACTAAATATATCCCGTAAGCAAACATATTAATCACATAGGCAGAAAGTATCTTGGGAAGGTTACACAAAAAGCTGATCAATATCGGTTGCCTTCAAGGAAGGGCTCAAAAATTGACAGAAAAATTTTTTTACAGTGTATTCTTTTAAACCCTTTGAGTTGTGAACTGGTGAATGAACTACCGTTTCAAAAAAATTTTCTTAAAAATAAGTACATTAGATGAACCAGCTAGAAGGTCGTTTCAGACCAAACTTTGAGATATGCTTTCTGAATGCATTTATTATCATAAAGCTAGCTCAAAAATTTTGTCTGAAAATGTGAATTTTAGATAGATGAGACACGGCCATGTACTTCATGTCATTCACCAAAGACCAGCTGATACATTTAGTATCATCTCCAGTCCAACGATTTATAATATACCATACTAACCATAAAGGCAATAAACGGCCCATGTATAGTCAACTTTTATTAGGCCTCAGTTCTAGGGTTAAAACTCATTTTTCAGATTATTCCTACGCTTAAAAATCTACTAGAAGTAACTAAAAAGATTCTGATCTCTTAATAGACCCCACAGGCACTGTTGGATATCCACAGATAAGGATTTTTCTTTTGGATTTGCATGAGTCTTTGCAAATTATACACCTTCTATGAGCTTTGGTTTCTTTTATCTACAAAATAGAAGCATAAAACATCTTACCTACCCTGTCTGTGATGGTAACTATGATGATAATATCACAGGCATATCTCAAGAAAATGATACACTCCAGCACAAAATGGTATATACACTCTTTAGTTAAATGACCATTTATCAAAAACCAAAATGACCGTAAGAGTCCTGAACATGTACCTCAGTCCTATAAATTTAGACAAATTTCCACAAATCTTTTGAAATTCATAATGCCTCTAAAGAACCAAAATTAAATTGATCTTTTCCTCTCTTTTACTTCTTCTTCTTACTTCCCTCTCCTTCTTTCTCATTTTTCTGTCTCCTCCGACTTCCTTCTCTCATCCCTCCTCCCTCTTATTTTCTTCTCTCACCTCTACCCCTCCATCCTTTCCTTCTTTTTTCCTCCTTTCTTTCTTCCCCACTTCTTCTCTCTCTCTCTCTCTCTCTGTCCCTCCTCCTGTCTCTCCCTACCCTCTGTCTGTCTCCATTTGTCTGTCTCTCCCTCCTCCCCTGTTTTTCATATCTCCCTGTCTCTATTTCTTGGATTTTAGTAAACTGAAAAACTATTGTTGAAATTAACTGAAAGCACATCACTTTTCCACATTTTAAAAGAACTGCCCTGTAAAAACATCATGAGTAATTACTGCAATAGTTACCCTGTAGCATTATATAAGTCTGCAAGCTGGTATAGGATGTCAATTTCCAGTGGGGTGACTTGTCCATAGCGTATGGCATTCTGGGCAAATTCCTCTGGAAGAAAAGGACACCAAATTTTAAAATCTTTATAGATTCTTAAAATACAATAAAGTTCTATTTAGATCAACTAAAATCTGAAGGCTAAAGGTATTCTGGTATTATTTTAAAAATTCAGAGCTGAATTTAAAAACCTAACTTCAACTACCTAAGAATAACTACTTATTTATAAAAGATAGCAAACGATAAAATGTTAAGATGATGAAACAGCAAAAGGAGAAAAATCAACTTTGAAGATAAGCAATCTCTTTAGAATGCCCTCTCTTATCTTGTTTATTTACTTTGATCTCTAGAGTTACAAGGCAAAGAATCGGCTGTTCCCCAGTCACTCAAGACATCTTCCACAACTCACTGAAAGGAGTAGGCTTGCCCATCTTTCTGTGGCAACTCCTTCCCAGTACAAACAAGCTGCTGCCACAGTGCCACTGACCTGCTTGACAGATTGGGCCAAGGTTCTTTTCAAACTGTCACAGCCATTTTTTTATTCTTGACTTCAGCATCCCATCAAATCCATCCAGATTTCTGGAGACCATTATGGCCCAGGTGAAGCATACACACATGCTAACATACTTTCTAGATCTAGCTTTAGAGCAGTAAACGGAGCTCAGTCTCATGCCCCAGATAAACAAAAGTGAAAATGCTGAGAGACAAATGAATATATTTTTAAAAATCTTACCCTTTGTGACTTCAACATCTTTCCTTGTGCCAGCTAGAGTGCTATATATCTTACGAACAAGTTCCATGTTATTCAGTAAGGAGTTAAATGCATTGAAGTAGGAGAAGCTAACCTGGTGTGAGATACTTCCTCCAGCTGCCTAGGAAATGACATCACAAAAAATTAAAACAAAACAAAAACATAGTTATAGACATTGTACTTTTCTCGAAGATAATTTAAAGGACTCTTCATTATTAAAATGATTAACAACCAGTTGGTAAATACAAAGAAAGTATCGTACTGAAACACTCAGCGCATTTCATACCCTAAGGAAAGTCTATGTAATTTAGGTTTTAAGGAAGAAAACAACATCTGGAAGTTGGACTTCAAGGTTCATCTACCTATAAGGTCAGAAGTAACAAATATAATTATCACACATCAAAAACAATGGTTATTTAAACATGTTTTTTATGACCCTTAACTATGGAACTCCTGCAAGTCCTGGATAAACCAAACATCAATATACAACATAAGGAGCATTTTAGAAACTCGTTTTTTCTCCACCAAAACAGAAACAAACTATAAGTGGTAAGTTTAAACTTAAGACTACTGTGCTATATTAAATCTCCCTGACTTTTTTTTTTTAAGCTCATTGTTATAATTAAGATAATTAAATGTCTTCAGTCTGTGCTGGGTCCTGAATCTGTATTATGAAGGGTACAACTACCAAGAAATCCAAAAAATGCACAGAAGATCAGGAGGACGTATTCACCTTAAGTTATGGAACAGGGCTGGAGAGGGTCTCTTGCGCCTAAAGGGATTTGGGGTGGGAATCTGGCCTTCATTATCTCTGCTGGATGAGTAGATACTTCCTCCCTCTGTCTGCCACTTAGACATAAACTCAAAAGAGAATATTTTCATAATTTACAAAAAAGCCTAATTTCCAAGCCAGGAGTCAGAAGAACTCATATGATTAAAAACATTTTCTATTAAAAACTAAAAGAAATGCTTATGGAAATAGTAATGTGACAATCTTAATCATAAAAGTCTACTAAAAATAGTATAGGTAGTGATGAGCAAATGTACCCACCTTACCACCCCTCACACACATACCAGTATGCCTTAATCCAAATATAGGTAATATCCAAATATAGGTAGTACAGATAGGTAATATCTGTACTAACCTGAATTCAGATATTAGTGTCCCCAAAATAGGACTCACATTATTTAATACATTCCTCCAAGGATTGGAAATGGCTTTTGGTAAAATGAGGCTATATAATAGGTCTATCCAATCCAGTTGGAAAAGATTAAATGGGTCCCCTCACCCCAAGGCACTCAATCCTCTCCTCTAGGATTTTCTTTCCTTCTTCCCTCCTTCCCTTCTTCCCTCTCTCCCTCTCTCCTTTCACTTTTTTTGTTGGAGCATGAGGTGAGGGTAGGGGGTGGGGGATGGGTGTCAAGGAGGTGAAATATGAAGAAGAAAGTGACATGCCCCATGTTCAAATTCACTGAAGAGAAAGAACAGAAGTTGATCTTTCTACCCCAGTCTAAATCAGGGATAATGATCTTCAGCTGAAACAACAGAGTGCTCATTGGCTTCCCTCCATTTAAAACAAGCAGCAGTCAAAAACTTATACGTAAGTATAACCCATGAACAACAAAACGGGTAAGTGAGGGAGTTTTACCCTCTTTGAAAGGAAGTAGATGACAACAGTTGGCTCTTGGCCCAGATGATTATTTTGTAGGGACTAGGAGTTCAACAGAACAAAAAACTGTGTCTGGTCCATGCAGACTGAATGCACAGGTGAAGGGGCAGAGAGAGGAGTGAGCCACAGAGGCGGATGCCCACATATTTCCTCCATACCTTCTGCCATGGCCATGGTTATTAAAACAGTGCAGAGGCCAGTGACGATCCCTCTAGCGGACAGGACCCTGCAGGCAACTAAGGAAAGACCTATCCTTACAGCAAGAGCCTGGGAGCCTGTTGGGGCAGGAAGAGGCCAAGGTGAAGGCAGTAGTGTCTGGGAGAGGTACTCCCCAGTGGTAAAAGTAATTGCTCACCCTTGTCTACAAACTCCCTTATTTCTCTTGAATTGGATTCTGTAAATAGAAATAAACAATTTGGAAGCATATGAGAGCAAAAGGGTGGCTCTGGATGAAGCGATGACCTGGGGAAGACCATTCACCATCACTCCCATCTCCGGTACACACATATCCTGTTTGCCTTTTATCTGTGAAGCTTAAGGTTACAAGAGCTGAGAATTGGATGGGTCTGGGTGGCAATCCAGGACCCAACGGTTGAAAAGGTTTGAAGAATGAGCATCACGCATGAGACTACATTTAAGTACTGGTGAAACTCAGAGCAAGTTCCATGTATCCTATTCTGAAGCAGAATTTCCTATGGCAAAAACATTCAGATTCTAGGAGCCTATTTTTTTATTTCCTTTCAGTGGATGACAACAGTCCGCTATCAGCCCAGATGATTACTTTGCTGAGATCAGCAGCTTGACAGGACAAAAAACTGCCTGGTCCACAGTGAAGGGGCAAGGCGAGGACTCAGCCACAGAGGGCAGTTGGACATATCACCACTAATCATGCAACCTTCAACATAACTTTTATCCGGGTTCACAAAATTCATACGTTCAGAATCTTTACATTAAATACAGCTCTCCATGGACAAGCAGGTCTGTGACATAAATTTCCATTTTCTACACAAGTGATTTATCAAAAAATCAGACAAGCCTGTTTGCCAGAATTGCTGATCAAGAAGCTAAAACCTAGAGATGTGAAAAATAAGTCTGAACCACACCTCCATCCGTAGAAAGTAAAAACATTTGCTTTTTACTTACTGAAACTAAGTTCTCCTCCACGAAAGGCGTAAGCATGTGAGACCGAATAGTAACCATGATGTCACTGAAATCCAGCCCAGAAATCAGGCCACTTTTGCTCTTATCTTTCAGCGCAAAGGCTTGTCTTGCATGTTCTAATTGTAGCTCCTGGAGAAAAGAATTAGAAATAGGCCATTAAATTGCTTAAAGCACATCTCAAGTGTATATTTTGGAAAAGAAGAAAAGACACACTCCACCCCCACCCCCACCCACCATGCACTTGCTACAGAAATGAATAACACACAGCCCTGAATTTATAACAAAGCTTTTGATTTCTTCTAAGGTGTACCTGTTTTCTTAAAAATATACTACATATCACTCCTCAGAAAACAGAATGAATCACAGCATAGAAATAAAGAAAAGGGGAGAAAAAGGCACCCACAGATTTTATTTGAAAAGTTTTCCTTACTGAAAACAAACAGTATAATGTTTTCAGTGCCTTATTTCAGCCTTTAAAATATGTAGTAATTTATTCACTCCTGATTGAAAGCATCCTTGTCATCTAAGAATACTTCTTGAATTAATAGTTGAGATTCATCTTCAGTTTTTCAATTTTAAATGTTGCAACCAAAGTCTCTCTCTCTCTCTAAATGAATTAGTGATCATTTTTCAAACACTTTTTAAAAACAAACAGTGAGAAATCTTAGCAACTGGTAAGTGTAATACTTAGTAATTCTAATGGGAAAGTTATGAATAACAAACTGCATAACTAGTGTTCAGCTATCACTTTCTCTGGTTTTAGGCATAGCTAATCATAAACTAGAAACCCTGGTGGCATAATGGTTAAGGGCTACAGCTGCTAACCAAAAGGTCAGCAGTTTGAATTCACCAGGCTCTCCTTGGAAACTCTATGGGGCAGTTCTACTCTGTACTATAGGGTTGCTATGAGTTGGTAGGGGATGGATGTCAAGGAGGTGAATTGAAATATGTAAGAGAAAATGACATGCCCCATGTTCCTATTCACTGAAGAGGAAGAGAAAAAGCCAAACCCAATGCTGTCCATGGCATTGGGTTTGCCTTTTGTTGTTGTTGTTAATCATAAACTAAGGCATCCCATTGGTGTAATTGTTAAGATTTGGGTGCTAACAAAAAGATTACAGTCTAGGAAACCCTATGGGGCAGTTCTACTCTGCCATATAGGGTCTTGATGACTCAGAATCAACTTGATGGCACACAACAACAAAAACAATCATAAGCTATAAAAAAATGCAGAATATTTTTGAACTTAGAACTACTGGGAAGCCAAACAACAAACAACAAAGTGGTATCAATATAAATAACAAAATATGCCAATAATACCCTAGGTACCTTTTTTTTTATCATAAAAAATTTCAAAATTAGAGCACTTCTGTCCTGGGGACTCATGACATAATCCAAACAAACCTATTAACACAACACAATAATGATGCATTTGGGTGCCATTTTCACACTATTTGCAACTCTAGAAACGGTAGTCACATTTAAACATATAAATATTATTCAAGGATAAGATTAAATATAGAAATTTTCATTATCACTTACTTATCATAACTTAGAAATCTATGATGCTCTACTTTGTTCTGACATTTAAAAGATTCCTTCAAACAACAGAAAGAATCAAGAAGACAAAGAGTTGGTTCTTTGAAAAGATCAACAAAATCAACACTGGCCTAACTAACAAAAGAAAAACAGAAGAGGAAGCCAATAATCCACATAAGAAATGAGACTGGGGGGATTACAAAGAGACCCAATTGAAATAAAAGGGATCATAACAGAATATTATGAAAAACTGTACTCCAACAAATTTGAGAACCTAGAGGAAATGGACAAATTTCTAGAGACATGCTACCTACCTAAACTGACACAAACTGAGATAGAAATTCGAACAAACCCATAATAAGAGAAGAGATTGAGAAGTAGCAAAAAAAAAAAAAAAAAAAAAAAAACTTCTAACAAAAAAAAGCCCTGGCCTAGACAGCTTCACTGGAAATTTCTACCATTCAGAGAAGAGCTCACACCAGTTATTACTCAAATTATTTCAGAGCACAGGCAAGGAAGGAATACTCTCGAATTCATTCTTTGATGCCAGCATAACCCTGACACCAAAGCCAGGCAAAGACACCACAAAAAAAAGAAAACTACAGACCAATATCTCTTGTGAATATAGAGACAAAAATTCTCAAAATTCTAGCCAACAGAATTCAACACTAAAAAAAAAAATACACCACGACCATGGTGCAAGGATTGTTCAACACTAGAAAATCAGCGTAATCCACCATACAACAGAACAAAAGAAAAGACTCATATGATCATCTTAATCAACTCAGAAAAAAACATTTGATAAAGTCCAACACTGATTCCTGATAAAAACTCTCAATAAAGTAGGAATAGAAAGGAAATTCCTCAACATAATAAAGGACATCTATACAAAACCAATGTGAAGCCCCGGTGGCATAATGGTTAAGAGCTTGGCTGCTAACCAAAAGCTCAGCAGTTTGAATCCACCAGCTGCTCCTTGGAAATACTATGGGGCAGTTCTACTCTGTCCTATAGGGATATGAGTCAGAATCAACCTAACAGCAACAGGTTTGGTTTTGTGGTATACAAAACCAACAGCCAACATCATTCTCAATGAAAAGAGGCTGAAAGCATTACCTCTGAGAACAAGAACAAGACAAGGATGCTCTTTATCACCACTCCTACTTAACATTGTACTGGAAGTCCTAGCTAGAACAATGAGGCAAGAAAAAGCAATAAAGTGCATCCAAATTGGAAAGGAAGAAGTAAAACTATCCCTATTCGCAGACGATATGACACTACACATTGTGAACACCAAAGATTCCATAAGATAACTACTGGAACTAATAGAAAGATTCTGGAGAGTAGCAAGATATAAGATCAACATACAAAAATCAGCTGGATTCCTAGACACCAACAACGAGAACTTTGAAAGCAAATCAAGAAAACAATACCATTTATACTAGCCCCTAAAACGATAAAATACTTAAGAATAAATCTAACCACGGATGTAAAAGACCTATATAAAGAAAACTATAAAACGCTATTGCAAGAAACCAAAAGAGACCTACATAAATGGAAAAACATACCATTCTCATGGATAGGAAGACTCAACATTATAAAAATGTCAATCCTACCCAAAGCAATCTACAGATATAATACAATCCCAATCCAAATACCAACAGCATTCTTTAACAAGATGAAAAACCTAATCACCAACTTTATATGGAAAAGAAAGAGGCCCTGGATAAGCAAAGCATTATTGAAGAAAAATAACAAAGTAGGAGGCTTCACACTAATCTCAGAACCTACTATACAGCCGTGCTAGTCAAAACAGCCTGGTAGTGGTACAACAACAGACACATAGACCAATGCAACAGAATCAAGAACCCAGACATAAATCCATCCACCCATGGTCAGCTGATCTTTGACAAAGGACCAAAGTCCATTAAATGGGGAAAATACACTCTTTTTAAATAGATGGTGCTGGCAAAACTGGATGTCTATCTGTAAAAAAATAAAACAGGACCCATACCTCATATCATACACAAAAACTAACTCAAAAATGGATCAAAGACCTAAATATAAAACTTAAAATGAGACAGATCATGTAAGAAAAAATAGACAATGCTAGGGGCCCTCATACATGGCATAAACTCAATACAAACCATAACTGACAATGCACAAACACCAGAAGATAAACTAGAAAACTGGGAGCACCTAAAAATTAAACACTTACGCTCATCAAAAGACTCTACCAAAAGAATAAAGAGAGAACCTATAGACTGGGAAAAAAAATTTGGCTACGACATAGCCGACAAGGGTCTAGTCTCTAAAATCTATAGAACACTTCAACATGTCAATAACATAAAGACAAATAATTCAATTAAAAAATAGGCAAAGATGATGAACAGACACTTCACCAAAGAAGACATTCAGGCAGCTAACAGGCACACGAGGAAATGCTCAATATCATTAGCCTCAATATCATTAGCCATTAAAGAAATGTAAATCAAAACTGCAAAGAGATACCATCTCACCTTGACATTACTGGCATGAATCAAAAAAACAGAAAATAACAAATGTTGGAGAGGCTGCGGGGAGATTGGAACTCTTATGCACTGCTGGTGGGAATGAACAATGGTACAACCATTTTCAAAAATGATATGGCGCTTCCTTGATAAGCTAGAAATAGAAATACCATATGATTCAGCAATTCCACTCCCAGAGATATGAGTCATTATATGAACAGACATATGCACATCCGTGTTCACTGCAGCATTATTGACAATAGCAAAAAGACAGAAACAACCTAAATACCCATCAACAGATGAATGGATAAACAAACTATGGTACCTATACACAATGGATACTACACAACAATAAAGAACAATGATGAATCCGCAAAATATCTCACAACATGGATGAATCTGGAGGACGTTATGCTGAGTGAAATAAATCAATCACAAAGACAAATATTGTATGAGACCACTATTATAAAAACTCAAGAAAAGGTTTACACACACAAAAAAACAATCTTTGATGGTTATGGGTGGGGGGGAGGTAGACAGGAGAAATCACTAATTAAAAAAAAAAAAAAATTGCCGTTGACTAAATTCTGACTCACAGTGACCCTACAGGACAGAGTAGAACTGTCCCATAGGGTTGCCAACCTTTTGGTTAGCACTCATAGCTCTCAACCACTATGCCACCAGGGATTCTTTTTTACTAGACAAGTGTTAATTTTGGTAAAAGGGAAGACAACACACAATATAGGAGAAGTTAGCAAAACTTGACCAAGGCAAAGTCATAGAACACCTTGTGGGACCAAGTTACTGGGGCTGAGTTCTGGGGACCATGGTCTTAGGGGACATCTAGGTCAATTGGCATAGCATAGTTCATAAAGAAAATGTTCTACATCCTACTTTGGTGAGTAGCAACTGGGGTCTTAAAAGTTTGCAAGCAGCCATCTAAACCGCATCTATTGGTCCCATCATGTTTGGAACAAAGGAGAATGAAGAAAACCAAAGACACAAGCAAAATTACATGAACCACAGCCTCCAGCAGCCTGAACCCAGAAAAACTAGATGGTGCCTGGCTTGTCAGACCACTCTGACAAGGATTACAATAGATGGTTCCAGACAGAGTGGGAAAAAATACAGAACAAAATTTAAATTCACAAAAAAAGACCAGACTTACTGGTCTGACCAGAGTGGTAGAACCCCTGAGACAATGGCCTCCAGATACCCTGCTAACTCAGAACTGAAGCCACTCCACTGAGTTTCAGCCAAAGACTAGACAGGCCTATAAAACAAACAATAACACACATGAGGAACATGCTTCTTAGTTCAATCAAGTATACAAGACCAAATGAGCAATACCTGCCCAAATGCAAACATGAGCAGGCAGGAAGGGACAGGAAACCTGGGTGAACGGACACATGGAATCCAGGGTATAAAGGGAAAGGGGGAGAGTGCTGACACGTTGCTGAGATTGCAACCAATGTCACAAAACAATTTGTACATAAATTTTTGAATGAGAATAAAAAAGGCAGCAGCTAGGGAACTATATGATGTCACTATTTTATAATTTAGATTAAATCAAAGGGACCCACTTCAATTTTATGTAGAATATTCACTTATAGAATATCACTTTCCCCATACGTGCTAGACAAATTAGGTTATGCAACATAATGTATTTATACCTCTTTACTGTATCAAAAACTAAACCATTCAACATTAAAAAAAAAAAATTAAACATAGAACTATACATGACCCAACAATTTCACTTCTAGGTGTATTCCCAAAAGAATTTAAAACAAATATTGACACAAATACATGTATACAAATGTTCGTAACAACACTGTTCACAATAGTCAAAATGCAGAAACAACCCAAATGTCCATCAGCTGACAAACGGATAAACAAAATGTGGCATATCCACATAATGGAAAATTATTGAATAATAAAAAGGAATGAAGTACTGATACATGCTACAACTTGGATGAACCTCAAAAACACTATGCTCAGTGAAAGAAACCAGACACAAAAGGTCACATATTGTATGATTCCATTTCTATGAAATATACAGAATAGGTAAATCCATAGAGACAGGAACCAGATTATTGGTTGCCAGGGGCTGGGAGGAAGAAGAAACGGTGACTGACTGCTTACTGGGTATGGAGTTTTCTTGTGGGGTAATGAAAATGCTTTGAAACTAGACAGAGGTGGTGGTTGCTCAACATTGTGAATATACTAAATGCCACTAAACTGTGTACTTTAGAATGGTTAATTTTATGTGAATCTTACTATAATTAAAAAAAAAAAAAGAGCACCAGGAGAGCTTCAAGAAGATGAAATTAACAGAATACATAACGTGTTTTAAACATGTTAAAAAGAGATTTTGATAAATGGGGGAAAGTTTGAGAACAAATTAGAATTAATACATAGAAAACTGAACAAATAAGAAAAACCAGAAACTCTAAGAAACCATTTGCTATACGGCTTAGTCATGAATAGTGTTTACATAATGATAGTAATGTAATTACGATTATTGATCTAAACAGAATCATGACAATTATAAGGAGGTGGGGGAGACAGGTAATGTCTAGGTATGTGGTAGGGAGAAGGAGATGAAAGAACTAGCTACAAATCTTCATAGTTAGAGTGCAATCAAAAATACTTAACAGCGAAAAATCAAGAAGAAATGCCAGCACAAGTTTACTATTTAGAGATACGGAAGTAAACACACTGAAAGAAGCAGCTATGAGAGCTTTAAAGAAGTTGCCTCTAGTTAGGTGAGAAATGAGAAATGCGGTGAAATGCCACAGGGGACTGCTATTTTCTGTTTAATATAAATAAAGCCAAAAAGGAAGGAGAAAGAGAAAGAGGGGATAATGTGGGAGAAAGGAAGAATATTTATTTACATCAGTTATAAAAACTAAGCCCTATAGCTATTGGTCTCTATTTGTTTGAAGCAAAATAGAAAGAAGGAAACTAAAGACTCAAAGAAGAAACTCATCTACAGGACTACTTGCCTGCATGAACCACAGCCTCATCTATCCTGAGACCAGAAGAATTAGATGGTGCCTGGCTACTACCAGCCGTTATGACCAGGAGCACAACAGAGATGGTTCCAAATAAAATGGATGAAAATTATAGAATAAAACTCAAATTCTTAAAAAAAAAAAAAAGGCCAGTCTTACTGGACTGGTAGAAACTAGAAGAATCCTCAAGGCTATTGTTCTGAAATGTCCTTTAAACTCTGAACTGAAACTACTCCCAGAGCTCATCTTTCAGCTAAATAACAGATTGGCTCATAAAATAAACAATATTGCCTGTGAGTACTGTGCTCCTTTGAAAAAAAAAAAAAATCCTCTATATGAGACAAAATGGTCAATGAAGCAAAACAAAGATGAGAAGGTCAGGGAGGCACAGGGAAGCTAGAAAATAGAAACAGACCAGCCAGATGGGAAATCATAAAAATGCTGACATAATGTGGAAAATGTAACCAATGTCACCAGACAGTATGTACAAAAATTGTTAACTGGTAACCTAACTTGCTGTGTAAATTTTCACCAAAAACACAATACTTAAAGAAAAAAACTAAGCTCACCTGAAGAAATTGTGTGAATTCTGTGTAGTTAAGGTGCTTCTTGCGATTATGCCCAAAATGCAGTCGGATAAATTCACAGTCCCAGTTAAAAGGGATATGATGATGAATAGTAGTCTGTCCAAAAATTTCTTTGACATTTTCTTAAAAGGGAAAAGAAAAATAAATCTATTATATCAGAATAAGTAGTTTAATCCACTGCAATGTTCCTACAGAAGGAAATTAAGAGAAGTTTTAAAAGTCAATATCATCTGCTTCTATTAAGATTAACTGCAATTTTTTGTGTGTGCCTAGAAACACATGCACAGGAACACAACTGATACAAAATATAATTTTACACTTAAGATGGTGTACCATTACATTTAAGGCCACGAGATTCTTAATTTCTCTCGATTTAATTTTAATTAGGAAGTGATTTATATCTTGCACTATAAATGGCTGCTACTTTGCATTCCACTATAAAATCAATAGTGTTTTCCCGGTTCCTCAAGGAGTCGAATTAAGCCTTTATCAGAAGCATGAATACCTAAATTACAGTATAATGCAATATTTGTCATACTAAGTATGGCTTGATTGAGGCTTGATTATTACATTCACACTAGCCTGAATATGTCTATTGAAGATAGGTATAAGAAATATCCCCAAAAGCATATCATTAGCTCAGCAGCAAGCACCTTATTAAAAGCTTCTGATATTGTCAAAAAATATGGTCTTGACACAAAGCTTCAAAATTCCCGTAAAAACCATGATTATTAGTCTCAATTATGAAAATATTCTAAGCTAGTGATTCACTTTTAAATAAAGGACTAAACACCGTACACTAACTTTTAGATAGGGACTAGTCACACTGGATAATATACAACCAAAGCCCTGAGGTCTCCTCTGACAGCTTCTCTTCATGCACTAACATAACAATGTCATTCACTTTCTTACACGCTTCAACACTTACTATAAAAGTCAATTCACAAATGACTGGTACTTTAACAAGCATAGACTGAATAGACTAATTTAGAAGCTCATGCCAAAAAAAAAAAGAAAGAAAGAAAAAATCATTAACAAAGTTAAGAAAGCAGGAAGCCTCTTTTACTGATGTCTTAAGGACAAATTATTTTCAAATAAGCCAATTTTATTAGTGAAAGCTATCATCAATAGCTATTAATTATACTAGAGAATTAGTAAATACAAGTCGAATGTTATAATCTCCATCTATGCTATTTTCTCTAATATCTGCAAATTCTTTGAATATGATACTAATCTCATATGGTAAATGGTTTAATGGATTCCCTTTATATACCTTTTTTATTGAGGAAAGCATCACTGTTGGGGTAGGGTAAAAATCCTGAATTGGAAATCCTACTAGTTCGGACTTAATATTATAGCTCTGAATAGGTCATTGCAATCAGCAAAGTTGGAAGAAGGCATTGGATGTCACTGGGGAGATGGGATTCTCTTCTTTCAAATGGAATGCAGCATTCATTCCTTGCCTAAATAGCTACAGCATTTGAGCACTTTTAAATCATGTCAAATTATTTTTACCTTCCATAAACACAAAGTAAATATATGGGTTTTTGTTACCAAAAGAAAAGAATTAACTCAACAGCAATTCATGGACTTCTAACCAACACAAAAGATCATCCTTAAATTTTCTGTGAAATTTCAGCAAATTACAAAATATGTTGAAGTTTATCATAAGGGTTGTAAATAACATTTATAGCTAAAATTATTATGACAGATTAGGAAAGTTTTTGTAGGACCATTCTAATTAATTAACTGTTTCTACTCCCAAACTAATTTATTATTTTTAAGGTGTAACGAAAAAGTTTTGGACGAAAGAAATTAATGGAAAGCAAAATAGGGTAACAAATTACTGCATTAATTTAAGTAATTTTACAGTTTATTATTAAATGGAATAAGTTATTTCATGGTAACCTTTATTTTAAAGGTCAGAACCCCCAAGATTCAGTTATTTGATAAGAAATGTATATATTGTTGCCTATATAATTTTTATATAATGGTAGAATAAAAAACTGAATCCCTTTTATACCAGAAAATATCAGAATCTCAAGTATGAAACTATACCAAATAAAGTCAAAGATTCAAAGGCTTTCAAAATCAGAAAATTTAATTATAAAAAATTTCTACTATCACAAAAAGGATATTTACAAACCAAAATTACAATGTTTAATTTACATTTGGAAAGATCTCTTTATAGTAAAAACTTTAATTAGAAATGCTATTTCATAAACTTCCTAGTGATCTCTAAATAAAATCTTGGAATGTTTTTGAACCAATTAAAAGTGATGGCCTAAGTTACTCAGAATAACCTTTCCAAATACAGAAGTATTTTGTTTTCCATTGGTATTTGTTTGGACATTTCCTACTTCTCCCAAAGTGGCTACCTGATAGCTTTGTATATAGCTTTATGATAACCATTATTATATGCTGTAGTTTATTAACTACCCTCAGACACTTTTATTTTAGCCTAGTCACAGGCTGTAACTGTAGTTACTAGGACTAACAATTTCAAACATACTTTGGCATCACTTCCCTTCTGTTATGATTTCCAATGCCAACTGCCTAAAGCTGATTCAGGAACTAATAGAAATAATTAATCCAACCATTGTTTTGAAGTCCAATTCATAATCACCATTTAGCCTTTACCAGCATGTGCTTATCAAAATATATATGTATTTTATATACAAAATATATAAAACAAACGCTCCAGAACTGGAGATGCCTCTTGAGTCTCTTTCTACTCCTTTCTTTTCTTGCCAAGCTTGTACTTTTGAGAGGCAATAGCTCCAACATCTGATGTTCTTATCTTACCTAGTTTTACTAAGTCCTGCATTACATGAAAGAGAATACCAATAATCTCAAATATGCCCAATACATCTAACTAAAATTGCATGGCAAGTTTTCCCAACCCCCAGAGAGAATCCCGTCTTTCCAGTGGCAAACAAGGGTCTATTGCTCTAAACAGCACTCCCGAGAATGCTTTTTCATTGGCCACAGTTCTGGTCTAGATGAATAGGATATGACAGTCACATCTTATTGGCAGCAAGATCATGATCTAGTGTTTTATACTAGGTTGGCAATGCTAAGAGAAACAGGAATCCATTCGTTTTCTGATATACAGAAAACAATAGACCACTTTTTCACTTCCTGCAGAGCATGGGCTTATGAGAGAAATGGTTTATAATTCCTTTGAAAAGGGAGTTTGGGCCAGATACCAAAGTAGCCTGTCATTATGTTCTCTTTGCTCAAAGGAGAGGAGCACAATGATTTGTCAGGAGGAGGGCAGGTAATGGTGACAACTGTGATTAAGTAAAAACGTTCACAGATGTGTAACATTAGTCAGTTTACCGTATCAGTCACTTATGATGATTGGTCTAGAAGAAATACACATTGAAGCACATATATTATATAAATATGTCTTAACAGAGGTTTTAATTTCCCAAGCAGCCCACACTGTGTCTCCCCATCTCGTCCACCCTCATCCCTCCCCTGGTCCTTATGGGTGCTTCCTACTGATCTTGTTCACCTTTCTGCAGTACAAAATTACCTCTGACCGGGGCTGGCACTCTTCTCCAAGACTGCCGCCATGCCTGTTCCATGAATGAGCCTGGAAGGAGCTGCTGTACCAACGGTGTGGCCAGAGAACTCCTCCTGTAGGTATACAAGCCATCAGCCCTGTGACACAGCCCACCTACCATCAGCCCAACGACATCCTGATTTCAAGGATTCCAGCCCAGCAGGAGCCACTGCTTCCAACTGACAGCCTTGAGACCAAACATTTTTATTGTCGGGGGGGAGGGGAAAATACCTCAATAGCTGAGTTTCTGCACCGTTCTTAAAGTGAAGTCAGAGAGGCTTTTAGAAGGACTCCCACCATAGGTAAGAACAATGAATATCCTTGTGTGTAACTGAACAAAAACAATGGTGAGACTTGTGGAAGTGAATAGTTTTTTCAGTGAAGGAAAGATTCAGAGAAAAGAGGAGGAACAACTAGATCAAAAAAGAAAACAAAGGGAAACAACAACAAAAAGACCAACAACAGGAACTTGGAGAGGAAGCCTCAACCAATATAGCATGTACACTCAGTCCCAGACTTCTGGGTTCTATTTCCAGTTGCATCATTAGTTTCCTTGGCGACCTCCTCTGTTTCTCTGGGGGAAAGTATTTCTATTAGCCTTATGTATTCCTTAGAAGGGACTACTGTACAGTTCACCAATAGAGCAGTCCTGCTGCCAAATATACATAAAGGTCCATTTCTCCAGAAATATGAGTTTACATTTAAAGAACATCTGTTACTAAATAAACTAGATGCTTCAACAGTCTATGGCCAAATAGTATAAAAACTAATAATGCCATGTCTTTTTTTACCTCAAACTCTAAGCTACTCTAACAGCCTTGAGTGTGAATACAGCCTTATCTGTGATGTCTAAAAGCCATACAAAGAAAGGAGTCCCAACAATTCTTGCTGATTTAACTTGAACACGTAGGTGAAGCTCTAGTTCTTACCAGATTAAGCCAGGTATTTATTACCATTTGAATTTCATATTATTCCCTGTCTACAGCTTTGTTTCCATTGAGAAAGGGTACAGCATTTTTCATATCTATACTGCCATCTCCAGAACCTTTAAATAATATGGGGTATGCCTAAACCATTCCATTGTGTTTTTCCCTTTAGAGAAAAAGCATATTTTAGAGGCACAAATGAAATAAATTTTTATTTACTATACAAATTGATGATCAACCACAACCTGAATCAAAAGGAATTCTTGCTTTTTGAGGATTCTACAGTTAAAGGGTAAAGAGAAGACCCTGAAAAAGTTTACTTTGGAGAGTTCCCATTCCTAGGCAAGCACTTTGAAACACAATGTTGACGAGTTTTTAATAGGAAACTTAGAACATACTAGATGTTTATATTTATTTATTAGTCAACAGATAAGAGGGCTTTTTTTAGAATGCTTGCATTTTTGTTAAAGTAACAGGCTTCTTTTTTTTTTTTTTAATTTGAGACAAATGCATGGCAGCTACTAACAACACTATGCAGCATAACTGATCATTTCGGTTACCTCAAGCAGAATATCCAGCACGCTAGTGGATAACAGTAAGACCAAGGTAAATTTCCACTGCATCTAGCACACACCAATCATGCAATGGCCTCTACAAGGCTCATGCTCCCAGGCAGAAACACACATATACAAGCCATTAAGTAAGTATCCACAGCATGCCTTAGAAGTTTTATTAAAGGAACATCAGAGAGGAAACAATTAACTAATGGTTTTATTTACTCTTTTAAAACTCCAGAATCCTCTCCTAAGCTTGCACATTCTGAAATGGATTACCAAGACCTCAAATGTAAATCCTCTCTCCCAGAGTGAGAGCACCTCTAACAATAAAAAACCTTGTTAAGCACTCAAGTAAATGTTGTTTGGTATTGCTTTTTATAGAAGTACTTGCAAAGATGCACACAATTTAAGTATATAGCTTGATGTGTATAAAAAGCATATCTAAAAAATAAAAGCATAGATGAGAACAATATGTATAAGTACACAGATAACATTATCATCATAATCCATAAGAGACACTAAACTGATGGCCTAATACCTTTCCCTACTGCACTGTACCTTACATTCAATATGCTCTCCCACCTTTCTCTTCTCATGAGCACAAGAGAAAATCATACCTTAAATAAGCCCCAAAGTAGAAAACATAAGGCCAGTTGGTGAAAAGCATTTAGAGTTAGAATGGATTTAAATTTTCCTTTTACCTAAACATGTCTACAAATATATAAGCACAATTCATTTTATTAAGTGGGTACAAACATGGAAACTGACCTTCATCACAGATCCAAAATCCTATTAAAATAAACTCCAAGTTAATTATTTCCTTATGCAGAAATTCTGTAGTCTTGAATACAGCCTGAAATAAGTGGGCCTTAGAAATCTTGTTAAATGACATGTGTTACAACCGTTTCAATGCTTTTCCTCTTTTCTTAAGGATATAAAATTAAACATTCTCTCATTCAATATGATCCACTTCATTTTAGTTAAGAAAATTTGTCTCGAAATGGATTCTCAAAACCAAGGTGGCAGGTCCTCATCAAGAGGACCATTCAGCTGCTAGAGACCCCAAAAGCAACATTGAAATGGGGTGTAGCTCTCCTCTGTTCTGTAGGAATCTTCCTGTCTCTAGGTTATGGAGCAGGAGAATGAAAGCAGGACTCCGGAGGATTTGTATGTTCTCCAGTTCATACTAGTTGCCATTAAAACTAAAACGAATTTGTTTTGTTTTTAATTATTACATTTTCTTGACTTCTTAACACATAACTCATTGTCTGAGGGGAAAACAAAAGATTCGTAAGATGTTAAAGTTGGAATCTAGTAACCGTAACCTCCATTTGCACGAAATAATAAGGTGTATGTAAACCATTCAGCTACTTCCTACCCTCATATTAATCTGCTAACAAAGAATGGCATGGATCTCTATTAGTATGTTCGATGTACTCACTTGAATGACTTATTTTTTTAAATTAAAGCTGGGAAAAGCAGTAAAATGGAGGCACCACAAAGGACCATGAAACCAAGGTAGAAGGGACAAAATAAATTAGAATTTGGTTTTGGGAAGCCTAATTCTTAAACAATACACATGTACAGGTATAGTATCACTAACTCAGACATTTCCATTGTTATTTCCCAAGCATTTCTGCACCACATTTGGAAGTAAGACATGTGAGCATGTGTGGTATCTACTGAAGACAGCATTATTAGTAGTACAGGTTTAATGCTGAATGATGAGATGACAAAGGTTTTGTGTTTTAAACTACCCAATCTAGGTGTTTCTGAGGAAAGTCAACACTCTTTAGGAGAGAGAACAGCCAGAGCTTCAGCAGAGAGAATGCCAAGATATCCTCAGAAACCTAAAGATCCTTGCATAAGTTTTTGTTTGGAAAGTCTTCTCATACAGAAGACAATTAGGTCAACAAGCAGAAGGAAGGAAACAATCAATGCCGAACTAGAAAATGTGCCCACTAGATCACAGCAAAGGCATCCCTAGGCCTTCTGAGTACCTGTACTCTCTATCATCATTCTTACCACAGCACTGTTACCACCTCGTTTAGGTTTAACTAAAGGACTTTTGGTTTATAACTCAAACACCACAGTAAATAAATATTTAGCTGCTGTGGCTCAAGGAAAGCATGATTTTCAATGGTTTCTCTATGAACACTGGTGCCAATTCACACTAAACAAGGGACTCAAGGTCATAGAAAACACTACATTGTTTTTACTGAAAAGCCTATTGTAGGAAAATTAACTAATGATCTTATTAAACATAAGCTAATTTGTGCAAGTATCTCTAAAAAAATGAACATATGGCTACAAATAGTAATCCTGCTTTGTATGCTTATGAGGCATCAACAATGTGTCACTCAGACAACAATTTTAATGTTCTAGCCTTGTTTCCTAAAACCAAAAATCTAAAATGGGGCTTCAGAGAATGCTAACTAATCCTGCATGAACCCCCTCCTTCAGCCTCATTCTTGTTGTTCAAAGTGACATTGCAGTAATTTTCCAAAGATGCTGCAAAGCAGCTCTGAATTCCCTACCCAGGAATCCCTTAAAGAATGAGATTACTCCTTGTTGTTCACGGTCTACTTCACAGAGAATTTTGCCTGGGCTGGCCCAGAACACGAAAATCCTATACCACCTATTTTAGGAATGTGAAAGTGACTCAATGGGCTGAAGAAACTGCATTCCTAGGTTCCTTGATCTTTCGCAATAGCCTAAATGCTCTGAAGACAATAAAAGGATTTTCATTTTATCTGTGTAAATCCTTTTAGGAAATTAATACATTACTTATTGACTAAGGTCCCAAATAAGCAGCAATCCGTACTCAGTTACTAGATTTAGCAGTTAAAGGCAGGACCAGCCTCATTGACTGTACTTATCACTTATAATCTTTTTTATTTCTTACCAAATGTCACCTCTCCATTTCCACTCTTGTCAAACAATTGGAAAGCCACTATGAACATGGAATCTGGAGCACACAAAACAGATTCAAATGCCAGAAACTCTTGATAGGAGATCAACCTGGAATACAACAGAAACAGTAATTGACTGGTAAATAAAGGGAAATCAGGCATTTAACCTCCCTCTACTGTATGAACTGTAGTTCAGAGTAACCAAATAATTGATGAAGGAAGTTTCTCTTCATATCAGTATTCCAACTAATAAGGAAATAAAGGAGGAATGATAAAATCTAGAATATCACCCTTTTTCAAACCCTAACAAATTAATGGACTTGGGTAATAATCAACCGTCTCTAGCATCATAAAAAGAGAGATAACCAGACCAAAAATAACCTGAATCTGATCAAACCTCTAGATTGGGGTTTCTCAGCCTTGCCATTATTAACATTTTGAGTCAAATAATTCTTTGTTATGGGGGCCTCCTGTGCTTTAAGTTTAGCAGCATCCCTGGCCTTTACCTTCTAGATGCCAACAGTACCCTGCCCGCCCACAAGTTGTGAGATCCAAAAATGTCTCCAGACATTGTCAAATGTCCCCCAAGGGGCAAAACCAACCTTGAGGAACATTTGACAATGAAGCATTGCTCTAGATCTAATTACCAATTTACAGAAAATACATGGTACAAACAAACATGTTAAACACCACCAAAGACCTCAACCACCAAAAATGCAGACTGGGGTAAACTGCAGGACAAATACCCTGCAGCTGTTTGCAAGGAAAAAAATTTTTTAAAGACACGGAAAAGAAACCTCAACTTAAACAGACCTAGGAGATGGAGCAATTCATTACAATAGAGAGATCTTATTCGGATTCTGATTCAAACAAACTGTGTAACAATTTTTAAAGATTTATAAGACACTCAGGGAAATGGAAATATTGATACAACACAAATAATTAAGAAATCACTGTAAACGTTTTGCAGAGGGTTTTTTTTTTTTTTGGTGGGGGAAAGAGCTCTTACCTTTCAGAGGCACATACTGAGATATTTACAGATGAAATAAGTCATCTGGGATTTGCTTCAAAACAATCAGAGGATTAGTGGAGTTATAAATGAAACAAGGTTACTAATATTTCGGTAATTATTAGAAATGAGTGATGAGTACATTGAATTCACTATACTATTCTACTTTTGTTTGAAATTTCAATAATAAAAAATATTTAAAGGAGAATTAAAATGGAAAAACGGGGGGGGGGCACAGCACATTACAGGTAGTCCCCGACTTATGACATATTCAAGTTATGATGAACCACACTTACGACTGTTTTGTTTTTCTGTGGTGTTTTTTGGTACACCTTATCATTACTGGAAACCCTGGTGGCATACTGGTTAAGAGATACAGCTGCTAACCAAAAAAGGTCAGCAGTTCCAATCCACCAGGCACTCCTTGGAAACCCTATGGGGCAGTTCTACTCTGTCCTATAGGGTTGCTATGAGTTGGAATCGACTCAACGGCAACAGGTTTGGTTTCTTATCATTAGTAATATGTACTACATACAGTGTTGCACCATTTGTGATTTGTAATTTCCTGATGTTATCATTCTCAGATGTTCAAAGATCGGATTTATAAAGGCACTGATAATAAAAGGCAATAATAATGAAAACCAAAACAAAGAGGTATTCAACTTACGTCAGAACTAACAAACAATGGAGACATCAGAACAGAACCCTGTTCTAAGTCAAGGACTACCTGTATTGGGTTTCTAGAACTTAACGAGTCCTGTAACACTTAAGATTAAAAAATTAACCAGTGGACAGAACTATCCTAAAATTGCCTTCAGTGATTTTATGGAGCTAGAATACGGTAGCATAGAGTCACCTCCCATAGCAAGCTTGCTGTAAAGATTCTATACCATGTTGTTGCTATTGGTAAGCTACTGGTGTCCAAGTAAAGGCATTATAAAAATCTGTTTTCTATGCACACATGTGTACACAGATCTGCATGTTAGCCAATTTTCTCTTCTTAAATATGAAAGATGTACTATAGCAGTTAACACATTTGAATGATATAATCAATATTTGACAATTAAGGAGGGATTAACTTCTTAGGAAAATTACCACATTGAAGAAAAAAAAATTCCCCAAAAATAAAAACACCCAGCATTGAAACTAAAATATTTACAAGTAAAAAAATATTAAAACTCCTCATCTCCCAAAATATGTCTCCTAGGGTCACTAAGTTTGGAAACTCCCTGGGCAATTCTACTCTGTCCTATAGGGTCGCTATGAGTCGGAATCGACTCAACAGCAGTGGGTTTTAGTGTCACTAAGAGTCGGAATCAACTCAACCTAGGCACATCCATTTTCAACAGCTACAACCTCCGACAGCTTCCTAACCAGTTTCCTGAATCCTTCTAATCCTATTACAATCCATTCTCCAAGCTGAGGCTAGAGGAATCTTTCTAAATGCAAATCTAACTTGGTCATGTCACTTCTCTACTTTAACCTTTAACCACTCAGTGGTCACCCTTAAGGCAGAGTGACCAGATGTCCTGCTTAGTTATTAGTAGTGCTTCATTTTAGTCTCAAGTGGCCTGGTTTAGAAAAACACATTTAGTTTTTTACCTAAAGGAAGAGACCTAATCCTTAATGTGGATTCTGCTGTTAGATGCTGTCAAGTCCATTCCAACTCACAGTGACCCCACGTGACAGAGCAGAACTGCTACATAGAGTTTCCTAGGCTATAATCTTTCCGGGAGCAGATTGCCAGGTCTTTCTCCCACAGACCTAATGGGTGTGTTCAAACTGCCAACCTTTCAGTTATCAGCCAAGCACTCTGCTACCCTCCCCCTTGCTCTCTACTCTCCAGCACACTCACTGGCTTGTCTCAGCTCCTATGCTCCTTCCACTCAGGGCCATTACTCAGGCTGTTCATTCTCCTTAGAATGACCCCACCACCTCCAAACTTTTCCCCATTTAATCTGCACCCAATCTTTATAGCTCAACTCAAATATCATTCCTCAAGGAATCATCTGAGTCCCAGATGACGTCACATTCCCTTTTCATAGTCCCTCATAGCAACACACTCAACTTTTTCAGTGCCCTTTGCACAATTCTTATTAAAAGAATTAATTGGTGTAATTCTTTGTTTAAAGTCCAATTCCCCAACAGAAGACAGGCTTGTCACAGAACCTTGTACAGGCTTGATTCAGGATACTAAAACCCAAAGCATACTCATCGTCGTGTAGATCCCAATTCATAACGACTCTATAGGACAGGGTAGAACTGCCCCATAGGGTTTCCAAGGAGCACCTGGTGGGTCTGAACTGCCAACCTTTTGGTTAGCAGTCAAACTCTTAACCACTATGCCGCCAGGGTTTCCTGATTCAGGGTAGGTACTCATAAATATTTGTGAATAAATTCAATTTAGAATTATGACTTTGTAGAGAGACATGTTTTCCAACATATTATTGGGAAAATGACTTTACATTTTGCATTTCGTTTTTGCCCCCATTTGTCTAAAACCTATTTGACAATCAAAGTTGCAGTTTCTGTTACTTAAAACACTTCAAAATATGTTTAAATTACACAAGTTACATTATATGCAAAGCAATGATGCATACATACTATGCCTTTGCTATTGACAGAAAGGCTTTGTGCTGTGTTATGCATGACATTGAACACGCTCGAGAATCCTTGGTCAAATTAGGCACTTGATGCCTAATAAATCTGGGAGGAAAGATCCAATCCTTAAAACTGTTCCTCAGGCTACATAATATACACTGAAACTGAAAAATACAGTACAACTAGAAAGTGTGGTTATCATCACACAAATTTTAGGGTAGTAAAAACAAATGAAAGGAACCCTGGCAGCACAATGGTTAAGGGCTCCGCTGCTAACTGAAAGGTTGGCAGTTCAAACCCACCCAGTGGCTCCACAAGAGAAAAGACCTGGCGATCTCCTGCCAAAAAGATTACAGCCGAGACAACCCTATAAGGCAGTTTTAATCTGCCACATGGGGTCACTATGACTCAAAAATTGACTTGCGGGGGGGGGGGGGCGCCGTGAGTGTGGGCCAAGAGCAAGCACTCGATGGGGGGTCATGCAAACGACTCGGAGGAAGGACAAGTTGTTGCACTGGGGAAATGCCCTCTGTGGCTGGGCTCTCCAGGAAGGTGAAAGGGCCTGTCCTGGACAACTTCCGGTCGGTGGAAGGCCAAATCGAAGGCCTCACAGATGAATCTGAAGAACTAGAGCTCTTAAGTATAATCAATGCAGGCTTCACCTCTGTGGCAAACTTACCGAAGTTAGATAAACATAAGAAGCTTGAACTAAGCAGTAAAAGAATCTCAGGGGGCCTGGAAGTATTGGCAGAAAAGTGCCTGAACCTCACACATTTAAATTTAAGTGGCAACAAAATTAAAGGCCTCAGTACAATAGAGCCACTGAAAAGTCAGAAAACCTCAAGAGCTTAGACCTGTTCAATCGTAAGCTAACCAACCTGAAGGACTACAGAGAAAACGTGCTCAGGCTCCTCCCACAACTCACGTATCTCGATGGCTTAAGACCTGACGGCCAGGAGGCCCCTGACTCGGATGCCTAGGGCGACGTGGAGGGCCTGGATGAGCAGGAGGAAGAATACGATGAAGATGCTCAGATAGTAGAAGAGGAGGAGGTGGAAAGTGAAGAGGAAGACGTGAGCAGAGAGGAGGAGGATGAAGAAGGTTATAATGACCAGGAAGTAGATGACGAGGAGGAAGATGATCTGGTGAAGAAGACAGGCGTCAAAAGCAAAAACAAGAACCTGAAGATGAGGGAGAAGATGATGACTAAATGGAAGAACCCATTTTGAAAAATTCCTATTGTGATTTGACAGTTTTTACCCATACCTCCTCCCCCTAATCCTGCCCCCCTCCCGAAAATTATTTTTTTCTGATTGTAATGTTGCTGTGGGAAGGAGAGGGGAAAAGTGTGCTGGCCGGGGCAGGAGAGAGGGAGCCAGTGGAATGAGATATTTTTACTTACAAAAAAAAAATATGGTTTTGGAATCCCTGGGTGGTGCAAATGCTTAACAAGCTCAGCAGCTAACCCTAAGGTTGGCGTCAACCCAGAGGCACCTCAGAGGTGGCTTGGCAATCTACTGCCCAAAAATCAGACATGAACAATTCAGAAAAGGGTAGTGAGAATGGTTGTACAATCGAAGAATGTAATCAATATCACTGAATAGTGCATGTCGAAACTGTTGAGTTGGTGTATGTTTTGCTGTGTATATTCTCAACAACAGCAGCAAAATCAATTTTTTTTTTAAATCAGTCATTGAAACCCCTATGGAGCACAGGTCTACTCTGACACACATGGGGGGCATCACTGAGTCAGAGGCGACTGGACAGCAATTGGGTAACATGTAGTTTTAAATGCTCAACAAAAACTAAAGAACATCAATGGTATATGGTCTTGTCTGTAAAAAAAAAAAAATGTATAACACAAACATAACAGTGACCTGGGGGAGGAGTTAAAGAAGACCCTCACTTTCTACATTATATATTTCTGAAATATTTAAATTTTCTATAACGAAGAATTATCTGCATTGTTTCTTCTGATTATCAAAGTAATTCTATAAATTAAAAAAAAATAGCTAGGCTGGTTATGGGTAAAATACCATAACAGCTTGGGTTTTTAAAAAAAGTCTCAGAAATTGAATATCAAAAATGCAACTACCCTGAAAATACAGAATAACCAAAACCAAACCCACTGCCGTCGAGTCGATTCTGACTCATAGCAACCCTATACGTCAGAGTAGAACTGCCCTAAAGAGTTTCCAAGGATTTGAACTGCTAGCCCCTTGGTTAGCAGTTGTAGCACTTAACCACTATACCACCAGGGTTTCCAATATACAGAATAAGTAGTTTTAAAACATATTCCATGCTCGGTAGTAAAACTCTCTGTATTTTTGAAAAGAGGCCAAAGACTTTTTCCTTAACTAGCAACCATCATAAACTGCTGGCTGCCAGATTGAACCTGGCCCACAGATATGTTTTCTTTGGCATAAAAAGTATTATGATTTTTTAAAAGTTGTCATTAGCTGCCAACATTAGGAAATGAGATGATTTCACATACATGTCCAGTTTTCTGGTTTCTCTTAATAAATTACAAACTTGAGTAATACTAGGTTTCTAGTCCCAAGTAGCATTAGCCACCTAGAGCCAACAGAAACTGTTTCCTTCAGACAGACCTGTGGATTTGAGACTCTTGTCACACAGGTTTCCAACTAAGTCACCATTTATTTATATTTAAAATGTAAAGTCTATGAACTTTACTAAATATCTACGTTTGGTCTATCAGCATATTCAAAAAAGGAAATCATACATTCATGCAACTTTAAGAGCTAGAATAACCCTTAGAAAGTCCAAAGATGTCAAGTAATCTAAAAAAAATTCAGCAAAGCAGTGGGGCTAGTCAAAAACTCCCAACTCTCATCTTCATTCAGTGTTTTCCCATTATTGTATACCTCCATGCCTCCCCAAATGTAAAGTTATCCCAAGAATGCTATAACTAAAAGAATTATAGTTGAAAATAGGGTATCTATTTTTTTTTTTATAATAAGTAGACAATTATTATAAGAAAGTATTAGGGCAAATACTCAGCTATCACATAAGAGTTACCTTCGTTACATGGGATAATTTAATTTAAAAAAGAAAAGGCCAATTAAGAAAGTGCACCAAAAAAGTCAGTAACTTGATTAATTAGTAGGTAAGAACTGCTTTAGGTGAAGGGAAGGACAATACTCAATACATGGAAGGTCAGCTCAACTGGACTGGACCAAAAGCAAAGAAGTTTCCGGGATAAAATGAATGCTTCAAAGGTCAGCGGAGCAAGGGCGGGGGTTTGGGGACCATGGTTTAAGGGGACTTCTAAGTCAATTGGCAAAATAATTCTATTATGAAAACATTCTGCATCCCACTTTGAAATGTGGCGTCTGGGGTCTTAAATGCTAATAAGCGGCCATCTAAGATGCATCAATTGGTCTCAACCCACCTGGATCAAAGGAGAATGAAGAACACCAAGGACACAAGGTAATTACTAGCCCAAGAGACAGAAAGGGCCACATGAACCAGAGACTACATCATCCTGAGACCAGAAGAACTAGATGGTGCCCAGCTACAACCGATGACTGCCCTGACAGGGAGCGCAACAGAGAACCCCTGAGGGAGCAGGAGAACAGTGGGATGCAGACCCCAAATTCTCATAAAAAGACCATACTTAATGGTCTGACTGAGACTAGAGGAATCCCGGCAGTCATGGTCCCCAAACCTTCTGCTGGCCCAGGACAGGAACCATTCCCGAAGACAACTCATCAGACATGAAAGGGACTGGACAGTGGGTAGGTGAGAGATGCTGATGAAGAGCGAGCTAATTATATCAAGTGGTCACTTGAGACTGTGTTGGCATCTCCTGTCTGGAGGGGGGATGGGAGGATAGAGAGAGTTGGAAGCTGGCAAAATTGTCACGAAAGGAGAGACTGGAACGGCTAACTCATTAGGGGGAGAGCAAGTGGGAGTACGGAGTAAGGTGTATATAAACTTATATGTGACAGTCTGACTTGATTTGTAAACGTTCACTTGAAGCTCAATAAAAGTTAATTTAAAAAAAAAAAAAAGTCAGTAACTTAAAAACAAGTCAACTGAGGTTACCCAGGTGGGCTCACCTGTCAAAACAGCAAACATAACCTTTAAGATATATGTTTTCCATTGTGTGAAAATTTTACGCCTAAAAAAACTGGAAACAAATATTGAACTCTAGTTAATAATATGCACGCTGCAATATCCAAAGAGAGATGTATCAATGGCTGCATTTTACTTTGAAGTGCAATAAAACAAGATGGCCTGATAGAAGGATGGAGGGAGAGATATGTGAAAAGCAAAGACACATGTTAATGGTAGAATCTATGTGGTAGGTATATGGCTGTTCACTGTAAAATTCTTTCAACTTGCTTATGTTTGAAAATTTTCCTAACAAAATGTTGGGATAAAATGGGAGGGGGGAAATAGACCACTTGACAATCTCTCTGATATGCTCCTTATCTATTTTTATGCCCATAGATATTATATCACATTATCAATGTAACAATATTTGTCAGAAAGTAAAGAAAGAGACTGCTGTTAACATAAAGCAAACATGTTCCAGAACAATTTCTAAAGCTCTTTTTCCCTTTATCCTGTCGTGGATTCCCCCTCAGTAAGAGGACCCAATCAAGTCTTTAGTGTAACAAATGCAAACCACAAGCCACTAACTGTGGAGTGAAGAAGCCATTGCTTAGTTCATACCTTAGTAGTTTCCTTTTTCTAAAAAATGAGGATAAGGAAAGAATTTTACCTTCTACCACATATTACCCTGCTGTTTAACTTTTCACAAAGAACATGTAATATAATTTTAAAATATGTACTCTTGAGTTTTTTTCCTACAAAGTCCCTTTTAAATTTAATGAATGGGAGCTAATAAAATTCCAAAATATTAATATGTTACTTTTGCAATTTTTAAAACCCAGGATTTTCGCACAAAAAGTTCTTCTACATGCATATAGAATATTAAAGAAAAACATTTGTGAAAAAGTAAAAGAGAGGAAAATACAGTTTTCCACATTATAGAAAGGGAATAGAGCTTCCAGATGAATTCTAACTAAAGCTAAATATAGAAACTATGGTTTTAGAAGTTACAGTTTCAAACAAGCAACTGTCTAAATATTTTAGAATCAGATCACAAAGTAACAGTCCCTTAATGCATAAGATCATTTTGCTTTTCATTATATAACCAGAACTTCAAAGTTTAAGCCACAACTCTACAAATAATACTTTGCTAATGGCTTTTACTTTTAGACAGCCCATCATGCTATTTATAACATACAATCCTACTTTTTCATGGCCCTTCACAGCAAGCACTTGTATCACAACACTCCTACTTATTTTACTATCTATAGGAAGAAAGAGGGTGTCAGGAGGCAAAGGGACAGTTTATATGCTTGACAACATGCGGTGGGGAGCACAAAAGGGAATAGTATTTCTACTCCTAAACCAGGTTCTCCCATACACTTAACCAAATCACTTAAAGTTGTCTATACTTACTTTGCTAATTCAGACCTGGTCTTTGGTAATTAAAAGAAATATTATGTGGTACTGTTTCAAGTTACATACCTATAGTACTCATCATCAAAAACTACAATAGAACCAAGGAATCCATCTTGGAGTTGGGGGAAAAAAAACTGCCAACTGAGCTATTCTAATCTTCCTTAAATGAGGGAGGCTAACCATTTGCAATAAGTTAAACATGATCAAAGCCTTTGATGGTGTTGAATTAAAATTATAAAAAGAACCTTTAACAACAATATTTAACATTTTTCAAGTCATAGAACTTTTTCTAAACCTGATGATTCTAGCCTGGGATATCTCCTCAGAAAAATGTACATACAGACCCACTCACTTTGCATCACACATCAGCAAGTTCAGGAACCTCTGAAGACCATTCAGGACAGGGGATTAAGAATCTTTATGTTTCTGGAGGAATCCCGAAGGCATTATACTGAGTGAAATTAGCCAGTTGCAAAAGGACAAATATTGTATGAGAACGCTATTATAAGAACTCAAGAAGTAGTTTAAACACAGAAGTAAATATTCTTTGATGGTTACAAGGGTGGGGAGGGAAGGAGGAAAGGGGTACTCACTAATTAGGTAGTAGACAAGAACTATTTTAGGTGAAGGGAAAGACAACACACAATACAGGAGAGGTCAGCACAACTGGACTAAACCAAAAACAAAGAAGTTTCCCAAATAAACCAAACACTTTGAAGGCCACAGTAGCAGGGGTGGGAGTCTGGGGACCATGCTTTCAGGGGACATCTAGGTCAACTAGCATAATAAAATCTATAAAGAAAACATTCTGCATCCCATTTGGTGATGGGACTAGCAAGCGGCCATCTAAGATGCATCAATTGGTCTCAACCCACCTGAAACAAAGGAAAATGAAGAACACCAAAGACACAGGGTAATTATGAGCCCAAGAGGCAGAAAGGGCCACATAAATCAGAGGCTACATCAGCCTGAGACCAGAAGAACTAGATGGTGTCCAGCTACAACTGATGACTGCCCTGACAGGGACCACAACAGAGAATCCCTCATGGAGCAGATGAGCAGTGAGATGCAGACCTCAAAATTCCCATAAAAAGACCAGACTAATGGTCTGACTGAGACTAGAAGGACTCCGGAGGTCATGGTCCCCAGACCTTCTGTTATCCCAAGACTGGAACCATTCCCAAAGCCAACTCTTCAGACAAGGATTGGACTGAACTGTAAGACAGAAAATGATACTGGTGAGGAGTGAGCTTCTTGGCTCAAGTAGACACATGAGACTAGGTTGGCATGTCCTGCCTGGAGGGGAGATGAGACGGCAGAGGGGGACAGAGGCTGGCTGAAATTGACACAGGGAATACAGGGTGGAGAGAAGGGCGTGCTGTCTCACTGAGGGAAGAGCAACCAGGAGTACATAGCAAGGTGTATGTAAGTTTTTGTATGAGAGACTGACTTGATTTGTAACCTTTCACTTAAAGCACAATAAAAAAAAAAGAATCCCTATGTTTCAGAAAGAAAGACCAGACTTGCTGGCCTGACAGAGACTGGAGAAACCCTGAGAGTATAGCTCCTGAGCACACTTTCAGCTCAGTAATGAAGCCACTCCTGAGGTTCACCCTTCAGCCAAAGATTGGACAGGCCCATAAAACAAAAAGAGAATAAAGGGGCACAAAAGCCCAGAGGCAAGAACTAGAGGGCAGGAGGTGACAGGAAAGCTGGTAATAGGGAACCAAAGGCTGAGAAGGGAGAGTGTTGACATGTTGTGGGGTTGTTAACCAATGTCATAAAACAATATGTGTACTGTTTAACGAGAAACCAGTTTGCTTTGTAAACCTTCATCTAAAGTACAATTAAAAAAAGAATCCCTGTTTCTAGAAAATTCCACTTTCCTTTGCTTTTAAAAATAATTTGTTTCATAAACTTACTTATAATTTTTATGACCTAGCCCTATGAATCAGATTTCCTACTCAATCCCAAATTAAATCACTCTAAAGAGAAAGAAAAAAAAAATGAAGGTCTAAGAAGTTTTAAAATTTGAAGCAGAAAAGATTTACCTTTTGAAAAGTAAAACAGGTTTTTTGGTTTTTTTGTGAGTAAATACTATTAACATTACTGGATTATTTACTAGCCAAAACCCATTTTTGACCTATTTTACTCCGGCAACTTAAACCTTGACCACATGAAAATGTCCCACTTTAACAATGCCACTCAGCCTGGAAGAACCACATGCAGCTTCAAAGAAGACGCACTATTCAGATGGAACTAGAACAGTTGGTCACGAAAGGAAGCATCTGAAAGGAAATATTCTGAAAGTGGGTCTCAGACCAAATTAATAATAACAAATAATTTAAGTTTCTAAGAGAATTACATATATGTTTTACCTTTAAAAATTCTGAAGAAAGAATTCTGATTAAATATAATTAATTTTCATATGCCTTACTATATAATCACTATTGACAGACCCAATGACTGAATGGTCCAGAATGACTTCTCAACTGATTTGATTTTTTAGAGATTAGATATAAAATGCACACAAGTCACCTAATATCAGTCATTTAGAAATTACATAAAATCTTTCATACAACAAACATTTGTTGAGCACATAGTAAATTTAATGCACTGTGCTAGGTTCAGTAGGAAAAATAAAAGCAAATATAGTACTAACCCTGGACTCAAAGAACTTAGATGCCAACATTTCTACTTTAATTACTACAACAGGCTCCTGGATTTCACTGCATTCAAGTCCTGTCCCACTCCTACCTATCATTTTTCTAAAATATGATCATATTTGTTGTTAATAGAAATAACTTTTTAAAAATAATTTTTATTGTGCTTTAAGTGAAAGTTTACAAATCAAGTCAGTCTCTCACACAAAAACCCTTATACACTTGCTACACACTCCCAATTACTCTCCCCCTAATTTTTATTTATTTTTTTTTTAATGAGACAGCCTGCTCTCTCCCTCCACTCTCTCTTTTCGTGTCCTTTTCGCCAGCTTCTAACCCCCTCCACCCTCTCGTCTCCCCTCCAGGCAGGAGATGCCAACATAGCCTCAAGTGTCCACCTGAATAGAAATAACTTTTAATGACTCCTCATTGCTTAGTTCTTCAAAGTTTTTCACATATGCACCTCTACAGGTAGAAGAGAAAGAATCTGAGCCTCTGGAAGCCCAAGGATATAGCTTGAATTCTGACAGCAAGTCAAAATTTCCTTTAAAATTCATGCAAATTTTTTAGGTTCTCCATAACACATCCATACTTGATTTTAATATAAAAATATCAGTGTGCTTTCCCCACTCAAATTGAGTAAACTGACACTCTAGTAAGCACACCTTGTTATTTTTGTGACTTCACACGCCCATCCACTGCCAGGCTAAAAATACCTTCAATACGGAGAGTCACGAGCCTACAGGATACAGTCAAAGCCTAGCACACAAGGTCCCCAGCTCCACTCCAGCCACATCTCCCACAGCAGCAAACCAACACCACAGCCACAGCAAAGTACCTGCAACATAATCTCCCCACTGCCACTTCCCCAACACACATGCACACACACACAGATGCATAAGCACCTCTTAGTATTTCATGACACTGTTGGGTCCCTTCCTGGAATTCTCCTCCCACTTATCCAATCACCTTCATATTCCTATTCATCTTGCCAGATTTCACTCAAACTTCAACTCTTCTATGATGCTGTCCTGATCACCCAAAACAGGCGGAACCATGCTCTCCTCTGTACAATGCCATTATGGCACCTTATCCCAGAAATATTGTTTGTTTGTTTTTTCTTTGTATACTCATCCCCTTTCCTCATTTGGCTATGAGCTTCTTAAGGGCAGGAACTCCATTTTATTTATGTTTGTACTTTCAAGGCCCAACAGCGCCTGGCAAAGGGTGATTATTCAATAAATGTTTGCAATAAATACAGACAGATATATTAATAAATGACATCCCCCAACCTCTTCCCTGATTTCTCTTCAGAGCACCTGTGACCTCCTAACATGCTACATGATTTAGTTTTATTTTGTTCATTGTCTTTGCGTAGTTTATTCACTGATGTAATTCTAGCACCTAAAACAGTGCCTGAAACATAGCAGGCACTCTGTATTTATTGAGTGAATGAGTGAAATACTTAGTTATCTGCAACCTGTTCTGCTTAGGTTATTTAATACAAAATGTGACTTTTCCCATGTAATTATAAAAACAGAAAAAGAAGAAATGCCAATATCCTTGATAATGGCAGTAAATAACACCATTTTTATAAACTTCTAAAAAATACGTAGTTTAATATTAAAATTCTAGACAATCCTAGTTAAGCTTATGGTTTTTCTCTGTTTTCAATAAGATATTCAGGAAATATTTTCAGAAAACGCATAAAGGTCCTTACCCATCCTTGGTTTGATCAGCTACTCCCGCCAAGAGTTGCACAATCATTGGATTGCTATTCGGATCATTATACAGTCCAAGATAGCGCTGAACAAAGTCTTCCGGGGTCATGTAATGCTCTCCACCGACCTCAGTACTGGCATACTAAAAAAATAAATAAGTAATGCATACTTAAAATTATTCATCATCATTTTGTAGCTGACAAATATTTTGTGAAAGGTAAACTGAAGGCCAGAATCAAAATCAAAATGAGAATAATAAATGCAGAATTCTTATCTGGTAGTGAAAAAACAAATACATTACATGTTACATCATGGATGAACCTTGAAAACATTAAGTAAAAGAAGCCAGACACAAAAGGCCACATATTGTATAATTCTCTTTACCTGAAATGCCCAGAATAGGTAAACCCATAAAAACAGAAAGTAGATTAGTGGCTGCCAAGGGCTGAGAGAAAGGGAGGATGAGGAATAGCTATTCGTGGGTACTAAGTTTCTGTTGGGATGATAAAAATGTTCTGGAATTAAGACAGCGGTGATGGTTGCATAACACTGCAAACATATTTTTAAAAAAACACTGAATTGTACACTTCAAAATGATTAAAATGGTGAGTTTTATGTTATGTGAATTTTATCTCAATTAAAAAAAACATACTGGTAAGATAGGAAAAAGACTTAAAAAGGTGAAAGGGCAGCCAAGATGGCTAGGATCTGAAAGCGAGAAGATAACATCTGTAGACTCCCGGAGGCTTCCTGCTTAGAAGAGTAGGGAAAAAACAAAACTGAACTAAACAAAAAACATAACCTGCCAAACCTTAAAAGTGAAATGAATGAGAAATCCTTAACAAATAAGACCTTCCATCACAGATATTTGTTCCAAGTTCCAGTAGCTGAAAAAATATTAAAATAATCCACATTTTAGGTCAATAATTTTTAATAAAATAATAATACTTGCCTATCAAAAAAAAACACTCATTATTCTAAGGGTTTTATGTATTATGGCATGACCAGACATGAACAATCAAAATCCCTCCATTTTTGATTGCAGCTAATCGGTTTAACTATTTAGTCAATTATCGAAGCAGTAAAATCAAAAACCTTCCCAGAACTAAATACAAGGGCCCCCCAAGTGCCAGCACAATAAATTTAAAAAAAAAAAAAAACAGGGTCCATCATCGTAAAATTTCAGAACAAAGAGAAAATTCTGAACGCTTCAGAGAGATAAAAAACAGGTCACGTATACAGAATCATGAATCATGGGCTTTGTGCTCTCCTTAACGGCAACATAAAAAGCTTAAAGGTAATGGACTACAGCCTTGAAAATTCTGAGAGAAATTATTTCCAACTTGGAATTCTAAACCGAACCAAACTTGTAATCAAAGGTAATAATAAGTTAAAAGTACTTTCAGATATCTATCTTCTCAAAACTTTTTTCTCCCTTCATGTGTCCTTTCTCTGGAAGCTACAGGAGAATTTGTTCTATGAAAAATAGAGAGTGAATCAACTAAGAGAAAGATGCAGGATCCAGGAGACAGGTGATCCAACCCAGAGAAGTGGCCAAGAGAAATACCAGGATAACTGTGCAGCCGGCCTCTAGAGTACCTGGGCCTGATTGGGGCAGAACGAACAGCTCCAGGAAGGACAGCCACTGGGGAAAACAGGATGTCAGTCTATCCAAGGCATTAGACTATACGGAAAATAACAATGTCTTTGCTCAAATGTCACCTTCTCAATGAGACCTACCCTTATCAGTCTATTTAGTATGACAACGCATGCCTGTCTCCGTGTTTCCAATTCCCCTTATTCTGCTTTTTCTTTTTTCCTTAGCATCTATCACCTTCTAATGTACTATATATTTTACTTATTTATAATGTATATTGTCTATTTCTCAACTACAGTGTAAGTGTCTCAAGGCAAGGAATCTTAGTCTGGTTTGTTCATTGATGTATCCTAAGCACTAAGAACAATGTCTGGCACCAAGTAGGTACTCAGTAAATATTTGTTAAATGAATGAGTTAGTAATGGGTGTGTTGTTGATGTTAGTTGCCATCAACTCTATTCTGACTCATGGTGCCCCCATGTGTGTAGAGTAGAACTGCTCCACAGGGTTTTCAAGGCTGTGGCCTTTCGGAAGGAGATCGCCAGGCCTGTCTTCCAAGGTGCCTCTGGATGGATTTAAACCACCAAACTTTCACCTAGCAGTTGAGCACTTAACTACTTGCACTGCCCAGGGACTCACAATGAAGCAAAGGAAAAATCAGATAATTTTTAACTTGATGGACAAATACGTGTTGTACAAAAAATAGAAAATATTATAATACACTTACTTAGCTCAAAATAAACAGGATTTAGAGTCATAATTATGTAAGTGTCAAATATTAATTTAACAAAAATTACAACTATATTGAGAGGAACGGAGGGAGAAAAAGGGGAGAAGTCATATAAGGAAGCTAAGCCCTCAACCGATGATGTTGTTGTTAGGGGCCATTGAGTCGATTCTGACTCACAGTGACACCCATGTGACAGAGTAAAACTGCCTCATTGGGTTTTCTCGGCTGTAATCTTTCCGGGAGTAAATTGTCAGGTCTTTCTCCCTCAAAGCGGCTGGGTGGGTTCAGTAGAAAGTCAATAACGTCTAGAAATAGCAGTATAAACACATGGAGGGAAATACTAAAATAAATAGCTAAAAGAGTTGCAAGTAGTTGCTTCTGGGAAGCAAGTCTGGGATAGGAAGGACCAAAGCAAAGGACTGTTGGTTTGCTTTTTTTGTTAATAATTTAAAATGTCCTTATTTATAAATCTGACCAAAACCAAGCCATTCGCTTTTTCAACAAGGAAAGAATTAAATCAGAAATGTTTCCTTTGTCCTCTTCTGAGAAATACCACAGCGTCTATCACAGCAATGCTGTATCAGTCTGCATAAGACGCAGCCCAAGGTAGATACACCTACACACCCACACACGCACACACATTTCGGTGGCTGGTGCTACCAAAAGCGTCTAACAAACATCACCCCAAAACAAAGTCATGCTCTCTCTACGTAACTCTCTACAAAAGCCATTTCTACAGGAGTCCTGGGTTTAAATCCTACCTCTAACTTGCTATGAGTCCTTAGACAAGTCCCTTCTCCTCCCAGGCCTCTGGATATTTCACACATCCATAAGATGAACACTAAATAATCTCTGATATCTCAAAACAAAGGTTATGCCAACATAGGATGAAGAAAAAACAGATTGCATAATGATCTTGATACTACCAGCAAGTGGATTCTACTGTCAGTTCCTATCAACAGCTTCTATGCTCCCTCATTCTTCAGTGTAAGTATGACATAATCTGACATGTTTTACCAAGATCTCAAAGCCACCAGAATTAAGAACAAACAGGCGTGTGGAAAGGCACAATGTCAGGGAGACTACTGCAATTGGAAAGAGGGGTCAATGCAAAGATATCTAAAAGTAGAATTTAAGGAGATCGATAGATCAACCACTGAGTAGAATATGAGTGCCACACAACGGTATGAGAAATATACTACGGAAACCAAAAAGGACTGATTGATTCTAAGAACAGATGAAGTGGGGTTGCAGGGAGAGAGAAGGAAATAATGTTCAGGCTGGGCCTTGAAAGTAAAAGCCAATTTCCACTGCAACTGAGGAGAAAGGGTTAAAAAAACCTTAATGCAAATAAGTGCAAAATTAAGAAAACACTTTTTTTTCCCCCTTTGGGGGGAAGGGTCAGTTGAAGAGAGAACTGGTAACAAGGAGAGGGTACATAAAGTTATATAGTAGGCGACAGTAGAAGTATGAAATAGAAGGCAGTACAAGGTGAAGCTGAAAAGGCAATTTGAGACCAGATGATGAAAGGCTTTAAGAGCTAAAATGAATAAGCTGAACTTTATTCCATGGCCTTGGGATGCCATTTAAAATCTTAGGGGAAAGGAGAGACATGATCTGATCTGTGGTATCCCTGGTGGCAATGTGAAAGATAAGCTGGAGAAGAGAGGAGCTGACTGGGGGCAGGGAGACCATGTAGTAGCTGATGCACAGACCCAAGTGAAAGGGGTCGAGACTTGAACCAAGGCACTGGGTGTGGAAATGAAAAGCAATGGGTGGGTACTTTCCCCCACTGCTCATGGCTTCCATGTTTATTTATTATTTTAATAGAATTCTTACACTCCAAGTTCAAAGGGTACAAAAGGATATACAATGAAAAGCCTCCCTCCTACCTCTATCCCCTAGTCACTCAATTCCCCATCCAAGAGGCAATCAATTCCTTGTACATATATCCTTCCAGATATGTCTTATGCATAAACAATACACACATATATCTGATTCTTATCTGTTTCTCTTTTTTACACAAAAAATAGCACCCTATTTATACTATTTGTTCTGTATATCTTGCCTTTTTTTCAAATTTAGTCCTTTTGAAAAGCAATTTAGCAATACATACACACACACACACACACGTATACGTACTCAAAAATCAATGCCCATGGAAGCAGCAGTCAAGAAATCAAACAACATATTGCATTGGGCTAATCTGTGGCAAAAGCCTCTTCAAAGTTCTGAAAAGCACTTTAGTCACTTTGACGACTAAGGTGCACCTGGCCCAAGCCATAGTCTTTTCAATCACCTCATATACGTTCAAAAACAAAACAATGAAAAAAGAAGACAGAGTAAAGAATTGATGCATTTGAATTATGGCATTGGCAAAGAATACTGAATACACCTAAACTGCCAGAAGAACAAACGAATCAGTCTTAGAAGAAATACAACAGAAATGTACTTAGAAACAAGAATAGCAAGACTCTGTCTTGCTTACTTTGGGCATATCATCAGGAAAGACCAATTGCTAGAAAAGGGCATCATGTTTGCTAAAGCAGAGGGTCACTGAAAACAAGGAAAACCATCAATGACAGAGTGACATACTAGCCTCAACAAAGATCATGCAGATGGTGCAGGACCAGGGAATGTTTTGCTTTGTTATACATAAGGAAACCCTGAGTTGGAGCCGACTCATATGTGCGTGCGCACGTGGGCGCGTGTGGGTGTCTGTGGCACAAATGGTTAAGCCCTGGACTACTAGCTGAAAGGTTGGTGGTTCAAACTCATCGAGAGGCACCATGGAAGACAGATCAGACAATCTGCTTCCAAAAGTCAGTCTTGAAAACCCTATGAAGCAGTTCTACTCTGACATACACAGGGTTACCGTGAGTCAGAACTGACACAACAACAACTAACAATATATACAGAGAGAGAAAGAGAACCATAAAAATGCTTACATCCTTTGCCAAGGAGTTCTGGGCCTAACTTTACTGAAAAATAAAAACTAAACACAAAATAGAAAATAAGAAAGTACTAGAAACGGGGTTATGGTGAACTCTGTTCCTTTTTTCACTACTGGTTACCTGTATGTATATAAAATAATATATATGTATATATATGGCAGATGACAATTTTTCAAAAGAGGGAAGAGATATGAAAACAGAGTTAGTGTGTTAGTATTAACAAAATTCAGCAAGTAATTGTCCATGCCCTTTTGCCATACAGCTGTCTATTCCCTAACACCTGAATGTGATTGCCAGGACTACCACCATTACATACACAGCACACACACACACACACACACACACACACACACACACACAATGAAAGTATACTGGACTTACCGAATGACCAGGATGTCACAACAAAACATTCTTAACTTTAAAAGTATCAGGAAATAGAGCAGCCTTAGCACAAACCACCAAGGGCACAGCAGCCAACAAGGAGAATAAATGGTTTTGTTAACACATACTGGAACAGGCTTTGCCAGTATCTGGAGTTATAAATGTTGCCAGAAAACCACTTCCCCTGAGGTATTTTGCTAGTGTTTTCCCTAGCTCTCCTAGTCTATTTTAGCTTGATTTTAACTGAAAGAGTGTATCACTCAGAGGGAAAAAACATAAGTCTCATCCCCAAGGAGTCAATACTTGACTTTTACGGAAGGCAGTTAACTAATTAACTCATTAAATTAGAGACAATTACTTGGCAATGTCAGTGAGCCTGTTGCCTGAACAGACAGAAGAGGAGTTTAGAGCTAAAACTAGAATCTATCCACAGTCAGTCCAGATGCTAAAACATGCTAGGTACTATGCTAACAGAGAAAAGCAGGTACCTCAAAAAGTGTGATATATTTAAGCCAAAAGTATTTTTAATACTTTTAAAATACAATAAACTCACTTATTTTAAACAACTTAATTACTTTTAATGCATCTTATTTTAATCAACTGGATAATAATGCATTAAACACATAAAAAGTAAACATGCCCTAGGGTAACAGATACACAGGCAGAAATTAAGAAAATGCTAAGTGGCCTTCCTGATGCCTCTTCTTTCTGCTAATGAAAGTGATGGGTATTTACACTATTTAAAGCAATTTAAAACCAAGTTTTTGGTTTTCCAGGCTACCACCTATGCTAAATATTTAGTATATCAAGTAATACAATAGTTTCATAATATCATTTCCACTTTGTCTATCATTTCAAAGGATGAACTAAAGAGCCTTTGAATGAAATTAACCAAATATGATATTCAGACTCCAAATAACTTCAGAGTTAATCATTTTCCATTTCAAAGATGTCTCTTAAGCAGCTATAAATCCCTCTTGGGCAAGGAGTCAAGAATACATGAAAGACAGTGACAAGAAGTAGCTAACTGACAGTATCTGAGCAAAAACAGGTGGTCCATTTTCTTGATTAAACTTTTTACAAACCCAACTCAAATATTTGAATATAAAAGTGCATACAGTTTTGACATTTCCAGAAATATTTACATTTACATTGGGTATAGTTCACATGTGCTTGAAACAGCCTTGACATTCTAAAGTCTGAGAAATAAAATGGATCTTATGAGAGGTTAGAATCTTTACACATTTAGTCAAAATCATTGCCTACACATGAGACTATGTGGGCAGCTCCTGTGGGGAGGCGAGATGAGAAGGCAGGGGGGACAGGAGCTGGAGAAGAGGAGTGTGCTGTCATATTATAGGAAGAGCAACTAGGGTCACATAACAATGTGCGTGTAAGTTTTTGTATGAAAAACTGACTTGATCTGTAAACTTTCACTTAAAGCACATTAAAAAAAAAAATCATTGCCTACAAAAGATGGCAGGGTTTCACATGCAGATATATGTAGTAATGACACTGAACTACCTCTAGCTCCATATGAGAACATCAAGTCATCTAGAATATCTAGAAATGTTCTGCCTATCAAGCCAACAGATCAGCATACCAAGGCTTCACTTGGCTGGAGTAAATTGGGTAGCAGTAACTCTTGCAATTTGCCAAACTTAACCTTAAGCGAAGGAGCCCTGGTGGCATAATCATTAAGCACTCCGCTGCTAACTGAAAGTCTGCAGGTTCAACCCACCAGAGGGAGATAAAGCCTGGCGATCTGCTCCCATGAAGATTACAGCCTAGGAAACCCTATGGGGCATTTCTGCTCTGTCATATAGAGTTGCTATGAGTCTGAATCAACTCAACAGCACACAACAATAACTTTAAGTGACGTTTAGAATGTATGCAATCTACATCACAAGTTAACTATTTTAACTAGACCTTGCCAAGAGCTTATGTTCACTAACTCCAAATCTCCATCAAATAAGAAAGAAAAAAAATGTTAACTTAAAATTCAATGACACGAATGGGTTAGAAAAAATAGTCTAAATGATACAAGCTGCCTTTGTTTAAATGGTTTAAGTTCAGAAACAGATTCTTTGATTTTCATATTTCTAAAAGATCTTCCAGAGACTATCTATAAAGTAAAATTCTGATCTGCTATGAAGACAAGGCTGGTTTGTTTGTTTGTTTTCAATTATACAGTGCATCAGGGTCAAGGATTTTCAAGTATGCACAGCAAAACTTAGGTAATATACCTAGAAGTACCACTTTTTAAGTCAATCTGCTGAAATCAAATCTCTCCAGTTATTTTGCACTCATTTAAAAACTATGTGCTGGGCACCATGCCTGGAATTGGGAATACAGAGATCAGTAAGGCATAGTTTCTGCCCTCAAGTAGCTCATAGACAATGGCATGGCGGACACAGAAACCAGGCACAAAAAACTGGACTAATTAATGCCCATTAACTAGTTGGACATTCTTGGGCAAAACATGAAGCTTCTCTGAGTCTCTTCTCTTACGAGGGGTTACAGGAAAATTGCTGTCCTGTTATGAGGGGAAAAATGAGATCTAGAACACCAAAGCACTTGGAAACTGTACAGCACATGCATATTGAAATAGTTACTGTAAAATGCTTAGAAACACAGAAAAGCATAGGATCCCAGTTTTCCCTCTTGCTTGCTCAAGTTTTCAGCTTTTGCCCAAACATGAAGGAGTCATTGTTCTAACTCTTCATCTCTCTCCAAGGTTTCTTTGGCTTCACTAACCCTGGCCTTACCAGATCAGTCCTGACTGGCCTAAGCTGCTTCATCTCTGCTTATCCAGCAAGGGGCTGTAATATGAGTCAAAACAAACTGTTCCTCCATGACTTTGTTCCAACTGAGATGAACTGACATTTTCAGATCTTAACATCCTTTCAATTTCAACAACTCAAACGACAATGGCACAAAATGTAGTAACTGTAGATATCACACAGAGCATTTCCAATAGAGAAAAATGAATTACACGAACAATGGATGAGGATGCTATGTGCCAAAGCGAGGAGCTGAGCATATGAAGCTAATCCTCTTGCTGTCCTTCACTATTCCTGCTCTTACTTCTAATGGAAGCCAAATTTAGTCAGGAATGCCTGCCCTTTTGCTGCACAAATGCTCGGCATAGAGCAGAGACCTCAGCAGATCTGACACACGGGCCCTGTTACAACACTGCAATGTGGAATTCATCTTCCTGGCTTGGTTATAATGAAAAGATAGTCTATCACAAAGAATATTTTAACAAGAAAAAATGTTAAGTAATATGGCCACATTAATTTTTTAAAGCAGAGATTTTAATTAGTAATATAAAAGTTTTCTGATATTTTCTAAAATTAACTACATGTACATTAGGGAAAGGCAGTTTTATATATCTAATTTTAATTAGCACTTTCAGTTGCATATTTCACATACATGATAAATAAAATTTTCTATTTGATTTTGCAAAAATAATTCTCTGGAAGCCTACCTTCCTAATTCAGGTTGTGTCCATGAAGTGTTATGTGCTTGCTTTTCTTTTTGGCTAATGTATGTATTTTTACTGTGTCCATTACAGCAGATCCCACTGTCAGCTCCTGAACACCAGGGAAGGCATGTCAAACCCTTGTTAATGACTGAAATCAACTGAAGCTACCATTATAAACTAGATCTGTCGTAACAATTTTCCTCTCAAAATGGCTAAGAATCATGGAAATAAAATAGTGGCCCTGGAAAACCCAGTAACTGGAACTAGCATGCTTCCCAGGGCATTAAGTTGAATAATTAATTTGCATTGCTCTTAAAGTAAATACTTCAATTTCTTGGTCTAAGTAACCACAGGAACATAAAAGGAGCATATATATTTATAAGCCTGCACAAATCAGGTCTCTTTGACAATCAGGGTGCAGCTCCTAGGGAGACAGAATGCCTCTGTATTGCTAAGCTTTGATTGACCACCAATATCTTTTGCTATAAAGAAAGAAGGATCTTTATCCTGGTGGGGAGTGGAAAATATTAAAATATCTAAGAGACAGATCAACCAAATGCAATGTATAAAGCAATTCAAAAAAAAAAAAAATGACACAGTCAAGGAAAGTTCAACACTGAATGGAAATTGATACTAAAGAAAAATTCTTAGGTATGATAATGGCATTGTAGTTTGGTTGGTTGGTTGGTTTTTCAGAGTCCTTATCTTTTAGAGACTCATATTTATGAGTTGGAATCGACTCGACGGCACTGGGTCATCTTTTAGAGATGAAGTATTCACAGATGTAGTAATATGATGTCTGGGATTTGCTTCAAAATAATCCAGTGCAGCTGTGATACAGATGAAGCAAGATTAGCCATGGTAATTGGTAGAAGGTGGGTGATGGATATGTGGCAATTCATTATAATATTCTCTCAAGTTTTATATGTTTGAAATTTTCCAAAATGGAAGATTTTTTAAAAGGCTACAGAAAAAGAACAACATGGTTATTAAGGTAAAAAGGCAAGTTGTATTAAAATACATAAAGTAAGGTTCCTCTATGTATTATATGACCTTGAGCAAGTTACTAACCTTTCTGGACAAGTTTCCCTTTCTGTAAAATGGGAACAATAATAGTACCTACCTTATACAGTTGCTCTGAAGGTTAAATATGATGCTTTGTATAAAGCACTTAAAATAATACCCGATATGTAACGATGACTCAGTAAGCATTAGCTATTACTACTGCTTACGCTTTTAAAAACCACAAAACAGCTTATTTTCTAAGTAAATGCATGGGAAAATATCTGGAAAGAAACACAACCAAGAACAGTGGTTACCTTTTAGGAGTCAAATGAGGATTCAAACCCAGGTTAAACTGCAAAGCCTATGCAGGCTCCAACCACACCATGCTGTCTCCCGGATGAATAGGTGCTAATTGAGGCCCAGCTCAAGATGTTCTAAGAAAGAACCCTTATGGACAAGAGGAAATTAAATTGGAAGAATCAGTCCACTTAGGTGGCAGGGAAATACCGGGGTTTGGGGTAGAGTTCAGAAAGGACTTCTGGACTTTGACCTTATCTAGAATTTTCTAATATTTAACAACAACAAAAAATCTTCATGTATGAATGTGTAACAAGTGCCTCTAGGCTATGAGTTTTTTAATGTCAGGGATAGCTTATCCATCTACATACCCCCATACCTGGTTCTTAGTAGGTCAATCAATATCAATCTGTGTGGAAGTGAACTGCTCAAAATAATAAACCATGGGATGAGAGGGGTACAGAAGAGGAAAGAAGATGAGGAGAGGTATCTGAAGAAAGAATAAAGTGAGGTTATCACACATTTCCTTTTCAGAAATCTTCATTTTGGTTTCTGCTATTTTCTGTCCTTTTAGTTAAGGTGCCTTTGCATACAGCATGAAAGTAATGCTAGAACCACACCCAGCAAATTTAACAGTGTTGATCTGGTGAAACTCTCTGAGACCCAGAATCTCTTTCCACCTCTGCCCTTCAGCTTCCCCGAGCCACCTCCAGGCTCCTAGGTTTCTCAATCGCTTTTATGATGTACATCCGTTGCTTTTTCCTGCCTAGCTTTCTTTCCTCCTTCATAGGCAACTACACCCTGATTTTCCTTTTAGGAACACCCTTTCACCACTCTCAGTTCATGCATGTGGGTCAAGTGGAGCTGACTTCACTCAACAGGTTGAGAGGTGAGCATGTGACTCAGGTCTGGCCAGTAAGAGAACTGCATCCCTCTGGTATACCGTGATTAATTGGGGGTGGGGGGAGGAATATGACCCAAGCTGGGCCAATCAGAGCATATGAACAATTGTTCTTAGATTTAAGTTAAAATTTGGGAAAACAGCCTCTTCTTTTGCCGAAAGTGTTATATTGATAGGACTTTAATCTGGGGCTGCCCCACATGGGAGAGCCTGTCTGAGAATGAAGGCAAAACTAAGAGACAAGAAGTGTGTGAACCCAAGTCATCAGTTAAGCACCTCTCTTCAGCCATGGGTAAAACCAGCACTCTGGGGCCCAGGCAAGTGTAACTGAATTTCTGTCACTTCAACTGAAATACTTTTGACTAACAAAGATCAGCAGTTCTAATCCACCAGGTGCTCCTTGGAAACCCTACGCGGCAGTCCTATAGGGTTGCTATGAGTCAGAATCAACACGATAGCAATGGGCTTGGTTTTGAACATACCTTCAAAATATGTGTTTCTTCTAGTTTTTGAAGAACAATGTTGGTCACAGTAATGGTTTCAGTGGAAGATGTTTCAGAAATTTCAGCAGGACTAATAAAAAAGAGCTGGACAGAGTAGGGAGATGGTGTTTCAGAAGAAAAAAGTTACACACGTAAGGAAGGAACTATTAGTCTCTCAGATCTGTCTTGGTATTTCAGAGCCTACAACAACTATTCTTCCTCCCCTAGTCTAGGCTAGTCCAGAAGGTTCAGAAGAAAACTCTACAAATATCTTCTCTCTTAGGTTCTCTCAGCTTTAGAACATGGTTATACCCCTTCTAGGATGAGGATCCTGGTTAAGCATTCAGCTACTACCTGAAAGAACCCAGCCAGAGGCTCACCTCTGGACCTGTTGAGTGGAGTCAGCTCCACCTGACACAGGCCTGGCGATCTGCTTCTAAAAGGTCACAGGCTTGAAAACCCTATGGAACAGTTCTACTCTGTACACATGGGGTTGCCATGAGCCAGAATTAACGCAACAGCAGCTAACAAGAACAACAAATACCGCTTCTTAGAACCTACAGACTTATGGGAAATTACTACCTATGGTGGTACTTCTGAATATGGGGGTTTGTGAAGATCACAGATATATGTTCCAAAAATGTAAGTAGTTAACTGATTAAATGTACATAATCATAAACACATATTAACATCCTAATCATTGTCTGGGTCCAGCACAATCATCTGGGGAAGATAAGGGACTTAGCCTATTCAGGAAAGAAAGCATTTATCTCATCCTAGGAGAGAAGGAAGGGGACAAGAAATTAAACTTTATTCAGTTCTTCACGTGTCAAGCATAGTTTACGTTATTTCACTTAATCTCTATAATATCCCTATGTGGTTGTGCAGTTATCCTTTCTCACACAGATGAGGAAACAGGCTCCAAAAGTAACATAAACACCTAAAATCACATAGCAAAAAGGGGTCAAATGAGACTTCAAACCCAGGTTAGGCTTCAAACTCCATATAGGTTTCAGCCACACCATCCTGTCTCCTGGATGAAAAGACATTAACTGAGGCCTAGCTCAAGATGTTCTAAGAATCCTGTGGACAAGAGGAAATTAAATTTGAAGAATCATAGTCTACTTAAAGCAGTTATTCATGAGAAAGCACAGAAATAGCTGAAAAATTGTTTAGCTAATAATATGATCTATTTAAAATATAAATTGAATCATTCCACTTCCAAGGTGAAAGATCTTCAATGGATTCCACACTGTTCTTAGGGGAAAAAAATCCAAGCTCTTCTCTATGGTCTACATAGCCCTTCTTATTTGACTCCTTCAATCTCATCTCTGACTGGCCATTTACCTCCTCCCTCACCAATGTTTCAGGCACACTGGTCTCCTTTCTGTTTCTCAGACATACCAAACCCTTCCACACATCTAGACCTTTCCACATATGCGCCCTCTGCCTGGAATTCTCTCCACCACCACACCCTTACTCACCTATTAGTGAGTAATATCTAATATAACTTTCTCAGAGGCCTTCACTGACTACCCTCTCTAAAATGACAAATGGCCTTTGTCATCATTCTATTTATTTTCTTATTGGACTTGTTATAATCTGTACTCTTTTTTTTTTTTTTTCAAATCGTCTATTTTACCCCTAGAATGGGAGGTCCTAACCTCAGTGAACTCCATTTATCTTCGAAAAGCTATAACCTGCAACATGCCTGTCTTGGCACAGAGTAGGCAATTAAAAATATATTGATTGGTGGTAGGACATAATATGGCACTCAACAACACTAATTTTCTTATCTTTTCAATTATTCTTCAATCCTTCTGATTGATTTAGGGACAAGGTCTCACTATGATGCTAATATGCCCTTAACTCCTAATCCTTTTTTTTTTTTTTTTAATGAGAAGTCTATCTAGTTTATGGTAAACACTTTACAAAATAAAGATAAAGGTTCTCATCTTCAATTCTTACATTGTGAAAAACTGACTAAAACCCTTAAGCAATGTGGTTAAGAAAACTATAGATTCTCTTTTGTGTTTCCCATAATGGGTTTATTCAACTCAATTTATGCTTTTATCTTCAGGTTCTGAATTGCAAAGTTCTTAATTTTTTAATTATTCATATCCTCAAAGTTTAATACATATACACTGAGACTTTGTTTTTACTTTTCTCTTTCTCCAACTAACCATCTAGTATGTATCTTTCCATACTTTTCCCAATGCTCATTAAATCATACACAAATATATATACATACGACTACATATATGAAGTTACTTTGTTTCCCCAAACTAAAACCCAAACACAGTGCTGTCGAGTCAATTCCCCAAACTAGAACTGTGCTACATACACTTCTTTACATCTTCCTTTTCTCACTTAATAGTATGTTGGAAATTCCTCTAAATCAACAGGTGCAGCCCTAAGTCATTTTCAGTATCTCCATAATTTTCCATGGTACGGTTATTCCATAATTTTTCCACCACCTCCTTTGACAGTACTTGTTTCCCTTTTTTTGAGGAATAACTGGCATTGCAATTAACCATCTTGTACATACATTCTTGAGTACTTTCATTCTCTGGGATAAGTATCCCAACAGTAGGATTGTTTGTTCAAATGATAGTTTCTTTTTATTTTAAACCACCACCCGATTGCTTTCCAAACAGTCTTTGTTTCCACAAATAGTGTAAGAGAGCACCCCTTCTCCAACATACAATACACTGACAAATAAGCAACGGAAATTCTATCAACTAAAAAATTTTAAATGAAAAAGATTCTAAAAGCTTATTAACTTAAGACAGTTTTTGACAAATCTACCTTGCCATAAAACACCAAAAAAAAAAAACCCTGTTGCCATTGAGTCTATTCCTACTCATAGCAACCCTACAGGAGAGAGTAGAACTGTCCCATAGGGTTTACAAGGAGCGGATAGTAGATTCGAAGTGCTAACCTTTTGGTTAGCAGCCACACTCTTAACTGCTGCACCACCAGGGCTCCCCACAAAGCACAGACCAGATTAACTCTTCATTTTGAAATTTGTCAGGCTTATAACGAATAGCATTTGACACTCCTGTTGTCCCAATCTCACCTCCCTCTTCGTTGGGTCAATGATAGTGAGTGGGTAAGAGGGGTAAAAGAAAAAGAAAAATCAAGAAATGACAGTTACAAAGGTAGTAATTGTGAAATCTTACCTTGACAACTGGTTGTAAAATTATAGCACAGTCTAACATATAAGAGCTCGTTTGTTGTGTTTCAATTTCAGGAACTTGAGGGGCAAAGGGAAAACAGAATCCTAGTGAATACCACTTTTTAAAAAAAAACCAATAGAAAATATAGCCCATCAAAATCTGAGAGGCAATGAAGAACATAAAAAAATAAATAAAACTATTTCCCTATACTCAAAATAACAATGCTTTACATTTTGTGTGTGTGTGCATGTGTGTGTGTGTGTGTGTGTGTGTGTGTGCTTTAGGTAAAGGTTTACAGGGCAAATTAGTTTCCCATTCAGTAGTTTATACACAAATTGTTCCACGACATTGGCTGCAATCCCCGCAACGTCAGCACTCTCCCCATTACCACCCTGAATCCCCCATTTCCATTAGTCAGGTTTTCTTGCCCATTCTGCCTTCTTTTGGAAACCCTGGTGGCGTAGTGGTTAAGAGTTTGGCTGCTAAACATAAGGTTGAAAGCTCAAATCTACCACGTGTTCTTTGGAAACCCTATGGGGCAGTTCTACTCTGTCCTATAGGGTCACTGTGACTCAGAATCAACTTGACAGCAACGGGTTTGACTTTTTGTTGTTGCTGTTTCCTGCCTTCTTATCTTTGCCTTTGGGCAGATATTGCCCTTTTGGTCACATACAGATGATTGTTCTAAGGAGCACTTTCTTCATGTGTGTTACTGTTTATGCGTACAAACCAAAAACCAAACCCAGTGCCATCAAGTCGATCCCGACTCATAGTGACCCTATAGGACAGAGTAGAACCGCCTCATAGAATTTCCAAGGAGCGCCTGGCGGATTCAAAATGCCTACTACCCTTTGGTTAGCAGCCGAAGCACTTAACCACTACACCACCAGGGTTTCCGTTTATGTATAGGCATGCCTATTATTTGAATGAAAAGTGATTTCCTGGAATGTCTTCAGTTCTAAGTCAGAAGGGTGTCTAAGGGCCACAGCCTTGGGGGTTGCTCTGGTCTCTCTCAGAACACTAAACGTGGCCTTTTTTATGAATTTGAATTTTGTTCTTCATTTTTTTTTTCTGTTCTAATCGAAACCTTCTACTGTGATCCCGGTCAGAGTGGTAGGCAATGGTAGCCAGGCATCATCTTGTTCTTCTGGTCTTGGGCTAGTGGAGGCTATAGTTCCTGTGGTTCATCAATCCTTTGGAGTAATTTTTTCCTTGAGTCTTTGGTTTTCTTCACTCTCCTTTGCTCCAGATGGAAAGAGACCAATAGTTGTATCTTACATGGCCAAGTGCAAGATTTTAAGACCTCAGATGTTACCACCAAAGTAGCATGTAGAGCATTATCTTCATGAACCATGTTATGCCAATTGACCTAGATGTCCCCTGAGACTATGGTCCTTAGATTTCAAGCCCAGTAACTCGTCCTGCGAGGTGTCTGGTTATGTCTAGGCTGTTTCCATGACTGTGCACCCTGTACGCTCTATTATATATATGAGTATACATGCAGCAAATGCATGTGAATAGAAATATCCAGAGTCAAACCTATATACGCATGTGGGTGTACTCCCAATGCTTTACTCTTATAAAGCCCTTCTCATGAAAGCCTGCACACATTAAATCCACTAAACACAGATACACTAACACTTCCAAATAGGAATATTTTGTTGTTTATAAGACAAATGATTTTCTAGCTATACTGACTACATATCAATTTAGATAGTTAATGCCACAGATCTAAGTTTTACAAAGAGGAGTTTTCCATTGTATTCTAAAATTTAAAATTAAATCTTCCCTCTGTAGTCTTTAAATAGCTCAAATGATGCTGGACTTAACTGACCCCAAAATCTTACCAAAACTAACTCATATTAATAACAGAATAATCTATATTTTAGCCTTCAACTATACCCTTTTCATTCTTTAAACTTTCATTCTCCATTGTTTACCTCCTTCTGTTTCCCGTTTCAATTGTGGATATCACTTATAAATCAGTCCCTGATCCTTTGCCCTATTTATTTTATATTTAATTCCCTTGACCCGTACAAATTTGTATCCGTCCAAACCTGACTTTAACTTATTGGGACACACTTATTTAGCAACCAAACTTAAAAAAAAACTCAATATAGAACCTTTATCAATTCGCCTCCATCCTAAAAATGCCACTATTCCTTCCTTTACTTTCATCTTTAATACCAAATTCAATACATTCTTCCCTTACAAAGTCCCTGGTATTGTCCTTCCTTTCTAATCCCCAGCTATTAGCCACTCCAGGTCATTATCTCCCATGTGTATTATTTCAATAGCCTCTTAGCTGACCACCTTCCTACTTCCAATTTTTCCACACTTTATCCAACATACACAAAGAGCTGCCAGAATTCACCACTTTGATTTACTCACTCAGAAACCCACAGCGCCTCCCCACTGTTTCAAATCCAAATGCCTTGGCCAACTGTTCTAGATAGCTACAATGTAAGGACACTTTTTTCCATCAAGACAACCAAATGACTAGATCTTTTTTTAGGTTTTTAACAAAACACAGCTGTCATTAGCCCCTTCCATACCTCTATCTTTCAAAAATCACCCCGTTTCAAGATCCTACAAACAGCATAGTACAAGGGTGAAGAATATGTGTTCTGGAGTTTGATTTGAATCTGGCCTCTGTCACTGATGGACTAACTAACATTAATCAAGTCATTTAATCTTATCCATGTAACAGGGATAATAAACCTACTTCATAAGGTTGTTATGAAAATCTACATAATGCACTTAAAGTATTAGACCAATTTCTGGCACACTTAATAATAAATGCTAGCTGCTGTCATTATTATACCATGTATTATTATTACCATGGACACGCAGATCTGGGCAAGCCAAGCTGCTTGCTGTACCATAGATCATGCATTTGCCCTCACTATCCTTGACCCCCTCAAACAGACCATTAGAGTTGGAAGGAGCCTCAGGTAGGAGCTAGTCTAATCACAAGTCCATCACCATTCAAATCTTGGCTCAATCATCCTCTCTCATTATTCAACTTGATATCTGCTTCAGATCCAAACACAAGCGCATGGCACAGAGCAAACAGTCCTCAGTAAATATGTGTTGGGAAAATATATTAAGTGCTAAATACATACATAAAAAAAGAAAGAAAATGTTGTTGTCGAGTCAATTCTGACTCATGTCGAGTCCATTCTGACCCTATAGGACAAAACAGAACTGCTCCATAGGGTTTCCAAGGAGTGGTTGGTGGAGTCAAACTGCCAACCTTTTGGTTAGCAGCCAAACTCTTAATCACTGCGCCATCAAGGCTCAAAGGCGTATATAATTAGTATATACGTTTATCTCCTATTATCTCTGAAGTATTAATACACCATACGCATCTATAATAAAATTTCAAGTAGCTATAATTTGAAGTAATCAAGGAAGGAATCAAAATCTAATATGTTACTTGGTAACCATTTTCAAGTTGATTTAACTAGCTATAGCGTATCTTTCTAGCTGCTTTACGTCTTCGTGAAGGTAGGTGTCTACGTTCTCTCTCTCAATAATGCCTGGGTCAATACTTTTACCATTAGTGCTGAATACTTAGTTATGAATTCCAAAAATTTTAAATATAAAAAGGGCACAAAATAATATGTAAAAAGAGAATGTGTAAAACATTAAATGAAAAGATAACATTTAAAAGTTTTCAGAGAGCTAGTCACAGCTTGGCCTTTCTCCCCAAGCTCTCCCATCCCCAAAAAACACACAAACCCATACAGAATCACAGATTTTTTTCACAGAACTTTTAAAGCTGGAAGGAGCTCAATTCCCACTTCTTTATACCCTGTCAAGTCACACATGAGGAGACAAAGCCCAGGAAGGTTAAATAATTAGCCTAAAAGTGCCACACCAGACAGCGGCAGGGCTGGGAACTGAACCCAGGGTTCCTGACACCTAGGTCGGTGCTCTTTTCACTACATCATGCAGCATGTCTATTTAATCTAGAAAATATAATTAACTATATCACAGGAACTCCTCACAAAACAATTGAGTATAATCATACGGTTTGGTTAATGCTGACATGTTTTTGGCTAGTCTCAAGAATACTAATGGGGAATAAAGGTTTCAAGCCATAATGGAGCATTTTTATTACAATTACTTTTGTCCTGGAAAAGATGCTTCCTGTATCAAATTTAAGATTACTATTTTCACTAATTCTTTTTCATGAATTACACATATGTATGGTCACCTATGCAGCCTCCCCTACAATAGCATAAGTACAACCACATGTCTCAGATTAAAAAAAAAGGCATCTATTCTAGGCTCATCAGCATATGTTAGAATCTGTTCCTAATATAGAATCATTGACTTTTGGAGTTGGAAGGAACCTTGAAGATCATCTCTCATTTTACAGAGGAAACTAAGGCCCAGCAGGGACCTGCCCAAGGTCAAAGTGCCTACACAAAAACCAGGTCGAGAACAGAAGGTTCTCAAAAGAAAATATCACAGAAAAAACAAGATTTTATGAAACACCTTAGCTTGTCTCCCTTTAAATCTACTTCTCAAGTACAACTTCCTAGGTAGGAAACTTTTGAAATTTAAGGAAGCGAAATGAAAACTAAACTAACTTTTTTGGTTTTATTTTTAAGCCTATGGCCAAGTCACTGATCCTTAAAGCTGAACGAAGTTAAGGTAGATAGGTGGAAGCATTTTAGAGAGTAACATTCTGTTAAAAAAACCCTTGGCCTATGGATTTAATCTAAGTAGAAGGGAAAAAGACACAAATTAAGAATAGTTATAATATTTTTATCTAACAAGTTACATGCAAGACCGCTTATAATTATGAAAACTTTACAAACATGCAACTTGCAAGGAAGAAAGAATTGTAGTCACCATACCTATCAATTATACAAGCATGTCAATACAGTTTGAAATTTTATATCGGTACAATGCTTAAGGAAAACAGAAAATTCTTTTTAGTCTTAGGACACATAAAGAAAGCAGTAATTAAGAAAAACCTTTCATCAAACCATAATAAAAAGGAAAACCTATAATCAAGCTTTAATAAGAGAATTATAAGCTATATTGTCTAGCCATGCTTTTCAGAATACATGAAAATAGTCCATTTCTTCAAAGTTAAGGCCAGAAAAAGGCTAAAGGTTTACAATCTTTTTTTTTTTTTTGCCAATGAAAAGCACACTACATAAGCCAATTTACCTGTAGGAATATGTTTCTTAACTCCTGAGGGTCACCTCGCTTGGTTGTCTGCACCTGTAAAGGGGAAAAAAAAAAGTCCAGTTAATGCTTCACTAGAGACTACACAATCTCTTCAGATAAGAGTTCACATCACTAACAATCAATGCTCTTATCTTTTATAAGGCCATTTAGTCTAAAACAAAGCAAAAGCACTAACTGTGATAAAAACAAATTGGAGATCTGTGACTAGAGGGTGGAAAGACAGGTGTGGAAAGCCTAAGGTAGCAAATCTATCAGACAGTGCTTCTTCTGGGCAGTAAGGGAAGATCATGACGATCAACCTTTTACTTCAGTCTCCACCTGCTAGCAACGCAGTAGCAACTACCCACCTTCAAATCAAGAGGCCAGCAAGAGTGAGACAAAAAAGTTAAGACACCCCGGATTAATCTCTTGGCCTAGCAGCCTTTCTTTCCAGTGAAAAGCAATCCTAGAGTATAATTATCTCCAAGCGCCCCTTTTTCCCACCCAAACTAAAATATGAAAACTACTGCAATGTTTCCACATGATTTCTACATCCTGCAACCTGCAGTGCAAATGCCAACCATGGCCCCCGGCCGCACAGCGGCCCCAAATTACTCAATGGCTCACCCCATCCCCCACCGCAACACACCGATGTCTTAGCTATTCGCTGCTTTACATGGCACTTCCTCATACCCACTTCCCGATGCCCTCTAACTCTGGGTTCACGATTCCATGCACCTAGGGCAGGACATGACTCTTGCCTTCCCGACCTGTGGTCCTCACCAACCCCTCAAACTCACAATCCCTCCTCCTTCCCCTCCCCCAGCCGGGCATCCTCTCCCTCCGGTCCAAACCCTCACAGCTTCCCCACCCGCGAGCTGGTGCCCAGGAGGCGCTATCTAAGAACGAGGCAAAGAAGGAAATGGGAAGAGGTGAGGGGTGGGAGGGAGGGCTCCCGGTGTCGCTTATGCAATAAAGGCAACAGCGGAGGGTTGGGAGTCACCTTGACCGCCATGCTGTGCTCGGAAGCCGGGGACGAGCGAGTGAGCGAGCAGGGCCGAGCTGTCAGGGCGCGCGCGCGCCTCCACCCCGGCCGCGCCCGCCCACCCGCTCGCCGGCGCCGTGCGCGTCCCTATGCAAATAAGCTCGGGGCTGACGGCGTGGACGGGGGCGAGGTCCCGGCGAGAGCGCCCAGGAAGGAGCTGGCCCGGCGATCCGCGGGCGGGACCGGCAGAGGGAGGGAACGCATTTCCCACGGGGAAGACTGGCGTGCGAGCCCGGGATTCCGACGCGCAGAGTTGCTGCCGACAGCCGAGTCGCCGCCAAGAAAGCCTGGGTTTCCTAAGGCCTCTGAGTGGGTGTGGTTTTGGGCGCCGGCTTCAGCCAAAGTCCTTTTCCCCAAGGCTTAAAGGACCACGTGGGGCCTACACTGAGCAAGATATTTAAGGATCAAAGAATACGTCTTAATAATAATAATAATAATAAATGACTTAATGACAACTAATGGCAGATACTGACAATACAAAAGATTGGGAACCACTCAATGAACTTGACAAATATGCCCTTTAACTGTCATGGGCAGCTACACTTAATACTTTTTTGCTGCATGTATTATCATAAAGCTTTATATAATAGACTTACTCCACACTTCCAATCACCTAATTCCCTAGTGCAATGAGGTGGTGTGCACAAATGAAGTCACTCCTGAGATTCACCCTTCAGCCAAAGATTGGACAGGCCCATAAAACAAAATGAACTAAAGGGGCACACCAGCCCAGGGGCAAGGACTAGAGGGCAGGAGGGGACAGGAAAGCTGGTAATAGGAAACCCAGGGTCAAGAAGGGAGAGTACTGACATGTCATGGGGTTGGTAACCAATGTCAAAAAACAATGTGTGTACTGTTCTGTAAACCTTCATTTAAAGTACAATAACAAAAAAAAAAAACTACCTATAAAAATTATATGTCAATGTAGTAATTTAAAACTGTCTTTACACTGCAAATGATATTTGCAAACAAGAAAAAATCTTAACATCGTGCAACAACAACTTTAAGTTGAAAACTTGATAATTAAGATAGCCTAGAAAGAATGGCATTTCAGAAAGCAAAATTGGAAGTTTAAAAGACTAGTTGCAGTTTTACTGTATTTCCTTGTTAACCTTCAACAGCAGATGTCATTAACAAATAGTCATTTTTTAGAGTTGGTTTCATAAAAGATTCAACATGAAGCTCCACTGAGCTGGGAATTTAAATTTGCTTATGAAGTTGTTGCCCACGGAAATAATATATTATTACCACCAGATGCTACACAAACTCACAGAAACAATTGTCCAACTCCAGGCAGCTTACATTATATTTAGTTTGAAACCATACAGGCACCTTGTAGGCGAAAGTAAGAATTATACTAATGCCTAGTACTCTAATAAATTAAAACAAGAGGCAATTTCCAATGAGCCTATTTTGCCACAAGTCCTGGCCCTCCTTCCATATCATTTCTGTATATCTTCCGGACTCTTTTGATTATTTTACTGACATAAATACATTTTTGTTCCTGTTCCCATATCGCACACAGCTACAATGGATCTCTTCTTGTAAGAAGTAAATCGAGGTGGGGCACAAACACTTGGTAGAGCATTAGAATGTCACTGACTATACCAAGAATGGAGCTCTTCCTAGGTTAAAGGTATGCACACTGTCACTATGATGAAGAACGAGCTGGATTTTACGTTTCTGTATCAAGATGAACCTCATTTAAAATACTTGCAATAAATAGCATGATTAGGTTTTGGCAGGAACACATAAAGGATATTCCAACATCTGGAACTTTTTAAGGGTAGATTGGTTTTGGCCTACACCTAGAATTATAAAATGATTCCATATATCATACTGAATCAGTGCAATCCTTACAAACTGTGCTTTCAATTCCTTTCTTGGTAAGGGTCTATATGGAGAAATCGGGTGGAGAAGGGGACTATAAGTGGGTTAAGTGTCCAACTTTGAGCAAATTAAGTTCTACTTGGTAGACGGACCTGGAAATCAATAAACGAGAAATTATTCACTTAGTCGATCTAAAAGCCACTTATAATTAGATACTAGATCAATGCCACAGTTAGGTCTTTCTCTATGCTGTACAAGTATTAGACTCCCTTGATAAATATTTGCCCTAATTGAAATAAGTTTTCATTTTGGTGGAGAAGGAAGAGAGATGTCAAAAATCAGATGAAATAGTTGTACTTCTGCAGTTACGTGTTTTCCTAAACTGCTTCCTCACAGTCTAGCTCTAAGTCCTGTAAATTATATAAAGAAGATGACAAGCATCTTTTTTTTTTTTCTTGGACCACAGATTTTACTCCCTCTACGTTGCTTTTTTTTTTTTTTTAGGAGAGAATAACAACCAGTTTTCTTTTCAATGGATTTTTTAAGGAATTCATAGAATGACTAGTCATGTACAAGCTCCTGTTTAATGGGAAATCGTATGATCAGAGTGAGGATTGAACTAGGTGAGCTTTAATTCTTCTTCCAATACACTAATTTCATGATTTGGAATGAGCCAAATTTTAGTTAATAAACAATTTTTGAGTGCCTTGTCTGCAGCCCACTGTCATAGCTATAGGAAATAAAAGAGAATTAAACAGCATGATTCCTGAAGTATGGAAAATATTCATTTTTTAATAAATAAAATTGTCATGTGCCAAAGGTCAAGGTAGCTATGGGAAATCCTGGGGTACTCTACGGTTTTTCACATATTCTCCTTACAAACCAAAAACAAGTAACTAGAAGAACAAGTCTTGCCCAGGCCCTCAGCCACCCACACCTACCCTACCCCTGGGAGTTCACTTGGGTCTGTTTTTTGCCTCCTTTCTACTTACAAGTGGATGAGGAAGGATGCTTTGGGTTTCATCCAAAGTAAAGAAAAAAGTTTATCTTTAAAAATTGTGCTGGGGCTTGACTTGGCAAATGTTTTGTTATATATATTTTATCATAATTAAAAAAAAAAAAAAACAGTTCTGGGGATAAGCAAAGGTTCCAGAATATCCAAAACAAATTTGAAAAAGATCAAACTTAGAAGGCCTACACTATCCAGCTTCAAGATTTACTCTAAAGGTAAAGAAATCAATAGAGTATAGTACTGGTTGGCATAAGAATTGATAAATAGATCAATGGAACAGAAAAGAGCCAAAAAATAGATTCAAAATTATAAAGTCATTTGATTTCTGACAAAGGTGCCAAACAACTCAGTGGGGCAAGGAGTGTTTTTAACAAATGATGCTGGAATAACTGGATGTCCATGTGGGAAAATAAATGAACCTCAACCCCTAACTCCCATCATGCACAAAAATTAATTTGGGATGAATCATAGACGTAAATGCAAAAGCTGAAACCATAAAGCTTTTAGTAGAAAACATAAAAGAATACCTTCTTGACTTGGAGGTAAGGTTCTTAGATTGGACATAAAAAGCAATAACTATGAAAGATAAAATTATAAATTAGATTGCACTAAGTTTTAAAATTTATGCTAATCGAGACACCACTAAGAAAGCGAATAGGCTAGCCACAAACTTGGAGAAAATGTTGAATAAATCTTATATAGAAATAGACATATATAAAAGAGCTGATAATCAGGACATAAAAACTCCCAAAATTCAATGATAAGCAAACAACCTTATTTAAAAATGGGCAAAAGAGTTGAACAATTAACAAAAGATGTACGAATAGCCAATAAGCACATAAAAAAGTATGTATCATCAGTAGTCATGGGAAATTGCAAATTAAAATCACAATGAGAATATAGTGCTACACTCCCCTGGAAACCGTGGGGGCATACTGTTTAAGTGCTACAGCTGCTAACCAAAAGGGCAGCAGTTCAAATCCACCAGGCCCTCCTTGGAAACCCTATGGGACTGTTCTACTCTGTTGTATAGGGTTGCTATGAGTTGGAGTCAACTCAACGGCAACAGGTTATATGGGAGTTTACTGTAAAATTCTTCCAATTTCCCTAAATATTTGAAAATTTTCGTAATAAAATGTTGGAAAAAGCTGAGCGGAGTCTTTGTGTTACCAAAGACGTCTAACCAGGCCGATAGTTCTGTTGTTTGGCTAGAGATTGTCATGGAACTTGTTTCTTAATCAATGCCAGGCCTCTGTGCATTGTTGGAGAGAAGGAAAAAGAAACTGAATCTGGTTGACCAATAATACATTTCCATTGTAGGCAGGGGAATCTGTGAAAATTACATTTCGCTGAGAAAAAAAATTGTTTTCCTTAATATAGATTCAGGAAGTAATTATATATTCTTTGGAATTGTGTACGTTTATGTGCATACGTTTGGTCTAATAGTTCGTGAACAAAAACTAAAGGAAGAATATGGACAAATACTTACATACCATACAGACATACATCTTGGAACAAACGAGACTTGAAATCTCAAGCCTACCCTAGAACTGTTTTGCTGAAGTGCCCCTAGGGTGTAATTCTAGATTAGTAACTCATACTTTGGTGGAAAATATTCCTGCAATGAATCGTTGTTTTCGATTGCCCTGTTAGGGGAAGGAGAACTGATCCTAGGATGAAACCAACCCGTGTGAGTAGAGGGCTTCCAAAACGGGGAGGGAAAATTTGTCCTGGGAGACCTGAAAAAGAGATTCATTAAGGAAGACAGGGCCACAAACCTCAAGACAAGGGTGTTAGGAACTGGGGTGTACCCAGGAAGAGACTACTCTGAAGAATTATTTTAAAGGAATAATTCTGAGAATTTAGATTTTATCCTGAAGTCAGTGGAAAGCCAATTTTTCCTTCAATCCAGATTTTGAGCTTTTGTGGTATTTCTTTTACTGGAAATATTTTACTCCACATCTACTTCAATTTGCCTATCCTTTAAGATTTGGTTCTAGAATTTCTATCTCCCTAAAGCCCTCTCTGGGGTAGGTACACCTCTGTGTACTCATTGTATCTTATGCATAATATTTATCACACTGTCTTATAATTACCTCTTTTCCACTAGTGGCTTTTAAACTTTATTGAACCAGACCTAGACCGTGAGAAATACATTTTTCATCACAACCCCAGTATACCGAAATTAAAATTTCACTAAGCAGTACTTAACTTTACTACATGCAACACACTCTGGTATTTACTATTCTGCACTATTCTATTTCTTTTTTTCTACTTCTTGTTTCAACATACTGAATTGATTACGTGACACACTAGTGAGTCATGACCTGTAGTTCAAAAATATTGCAATAGACTCGCAGATTCCAGAACATAGTAGGAGTTCAACATAATTATTGAAGGAATATATGAAACAAAAATCTCTGTATCCCTAGCAATTGACACAGGGCCAGGCATATAGCAGCGGTCAATAAAAATGTTTGATAAAAGAATAAATAAAGACTTTCTGAGCAGATCATCTTCATGAGTCATCTTTTCCCCCTTATCGCCTTAAGAACAAGGGTTTCTTACAGGATATTAAGACGAAAGTGCAGACATATAAATGCAGAAACATAGACAGCTGAGATTGGTGAAGGGACTTTAAAAACTGTTGAAGAGTATGATGAGATCTAAAAACAAAAAAAAACCAAGGAGCATTATTGCTGAAGACCAGGTGTTAGGTCTCCCAAAAAAGGCCTCATGTGAAGTCACCAAGGTCCAAAGTCTGGCCATCAGCTCTATACGTCAGAAACTATCTTGTAAATGGCCCAGAGATAACCAAATGCACAAGAGGGTGATGAATAACCAATGTTAAAAAAAAAAAACACATCGCCATCAAGTCAAATCCGACTCATAGTGACTCTATAGTAGCTAACATTTATTGAGTACTCTGTGTCAGACACTATTCTAAGGACTTAAATGAATTATTCACTTATTCTCAAAACAACCCTATGAAGTAAAGATGTCTCAAATTATTATTTGCATCTTAAAGATGAGGAAACTGAGACTGAGAGATTAAGCAACTTGCTCAAGTGTACACAGCTAGTAAGCAGTAATAAAAAGTAAGTAAAAAGGTAGTGTATTAGTTTCCTGGGGCTATCGTAACAAAATACCACAAATTTGGTAGCTTATAAAAACAGAAATGTATCGCCTTACACTTCTGAAGGCTAGGCGTCTGAAAGCAGGATGTTGGCCACGTCACTTCCTTCTGTGGCTTTGAGGGAGAATATGTTCCTTACCTAATCCCCCAGCTTCTGATAATGACTGTCAATCCTTGGCATTCCTTCTCTTGCAGCTCCAATCTCTGTCTGCACCCTCACATGGCCAGCTTTCCCCTGTTTGTCTCTCTCTATCTCTTCCCCTCTTCTATAAAGATGTCACATTGCAGTAGGGCCCACCCTGCTCCATTATGACCTCATGTTAACATCTTCAAAGGCCCTATCTGCAGGCAAGTTCACATTCACAGGGACTGGGGATTAGGACTTCAACATATTTTTTCAGGGGTGCACAATTCAATTCATAATAGTTAGGAATAAAAAAGTTGAAAAAAAAATCTCAGAAAGTAATAAAGCAATAAACAAAGAAAGGTGGGAAAAAGTTAAAAAATAGAGAACCAATCAAGAAGCCTCAATAATTGACTACTAGGAGTTCCAGAGGACATAGACATTTTAAAAGATGGGGAAGAAATCATCAAAGGAATAACATAAGAGAATTTTCCATACTCAACAGGTGAGCTTTGAGTTTGAAAGTGTCCTCTCAGTATCCAGAAAAATGAATGAAAAAAGTTCCACACTAAGGCACATCATGAAATTTCAGAACATTCAAGATTAAAACAAAAAGGATCTCCTATAGCCAGACGCACCCACCCATGAACCAAGAGGAACTGAAGAAACTGTTTTCCTTCCCCACAACCTTGCACTTATAGATTTTGAGATTCTAGTGCTATGAGTCAGAACTGACTCAACGGCAACGATTTTTTGGTAGTGTCCGAGGGAGGAATGTTTCCACCAGGGAACACCATCGTGGTTCAGATGAATTGGAAGCTGAGACTACCCCCTTGAACTGTAGAATTAAAGGCAGAAAAGGGTCATCATAGCAGTGTGATGATTAATCCCAAACACCAAGGGGAAACCGAGTTGCTGCTATACAATGGAGACAAGGAGGACTATGTCTGAAACCCAACTGAGACAACGATAAAAACAGCCAACCCAACAAAGAAGACGAAAGAGGACTCAGATTATTTGGTAATTAAGATTTGGGCACTGCACGAAAGAAAGAATCCGTCTCAGTCAAGATGCTTAGAGGGGGTAGTAAAAAACCCAAACCCGTTGCTGTCGAGTTGATTCCAACTCATAGTGACCCTATAGGACAGAGTAGAACTGCCCCATAGAGTTTCCAAGGAGGGGCTGGTAGATTTGAACTGCCAACCTTTTGGTTAATAGCCATAGCTTGCCATAGTTCTTAACTACTGCACCACCAGGGCTCCAAAGGAGGCAATAGGGGTTGGAAAAAGGAAGATGTAATTATCAACTTGTATCTCATGACCACCTACAGAAGTTGGGTTTGATAGCAACCATGTTTTATGTTATTCTCATTCCCCACTCCATTCCTAACTTATATGAAGAGCATTGGCATTGGTTAACATTTTAAATTGCAGGTGCAAGCCTGACTGAATTGACATCATCTTGTGATGATAAGATCGTTGATAGGACTATACATGACCCTTGTGTTAAGGACACTAACTCATACACAAGGGATGATGCACAAATTTCTTATAGCTCAAGTGACATCAGGGAGATATTGGTACTTGAACTGCCTCTTCAGTGTTCTATCCAAGAGGCAGGCCTACTTACGAAAGAGACCACAGCAGCAAGAAGCCAGAGTTTACTTGATCAGGCAATTGGTGCAATGCAGCTCCTTTAGGCTCCACGAAGAACTTAAGAACGCAAGTTGTGCGGGAGGCATGGATGGCCAGTCAATGTCAGCTAAAGAAGCAGAGATGACCAAAACAGAGAGTACCTAACTAGAAAGGTTTCTTTCTCCTTTATTCCTCCTTTTAACCTCAACACCAGAGGAGCTAGCCTTGAAAAAGAAAAATGTCCTATAACCAGATACAGTCCCAACAAAGCACGTGGAAAGGGACAATGAGTGAAAAAAAAATAACTATATTCCCTTCCCCACTTCAGGTCATTGTGGCCAGCAATGGAGGAGGTTTTAACAGAAGACCATAGTTTTAAACCAGGCCAGGCTGGACTTTGAATATTTTTAAAGACCAGAAAACTATGGAATCTGCCAGGGCGGGGGGGGGTGTGGGGGGTAGGGGTGGGAGGCATTCAACATAGTGCAGTGGGAGTAGGGACTAGAGAAAAATAAAATAAATAAATAAAACATTTTATGCTTGTAGACCAACCAAGTTTAGATTTCTTAGTAAGCTGGGCACATACTTAAGAGCAGTATATAGTTAATGATAAAATGTTAAGTGAATGAATCAGAACTTGAAATTATAATGCATGTGGCAAATACAATTGCACAAGTACTCTGAATATATTTAAAAAAGCCTGGAACACATAACTGACTTTTTCTTAAATCACAATTTTGCATAGGGTCGGTAATGACCATAAATCTAACCAAACCTACTATTATATTTTTTTTCCTTTTTTTTGTATTTATTTGTTTAAGATGTAAAATAAGTTTGGCATGATTGCTTTTCACAAACCCATGCTGGATGATAGATACTTGGCTACCTCTGTGGATCTATAAATTATGGGATCTTTTTTTTTTTGGTTGTTGTTGCTTTCTTTTTTAAAGATTAATGCTATAGTATTTCAAAGAAGCAGATGAAAAAACCTGTGATCCCTCAGTTCCTCCCTTTTCCATTAAAAACTGAGTAGTATTCTTGACTTTTTCCATTATCTGTAATCATTCCAGTTTGCAGGGAGCCCATACATATAATTGTGAATAGCGCAGAGATTTCAGAGAACATGTCTTTGAACACTCTAGTGAAGGTTCCTCTAGGCCCACCTGATGTGAAATCATCTACCCTAACCTATTCCATCTCTAACTCTAATTTCTATAGCATCATTGGTAATATTTGTGTGAGGACTTTAATTTATGAAGTCTTCCTCCCATACTGGAGTGTTTTAGGACACTGGAGCAGGGTTCGACTCTTCTGGTATTATTTGTAGTATATTGATCTTATGCCTAAGAATGCCATATCCCCTTTATAAAAATTAGCCTTAACTGCAAACTTCAATAGTGCCCAAGACTGCCAAGAAATAAAAAGTTTGTGCCTATTATAGTTTTCATATAGATTTTTTAAAGCAGTTTTAGGTTTACAGAAAAACTGTGCAGAAAGCACAGGTTTTCATACATCCTCTTTTCCCATGCAGTTTCTCCTATTATTAACATCTTGCATTCCTGTGCTTTATTAATTACAAATGATGAACCAATATTGATATTAACTAAAGTCCATAGTTTACATTAGGGTTCATTATTTGTGTTGTATAGTTCTATGAGCTTTAACAAATGCATAATGTCATGTATCCACCATTACAGTATCACATAGGATAGATTCACTCCCCTAAAAATTCCCTGTGGTCCACCAATTCATCCTGGTTATCATTTATCTTAAGTCTCAAACATACATGAACTCCATGGGAAATGTACATAAAATGTTGTTGTTAGGTGCCATCGAGTCGGTTCCGACTCATGGTGACGCTATGCACAACAGGATGAAACACTGCCCGATCCTGTGCCATCCTTACAATCATTGTTATGCTTGAGCTTATTGTTGCAGCCACTGTGTCAATCTACCTTGTTGAGGGCCTTCCTCTTTTCCACTGACCTTGTACTTTGCCAAGCATGATGTCCTCCTCCAGGAGCTGATCATTCCTGACAATGTGTCCAAAGTATGTAAGACAAAGTCTCACCATCCTTGCTTCTAAGGAGCATTCTGGTTGCACTTCTTCCAAGACAGATTTGTTCGTTCTTTTGGCAGTCCATGGTATATTCAATATTCTTCGCCAACACCACTATTCAAAGGCATCAACTCTTCTTCGGTCTTCCTTATTCATTGTCCAGCTTTCACATGCATATGATGCAATTGAAAATACCATAGCTTGGGTCAGGCGCACCTTAGTCTTCAAGTACATAAAATAGATAGCATAAAAATAAGGGAAAGTGAGGTTCACTGAAGAATGCCCCTTTCAAATCACAGCTATTTTCTCATCTGTTACAATGATGATTTAGATAAGTATTTACCTATATTTAACAGAGAAGGTATTATCATGTACTAAATGTATACCGAGGCAATTTTCACTTGTGCTTATATATGTGCTCATATACAATTAAATCTTATAATAGGAAATAAAACTGTCATTTGGCATTTAGAGATATTTAATTTATTTCATTTAACAGAAAGCACAGCAAAATCTAAGATAATTAAATCATACTGATACTACCTAAATGAATAGAACACTCCGTGTCTCCCTGCTGCAGGCCTTCTGTGCATTTTACTCAAAAGAACAATGTGAAGATCAAAATGAGAATAAAAAAACTTGCACGTCTACTTGAAAAGAAAAAAACAGCAAAAATCTTTACCAAATGAAGGAAACATACAGTTTAGCTCAGCAGGGCTTCTATATATCCATATATCCAAGGACAATGTAGATGTACAGCCACAGATTTCTGAAAAAAGGAATTTTTTTGCTGGTCTTTGTGACTCTCGTTTAACAAAGCTTACATAAAACAAAATGTTATAATTATTTGTTAATATTTTAAAAGGCTTTATAAATCCCTTGAGATTTCTCTTAAACTTTTTTAATGGAAGTTTTCATTTCTTTAATTATTAATTCTTACATAAGAATATTAGTTACATGCTTGTTTAAAGTTATTTAGATTTTTAGTTAAGATTCCATAAAATGAGGATGTAACCCAGTATTTCAGTAAATAGGTAATTTCATTTATATAGGAATTGTTGTTAAGGACCAGACAAGGAAAGAAGAGGGATAAACAAACCTAAGAGAGTGAGCCTAAGAAGAGAGGATATGGGCAAGCCGAAGTACTAATGTATTAGCTACAAAAAGGGGACCCTGGTGGTACAGTGGTTGAAGCACTGGAATGGTAACCAAAAGGGCGGGGGTTCAAAACCACCAGTGGCTCCTTGGGGGAAAGATGTGGCAGTCTGCTTACATACAGATTTACAGCCTCGGAAACACTATGGGGTTGCTATGAGTTAGAATTGATGGGATAGCAGTGGGTTTGGTTTGGTTTTCATTTGGCTACAACAGTTAATCTGACTAAAAGTCCTTAGTAAACATTAGTTAAAGAAATTTGTTCTCACTTCAAGTTAAGAACTCCAGGATGAAGATGACATAGTCCCAGCCCTGGAGTAGTTATCAATAAGGGGTAAAGAAGTTTAAGAGTGGAAAGGTGATGACTCATAATTATCCCCTGTGAGGACAGAGGAGAAAGTGAGGTAATCCTTCAGTGATAACCCAACCTACCTTGGTGAGTGAACACAGCAGGCCCCAGATATAGCAGGCCTCAACAAAGCCAACTGGAGTGCAGTGAGAGAGGGGTACTAAAGCCTCTCTGGGGATGAAATGTGGGACTGCTGCAGAGAACAGCATAGGCTTGTTGCTGCCTGTTGTGGGAAACCCAGTGAGAAGAGCAGGAGAGATGTTATATCCACTCAAGCAGGGACTAATTACCCAGTAAGCAAGGCACGCACGGGTTTACTTGTGTTTACTTACTAATCTGTAGCACACAATTTCACCTTTTTTAGTGAAATTGTACCCTACAGATTAGTAAGTACATACAATTAAGCCCTTGCTCCCTTGCTTCCTGTAAGCCCGTGCATACCTTGCTTACTGGTTAATTTGCCCCTGATCCACTGTACCAGTTCCCAAGTACCTCTCCTGGACTCCATAAACCCATTGCCATCGAGTCAATTCCGACTCATAGACTCATAGTGACCCTATAGGACGGAGTAGAACTGCCCCATAGGGTTTCCAAGGAGTGCCTGGTGGATTCAAACTGCTGACCTTTTGGTTAGCAGCCAAACGCCAATAGGACTCTGGGTTTGGGGAGGTAGTAGTTTACTTTTAGTGTCTGAATGTTTGGGTTTTAGTGACTGAGGGGTAGAGAATGAGAATAAGCTTCTGGTAGGGAATAGCTAGGCATTTTAGAGATCCATAAGAAGGGTAGAAGTTAATTTGAGATAAAATTCTCTGGAGAAACCCAGGGCTGCTGGAGATCTAAGGAGCCTTGGTGGTGCAATGGTTAAGTGCTTGGCTGTTAACCGAAAGGTCGGCAATTCACATCCACCAGCCATTCTACAGGAGAAAGATGTGGCAGTTTGCTTCCATAACGGTTACAACCTTGGAAACCCTATGGAGCAGTTCTACTCTGTCCTATAGGGTCACTATGAGTTGGAATAAACTCGATAGCAATGGGTTTGGTTTTGGGTTTTTCTTCTGGAATGCACAGGTGATCTACTGGGGTAGAAAATAACTAAAAGTTAGCAATAGTAATATTTAATATATGAATTAACAATAGTAAAAAGATACATATTTATAGGGAGTATATGAATAAAAGTTTTCGTTCATATGTATACCAAGTAAAAAAGTATGACGACTAGATTACTTGATCTCTAAAATGACTTCACTCTAAAATTCATGAGTTTATATTATTCATAGAATGTTAATTTCTCTTAAACTATATTAAAAAAATAAAACCACGTCTATGGTAATATTAACTTCCTAATATACACTAAAATTTTACAAAAATATGAAAAAGCAAACCTTTTATTCTTTAAATGGATCTTAACCCCACTGACACATCCTTCTTACCTGATGAAGCCAGTCCTCTTTGTATTGTATGGTGCCAACTGGCATGACCCTTTCTCCCTCTTTGCTCATTCAGGAGACTGGCAGTGGGATATTCTGAGAGCTCTGTGTTGATGAGCTTACTGACATTAAACTTAAAGTCTGGATCCTCCTAGCAAAATTATAAGAAAAAATTCCTTTATTTTCACTGATTTGCACAGTGATTTGAACCTGGTTGGTTTAGCTTGGCGACAACTTTATATATTTCTTCAAAATTCAGATCTTTAAAAAAAATTAGGAAAAGCACCATCATAAGCCTAAATTTTATGTTATTGTATTTTACGATTCTTTTGAGGAACAGACTTATAAACTAAACACTGAACTAATAACATTATGTACCTGTCATAAAAACTTGTTACTTTGTGGGTCCGGATTGTGGGAAGTAGAGTCTTGTTATATACAGTGATATAGGTAAATAGGTTACAAAAGAATTGGCTTAAAACCAATCCACTAAAATGACAGATTGACAAACAATATACTAGTTTAAAATGAATATTTCTAGTCATCATTTTCACCACTTTTTAGTCTTATTTCTTTAACATCTAAGTAGCTTTTATCGTTTTCTTCATCTCCCCCTCTCCTACAGCTCCTCTACATTAAAAAACAAAACAACAGCAAAAAAACTTAAAATAGAAGTAATGGCCTTTTTTGTTGGCTAAAATTAAAAAAAAAAAGAATTAATATTTGAAATATTTTAACCATGGAATGTGAAATACCATAGGTACTATTATATTACTTACCCTAAGTAGACAAATAAAATTAATGCCATTCTAATTACAGTTTCTAAAAGTAGAGCAGGCATCACTGGCTGCCCATTTTGTATAGAAGTATAAACAATTATAGTGCTTTTCCCTTATCTTGACAGATCATTTCTTATAATGACACGATACAAAACTAGAAGTAATTTTCAACTATTTCTTGTTTCAATTAAATAATCTGCTTCCCTTTGTTTTGTAGAAAACAGAGAAGAGAGTAGTTAGCAACCATGTCGAAAGGTATCCAAAAGGATCAAGAAGTTTCTAATTATACATTTTAAAAAATGCCCCATTAATCCACATTTCCAAACTTCCCCTTCTAGGTGGTGTAGTGGTTAAGCATTTGGCTGCTAACCAAAAGGTCAGCAGTTCAAAATCACCAGCCACTCTTTGGAAACCCAGTTCTACTCTATCCTATAGGTTTGCTATGAGTCGGAATTGACTAGACAGGAAACAGGTTTTCAGGTTCTGCAATTTTTTTTAACCTATTATATAGTAGATATTTTCTAACTCAGTACATATCAGCTAGCCCCCCTTTTAAAAAAATTATTTTTATTGTACTGTAGATGAAGGTTTACAGAACAAACTAGTTTCTCATTAAACAGTTAGTATACATACTGTTTTATGACATCGGTTAACCACCCCACAACTTGTCAATACTCTCCCTTGTCAACCTTAAGTTCCCTCTTACCAGCTTTCCTGTCCCCTCCTGACTTCTAGTCCTTGCCCCAGGGCTGGTGTGTCCCTTTAGTCTCATTTTGTTTTATGGGCCTGTCCAATCTTTGGCTGAAGGGGGAACCTCAGGAGTGACTTCGTCACTGAGCTGAAAGGGTGTATGGGGGCCATTCTCTCAGGGTTTCTCCAGTTTGTCAGGCTAGCAAGTCTGGTCTTTCTTTTTGAGTTAGAATTTTGTTCTACGTTTTTTTCCAGCTCTGTCCGGGACCCTCTGTTGTGATCCCTGTCAGAGCAGTCAGTGGTGGTAGCCAGGCACCATCTAGTTGTACTGGTTTCATTCTGGTGGAGGCTGTGGTAGATGTGGTCCATTAGTCCTTTGGACTAATCTTTCCCTTGTTATCTTTAGTTTTTTTCATTCTTCCTTGCTCCCGAAGGGGTGACACCAGGGGAGTATCCGAGTAGTTAGCCCCTTTTGATGGATATTTAGGTTATTTCCAATTTGCCAGTAAAAATAATGCTTTATTGAACATCTTTGTTTATATATCTTTGCATTTTTGTGCAAACAGTTTTGTAGGATAAATGCTTATAAGTGGAACTGCTGCCTCAAAGGATATACAAACAGAAAATTTTGTTAGGTGTTGTTAGGCCTTCTCAAAAAGTTATATATATATATATGTAATGTATGAAAGTTAAAAAATGGAATGTCCAAAATGTTGGAGATGTGTATATCTTTAAGCTATTCTTCTAGCAGTAGTTTTCAGTATGAGCTGGTCTATTTTTATTTTCTTTCTGGTAAACCATTTCAAAGTTGTCTAGATGAATAGTGGTTTCTGGTTAATTTTTCTGAGAACTAAAACTCATAATCCTACCCTCATTAGTACCACGAGTTAAACAAATAAGTTAACTAGCTATTGTTATTTGCCTGTGGAGAGGTATATATTTTGGAATAAGGACACATTAGTCTTTTTAGATTAGTCTTTTTAGATTTCCTACATCTACTTTCTGGTGACCGTCTTTTTTATATTATGTAAAAACTCATCCCTCTGGAGGTTTCAGGACAGCATGGTTAAATTTACTAGTACATATGCTCTTGAGCCTACACCAAACATAAAGTGGCTAGGTCATTCCTAATAGTGTAATGTAGCCTTTTTCTCCAGAAAAAATGACTTTTTCCAGGTCTCCTATACTAGAACAAATATTACCATGCAATATCATCTCGCATTTACATAGAATTTTAGAGTTTACAAAGCTATTTTATAAATACTACTGCGTTTAATTTTCACAACCCGGTGTGGTTACTGGGAAGGTATTATCATCTCCATATAACAGACAGACAAGGTCCTGTGAAGTTAATTAATTTTCCAAGGTCAAAAAACCAGGAAATAGTAGAATTGGGACTAGTATGACATTGAGGTTTCCACACTATGTTACCTCTCCTGTATATATCAGGACAGCAGATTCACACATTCTTTTTGTAGAAATTTTGTTCCATGGTGTCAACATTTACTTCCTTAAATACCTTTAGAACAAAGTAAAATACAAATTTATTCTTAAATACCTTTAGAATACAACCCTACAAAAAAAAAAAAAGGAAATGCTTTTTCTTTTTGGTGATTTTATTATTAGCTCTCTGAAAGAAACCATTCTTTTATCTTTCACATAAACTAAACCTGTGTGTTCTACAACATTTTTGTAAGTATGTGTGAACAGTTTTAAAGCAAGAACAACTTAAAACTGTAACCTCAATTCTGCAAGCAGATGGTACTAAGTGCTGGTTACACAATACGTCAATAGGTTCCATCATATTTCTTCCCTATAACTAACCATATCTTCATAGGACTAATTCTCTTGTTTTAGGTTTGGGGCAGTTAAGGAATAAATTCCTCTTGATTCCTCCTTAAATCAAAAAATTCCATTGCCATCGAGTTCATTCCAACTCACAGTGACCCTTTGGACAGGGCATAACTGCCCCATAGCGTTTCCAAGACTGTAATCTTTAGGGAAGCAGATTGCCACATCTTTCTCCCACAGAGCAGCTGGTGGGTTTGAACTGCTGACCTTTTAGTTAGCAGCCGAGTGCTTAACCACTGCACCTCCAGGGCTCCTTATAAGGATCATAATTGCTGGTCAGCTATTGACTACAGATAAGCTGGTTTTGGAAAGAAATGATGTCTTGCCATTTTGGAATAGCAATTATAAAAAAAAAAAATTGTTCTTTTTTGACCCATAATGTTATTAAAAAAAAATTAGTAGCACTGATTTCAGTTTTCTGTCTTAGGATTATGACTATCGTTGTGTTTCATTAAAACAAAGAAAAGTGATGTGAACATTCTCCCTCAGTACGTTTTTTGATCTTTATTTTAAGAGGACCATCTCTGTGTAGTGGAACTCGTACTGGACTGGGTATCTAGAGATTTGGCCACTTGTATAGGCTGTATACCAAATAATGTGAACTTGGACAGTGTATCTTTACTGGACTTTAGTTTCTTCATCTCTAAAATGAGGGGGTGTATTAGGTCTAGACTTAATCCTGCTGGTCCACTTTAGCTCTATCATGCATCTTTGTAAGCCTATTAACCAGTATTTGTTAAGACAAGGTATTCTAGTATATAGACAACAATGTGGGAATATTTGTATTGTTGTTTGGTGCTGTCGAATTGGTTCCAACCCATAGCAACCCTGTGTACGACAGAATGAACACTGCTTGGTCCTGTGCCATCCTCACAATCGTTACTATATATTTAAGGATACGTAAATAGTGACTTATCCTCTGGAAGAAACAGTTTCAACAGCTACTAAATATTAATAAAGTCTATGGCCAAAACCAGGTAGTATCCTGTGATGTGATTCAGGTCACTACGGCTTGAGACCTGCAGAATGGAATCAGGCCATCTGAGGTACTATTAGGTAATGACTTTGGTGTATTAAATGGTTGCCTAGAACCTCAAGAGTGAAAGCAGAGGATTGTAACTAGTGTCACAAAACAACATGTATATAAATTTTTGTATGAAAAATTAACTTGAACTGTAAACCTACACCTAAAGCACAATTTAAAAAAAAAAAGGAGTGAAAGTAGGGTACCTGAATATCACACTGTACATTGTTAAAATATACAACGGTATATTGTTAAAAACACAATAAGCCAAAAAAAAAAAAAAAAAACCAAACCCGTTGCCATCAAGTCAATTCCAACTCGTATATAAAATACAATATTGAATATAAAATATTATTAAAATATGGGCTGCCAGAAGAAGGAACAAATCTGTCTTGGAAGAAGTACAGCCAGAATGCTCCTCATAAATGAGGATGGCAAGACTTCGTCCCACATGCTTTGGACATGTTATCAGGAGGGACCAGTCCCTGGAGAAGGACATCGTGCTTGATGAAGTAGCCGGTCAGCAAAAAAGAAGACGACCTTTAATTAGATGGATTGGCAGAGTGGCTGCAACAATGGGCTCAAACACTGCAACGATTGTGACCAGCAGTGTTTCGTTTTGTTGTCCGTAGGGTCACTATGAGTCACAACCAACTTAATGACATCTAACAACAAATATTGTTAAAAACATGAGAGAAAAGAACAAGATCTTTAAAAATATTTACGGCAAAAGTAGAAACAAACAAGGAAAATAAAACTGAAAATTTCTTCCTCAACTGCAATTTAGTTCCAAAAATTTATCTAGGTAAAACTAGGACTCACGTTTTGAATCTACTGTCTAGGCCAAAAGGAAAGCTTTTGAACAAGTCCCCAAACCATCCCGGGGTCGGGGGGAAGGTAAATGGCCACAGAGTGTATTAGTCAAATCAACCCGAAGAAATTCTCCTCGGACCTGCAAGCCTGTCTACTTGGAAGGTTCCAAAGGCGGCCTCCTCCTCCTGCTCCTCCTAATCCACTGCCGTCCAGTCCCTGTGACCTCATAGCGATCTCACAGGGCGGAGCAGAATTGCCCCATAGAGTTCCCAAGCTGTAATCTTTACAGAAGCAGGCTACCACATCTTCCTCTCCCAGAGCGGCTGGTGGATTAAGCTGCTTGCTGACTTTTTGGTTAACATCTGGGTGTTTAACCACCGCGACAAGGTTAACAGACGAGCGCTTAACCACTGCACCACCAGGTCTCCTCCGGCTCCGGCCTGCAGAAAGAGGTCGACTGCAGTTGCAGTTGCTAGGCGACGGACTGAGCATTCCCGACTGTGCCAGCTTGCCTCTTGAGGCACTTCCGCTAACGAGCGCCTTGAACGTTTTTCTCTCACTGGTTACCGTCACTCCGAGGGTGGGCGGGGGAAATGCGTTTGATAGTGCGCTCACTTCCGGCCAGGGAGCGCGCGGGTTGATTCGTCCTTCCTCAGCCGCGGGTTCTCGCAGCTCGGAAATGGCGGGTAAGTTCCCGGGAAAAGTTTACCAAGGGGAGGGGCGGGCACGGCTGGGAAGGGACGCTGAGGCGGTGGTGGCAGCGCTCGCCTGGAACCTCGGGGCTCTGGCTTTAGTTCCAGAAGGCCTTCTTCGGCCAGGAAGCGCGGAACTCTCAGCCCAGCACCCTGTTGGCCGCATTCCTCGCCGCCCCCGCCCCCACCCCCACCCACCCCACCCCCACCCGCTCAGGGTTCTGAGCTTTCTGCGAGGAATCCAGCTCCTGCGAAAGGCTGAAGAGGACTGGAGAAAGCGTCACAATCTGGGCTTGAAAGGTGCCAGATGCCCTCCAGACCTTGCCTCTTTCGGGCCTCTTTCTCTTCCCGTTCCTTTTGCCCACTGCCTCGGTTAGACCACAACTGACCCTGCTCCCGCTAGCTGATTTAGTGCTCTGATCCCTCTCTGCCGGGTCTCCCTCCACTTTCCACTCCAGTCAACTTCTCAGCTAGCGCATTACTGTTTTGATCTGCACCAGGGCTCTCACTTGAGTCTTGACTGACTTCGTCATGGTCTTCGTCATCTCCCGCAGCTCACTACTCCTAGTATCGCGTTTAGATTTCCTTTGGAGAAGAGTTTGTTCCCGCCCTCTAACTTCATCTAAACTTTTAGCGTATTCTGTAATCGTGTTCATTCTACTCTGCTCTCTCCTTTATTGAGTCGCTTCAATTTGCAGCATTTAAAATTGTTATGACTTTGTAAGCGTATTAAGGCTGTTTTGGTGGGAGTATATACTTTTTTCCAATTGTATATCTTTCGAAGTGATGGGTAATTTCTATTTCTGCTTCATCTTTTCCCAGTGCCTTCATAGTCTCACTGTACGTACCTTAAACATTCCGTTTTTATGAATGTGCTTAATAGACAAGCCGTAGCTTGAGCTTTACAGATGTTTAAGGAAGTACTGTCCTACCAGATAGAGACTGTGATCTTGGGGTACACAGGTACCATAAAACGGGAACGTATGTGCCGTAGAGGCTGTACATATTTTAAGAATTGTACCTAGACTCGAATCTTAGTTCCATCACTTAGTAGTTGCTCTTGAACAAGTGACTAAACCTCTTTCTAAACCTAAGTTTTTAAATCGGAAATGGGACTGATACAGGTAGTACTTGCATGTTTTATAGAATTGTAGAAACTAATGTATGATTTTGCACGTTAAATTTAGTTGCTTAGGTTGTTCATAAATTTCTTAAGACGAGTTCTGTTATCTCCTATCTGTTTTATAAATAAGGATCAGAGAGGTTTTATAATGTGCTGAAGTTCATAGAGCTTGTAAGTAAATTGTTAAGCCTGGGTTTAAATCCAGGAATTCAGACTTCAAACCATTACTCTATCCTGTCTCAGGTCTTTCCCATTTTCTATGTATGTGTGTTTTAACCACTTTTTGAAGTTCATGGCCTGTCATTGTAGCCCTTTTTTGTGCTGCTCATGATTTTTGTTTGTTTTTGCTGAATTTTCATTTTGTCAGGAAATTGTATTCACCTGAAAGTTTCTGTTGATAATGATGTCTTCCGATGTTTGGTCATTCCAGTAGCCTACAATGTCTGACTTTTATGCACACATGGTAAAACAAAAATTAATACAGCAAAAAGAATTTTCCTTGCTACCCCACCCCTATTCCCTTTCTCTTATCCCAGAGGTAATCACTGTTAACCAGTTTCCTGTATGTTCTTCCAGAGATAATCCATGCATCATCTGTTGACAGGTTACAGAAATGAAATGTTGCCAAAATTATCAAAGGTCTTCCTCACTTTGCTCCTTACACCTGGTAGTGGTAGCAGTGGTATCCTTTAGCATTATGTATCTTTAAGATAAAGACTATCTGGGTATGAATGCTAGCAGGTAATTTGTATTACTATCGAATGTTCAGAAATGTCAATAGTCTGTCACGTTAATTTTTAGGCTTACTCATTTACGTAAAGCAGGCCAAGTTCATAAGCTTCTATCTCAAAGTGTTTTTTTTTTCCATTTTGTTATGAGGCAGTCATACTCAGTACATTCATTTAGGACTATGTAGAGAATGGGCTGTACTTTTATGACCGCTTAGCGTGTTTTAAATCTTACCTTCATCCCTCTTCTAAAAAGAATCCTATTTGTGGTTTTCACTGTTTAAAGCACTTCCAACCAAACCTTTTAAAAATCTTTTCTTCTAGGGTTTGGTGCTATGGAGAAATTTTTGGTTGAATATAAGAGTGCAGTGGAGAAGAAACTGGCAGAGTACAAATGTAACACCAACACAGCAATTGAACTAAAATTAGGTATGTACTGGCTATGTATGTACATATAATCTTTCTTTTTAAATTTGAAGTAGGATTTTATGTAACAGCAGTTTACCTAACTATAGTTCTGCACTTATTGAACACATTCAGATTTTATTCTGCCTTGCTTTACATCATGGAGTGGGTAGATGTTTGAGACGTGGCAGAGTTTCACATATAGGAAATATAATGTGGCAAAAAAAGACAAGTATATATATCTGGTCTCAACCTCTTATAAATATTTGCCTTGACTCTTTATGCTTATAAGAAAGAAACAATAACAAGTGTTGATGAGGATATGCAAAACTGGAACATTCATACATTACTGGTGGGAATGCAAAATGATCAGCTGCTTTGGAAAACAATTCGACAGTTTCTTAAAAAGTTAAACATGAATTTACCATATGGCCCAGTAATTCTATCCCTAGGTATCTACCCCAGAGAAATGAAAACATCTCTGCACAAAAATGTGTACATGAATGTTCATAGCAGTATTATTTATAATAGCTGAAAAATGGGAACAATCCAGATATCCATCAGTTGATGAGTGGGTAAACAAAATGTGTCCTACCCATATGAAAGAATATAATTTGACATTAAAAAGGAATGGAGTACTGATACATGCTACAACATGGATGGACCTCAAAGATATTATGCTAAGTGAAAGAAGCCAGACATAAAAGACCACATATAGTATGATTCCATTTTGATGAAAAGTTCAGAAAAGGCAATCCATAGAGACAGAAGGCAGATTATAGTTACATGGGGCTAGAGGTGGGAATGGAGAGTGACTTCAGATGGGCAGGAAGTTTCTTTTTGGGGTGATGGAAATGTTTTAAAATTAAATTGTGGGAATATTTGCAAAACTGTAAATTTACCAAAAAACCATTGAATTGTACACTTGAGTGAATTTTATCATATGTAAATTATACCTCAATAAAGCTGTTTAAAAAAATAATATATGCTCATGAACTCTGGCTCCATCATTTGCCATGCCTTAGTTTTCTCATCTGTAAAATAGAGTTAATAGTGCATACTTCATAGTGGTGGTCAAGATTAAATATGAGGGTACATACAAGTAAAGTGCCTAAATAAATTGAACATACAGAAAATGCTCAATAAGTGTTAGATGCTGTTATTGAAAACAATGCAGATATAACAGAAATAAAAAGAAGGTGGCAGTCCCCTGAACCCTCATGACAAAGATACTAATCAAGATTCTTTTTCTTATTCATACATTAGTTTGTTTTTCTGAAACCAGGATCCGGTTGTACAAAATGTGTTGTTAGTTGTTTTGCTTAACAGTACCTTGAGTATTGTTTCCTGTACCTACATACAGACCTACCTGATTCTTTTAAGTTATGTAATACAGTATGACTGTATCACTCTTCACCAGTTAATAGACATTCAGGTTGTTTCTAATTTTGGTTGCTGTAAATAACTCTGCTAAGAATGTTCTTGTACAAGTCTTTTTTGTGAACGTATGCTTTTATTTTGGATAAATTCCTAGAAGTGGATTTGCTGGGTCGTAGTGTAATTGTATGTTAAGCTTTATGGGATCCTGCCAGACTGATTTTCAAAGTACTTTTATACTCCACCAACAATGTGTTAAAATTCTGGTTGGTCTATATCCTCACCAACATTTGTTGTCAATTTTTACAATTCCAGGAATTATAGTGGGTATGTAGTGGTATCTCACTGTGGTTTTAATTTGCTTTTTTCTGATGGCTGCTGCTGTTAAGCATTTTTTTTTTTTTTTCGTGTGTACACTGGCCGCTCGTATACCTTTTGTGAACTTTCTATTCAGATTGTAATGAATTGAATTGTGTCCCCAAAAAATATGTGTCAGCTTGGTTAGGCCATACATGGTTGTCCTTCATTTTGTGATTTTCCTGTGTGTTATGAATCATAATCTCTGCCTGTGGTTAAAGAGGATTAGGGTGGGATGTAACAGCCCTGCCCAGGCCACATCCCTGATCCAATGTAAAGGGAGTTTCCCTGGGGTGTGGCCTGCACCACCTTTTATCTCTCAAGAGATAAAAGGAAAGGGAAGCAAGCAGAGAGTTGGAGACCTCATACCACCAAGAAAACAGTGCCGGGAGCAGAGTGTGTCCTTTGGACCTGAGGTTCCTGCGCTGAGATGCTCCCAGACCAAGGGAAGACTGATGCATCACAAGGACCTTCATCCAGAACCAACAGAGAGAAAGCCTTTCCCTGGAGCTCATGCCCTGAATTTGGACTTGTAGCCTACTGGACTATAAGAGAATAAACTTCTTTTTGTTAAAGGCGTCCACTTGTGGTATTTCTGTTACAGCTGCACTAGATGACTAAGACAGAGATCTTTTGTCCATTTTTTTAGTTGGGTTATTTGTCTTTTTGTTATCAAGTTATAGATATTCTTTATACGTTCTGGGTATATGTCCTTTGTGCCAGATAAATGTTTTGTGCATATTTTCTCTCAGGCTTGTTTATTCATATTGTAATCAATATCTTACAGACAAAAGTTTTTTGTTTTGAAGAAGCCTGGTTTATTAATTTTTTTCATTTACGTTAATGCTTTCTGGCCAAGGACATGAAGATCTATGTTTTCTTCTGGAAGCTTTGTAGTTTTAGCTTTTTACAATTAGGTTTATGATCCATCTCAAATTATGTAGATAGTATGAGGAAGGCGATGAAGGTCCCCCCCCCCATATCCATTCCAAATGGATATGTTCTTATACAAGATGGATATGGATAGCTATTTATTCCAGTACCATTTGTGTTAATGCTTTGGTGCCTCTGACAAAAACAAATTGACTTTTTAAGGGTGGATCTATTTCTGACTCTAATCTGTTCCGTTGAGTTACCTGTCTATCCTGCCAATATCATACTGTCTTGATTATTGTGACTTTTATAGTGAGTCTTGAAACTGGTTAGGGTGAGTGCTCCACCTTTGTTCTTTTTTCAAGATTGTTTTGACTGTTCTTGACTTTTTCATTTCTGTATACGTTCTTGAGTCAGGTTTCCAGTTTCTATTAAAAACTCTGGGATTTTCATTTGTATTACATTGAATCTGTAAATGAATATGGGTAGAATTGTTATTTTAATAACACTGAGTCTTCCAATCCATGAACGTGGCATATCTTTGTATTTATTTAGGTCTTCCAGAAGTGTTTTAAGTTTTCAGTCTTAGATGTATTTTGTTAAATTTCTCTCTTAATATATCTAAGTATTTTGTTTTCTGATGCTGTTGAAAATGGTATGGTTTTTACATTTCCTTTTCCAGTTGTTTCTAATGTGTGCGAGTGTGTGTGTGCATAGTTGTACAATTGTCTTATATCCTGCAGCCTTGCTAAATTCACTTATTAGTTCTAGAAGTTTTTTTTTTTTTTTAATTATACATTACTTAGGGTTTCCTACATACACAATCATTTTGCCTATTATTGAAGACGTTTTCAATTCTGCCTTTGCAGTCTGTGCCTTATATTTCATTTTCTTGCCTTATTGTCCTGGCTAGAACCTCTAGGATAATGTTGAATGGAAGTGTGGGAACAGACATCCTTGTCTTATTCCCAATCTAAATAGGAACACGTTGAACCTTTCACCACTAAGTATGATGTTAGCTGTAGGTTTTTCGTGTGTGCCCTTTATCAAGTTGAGAAAGTTTCCTTCTATTCCTAGCTTGGTAAGAGTTTTTATCATGAATGAATATTGCATTTTGACTAATGATTGTCTTCATCTATTAAGATGATCATATGATTTTTCTTTTTTAGTTATGTTAATGTAGTGAATTACATTGTTAGATTTTATATATACATATATATAAAATCAATCTTGCATACCAGTATATTGTCCCTTTTCTGCTTGCTGGATTTGATTTGATAACATTTCTTTAAAGATGTTTGCAAGTATGTTCATGAGCGATAGTGGGGTTTTTTTCTTGTTATCTTTGTTGGATCTTGGTATCTGGATTTTGCTGGCCTCATAAAGTGAGTTGGGAAGTGTTTCTTTTGTATTTTCTTAGTTTATGAAAGACTGGATTTATTCCTTCTTTAAATATTTGATAAAACTCACCAGTGAATTTTCTCTGTTGGAAAGCTTTTAACTATATCTCTAATGAATAGATTGAGTTCTATTCTGATTTTGTTTCTTCTCGTGTCAGTTTTGATCATTTTTGTCTTAAGGAATTTATCACTTCATGTAACTTTCTTGGCAGAAAGTTGTTCATAGTCTCTTTTTAATAACTGTGGAATCTGTAGTCCCTTCTCGTGGATATTGCTAACTTGCATTTTTTCTCTTTTCCATGATAAGTCTGGCTGTGAGTTTATCAGTCTTATCGATCTTTTCAGTAATTTCTCAATTATTTCCTATTTCCCATGTTTAAGCTTTATGATTCTTCTTTGGGTTCAATTTGCTCTTCTTTATCTCTTCCTAATGTAGAGGCTTATATCATTAATTTTAAACATTTCTAATACCAGCGTTAAAATTATAAATTTACCTCTAAATACTTATTTTGTTACATCCCACTAATTGATATGTTGTTATTTTTATTATCATTCAATTCAAAATATTTTCTAATTTCCCTTGTGATTTCTTCCTTGACCCATGGGTTATACAGAAAAGTGTTAATTAATTTTCCAAATATTTGGGACTTTTCTAGCTATGCTGTTGTACTGATTTCTGATTTAATTCTATCGAAGTCAGAAAACATACTTTTATTTCAGTTCTTTAAATTTACTGAGACTTGTTTTACAGCCCAACATATGGTCTGTTTTGGTGAATGTCCCAGGTACACTGGGGAAACAAATTTGTATTGTACAGTTTTTTGTATAGTGTTCTATAAGTGTAAATTGGGTTAATAGTTTTGTTCAAGTTTTCACTATTTTTACTGATTTTCTGTCTACTTCTATCAATTAGAATAATTGAGAGAGGCTGTTGGAATCTCCAGCTAACTGTGAATTTGTTTCTGTGTCTTCAGTTGTCAGTTTTTTCTTTATGTATTTTGAAGCTCTGATATTAAGTGCATACAGGTTTGTTAGACTTGTATCTTCTTGATGAATTGACCCTTTAGTCATTATGAAATGTTCCATCTTTACCTCTGGTAATATTCCTTATCTTGAAGACTACTTTGTTGGATATTAATATGGCAATGAGAGTTTTTTAAACATGGGAGAAATAACATCATGTTTATATATTAATGCCAAGGATCTATCAGAGAAGGGGAAAAATGGTACAGGAGAGAAAGGGGAGTATTGGTGAAGTGTGATATCCTTGAGAATATGAGCAAGAAAAAGATCTCATTCACCAGTAGAGGAATTAGCTTCAGGAGCATGGAGAATTTCTCTACCATAACAAGAGGAAAGCAGACAATATGGAAATAGCTACAATGAGTTAGGTATAGAGGTAGCAGACTGAGCAGATTCTCTTGTGAATGTTTCTATTTCCTAAATGAAGAGTCGGTAAGGTCATCAGAAGAGAATTTGATTATAGAAGAAAGGTGTTGGAGGTTTGAGGAAATAGTCACGTAAACAAGTAAGAGGAGTGAATGGACTTGAAAAATACGGTATAATTGTCAAGCAGCACAAAGGGTTCACTTGAAGTTAATACTCATGATGAATATAAAGTGAGGTCAGCATGGAGGGGCCATATAGTCGGATTTAACTAGAGTTGGACTTTTACCAGACTGATATGACAAAGATTGGAGCAAAGGAATTGAGGATGTGTATGAGGGAATTGAAATATTGACAGGCCATGAAATTCTGTGCTGGAAAGGGAGGAAAATGAGTGTATGAAAGAGGGGAGGGAAGTGAAAGGGTGACGGAATCAATATGTGGTAAGTTCTGTGGGGAGGAGGGTTTGAATTGTTGGAACAGGGCTATCAGAGTAAGCTAAGACTGAAAGAGTTTACAGTGTTTGAAATTGAGATCAAGAGGGTATAGTTATTGATAGTAAAGGATAGGGTATATCATGGGAATAAGTAGCTAAAGTACAGTGAAGACAAGATTCTTAAAGGAGGAATCAAGGAACTGAGAGGGGCTGGTTTAGAAGATTAATTTTCATGAATTTTGAAGTCACTAAGAATTAAGTCTAATGTAATGTTGGAAACAGTGACAGTGAACCAGTAGCTAAATTCTTCAAGGAATGATGAGATATCTGGCATGAGCTTCAAGCTGGATGTTCTTAGGGTATGTAGAGAGAGACATTAGTCTGAAACAATTGTCCCAGCAAATATGAAGGCATGGATAAAGAGAAAAGCAGCCACTACTTAAGAGAGCTGTAAGAAAAGCAGTGTCCTGGAGGAGAGTTCTGTTGTCAGTGAACTGTTGGAGCCAGAAGGCATAGGGGAACATTCAAGAAGAAGTTGGGGATATGGAGAATTTTGCTGATAATTGACCTGTGAATTTCACAGTGGTTACAGGGAAATGGAGAAGAGTAGGAGATGGCATCAAATTAATGGTTTTACGTTGTTATGTAGGATAAGACTCCAGGTGTTAAGGGATAACCTAGGAACTTGACTGAAGTTAATTGGAATAAAGAGTATGATAGGATTAATTATGATGGTCTCCAAAGTATGTTTTTTATAACTTATTTTTGTTGTCAAGAATATACACAGCAGAACATACACCAATTCAACAATTTCTACATGTGCAATTCAATGAAATTGATTACATTCTTCAAGTTGTGCAGCCATTCTCACCTTCCTTTTCTGAGTTGTTCTTCCTCAATGAGTGTAAACTCACTCACTGCCCCTTAAGCTTCCTTTCTTAACCTTCCTAGTTGTTGTCAGTTTGATCCCATAATGATAGATCTTAAAAGAGCACAATGCTAAAGGCAGACATTCTTTACTAGTTAGGTTTGGTTTTAAGAAGACTTCAGGGGATATTGTTGGTTTAAGGTTTAAAGATTAGAACAATTGTTTCAAGGTCTCAAAATTATTTTTTAATGTTGAGACCTCTAATGTTGCAAGTTGGTGGTGCTGATGGGAGTCTTGCCAGGAGCACACTGGGCCCCGTCCTTCTAGTATTTATTTTGTTATATATGCATGTATATTATTTCTCTTTTACAAAATTGGGTTTACAATGTCATGTTGTGTTCACTTAACAGTGCACTGTGAACATTTTCCTGTGTCACCAAATATTTCTCAATGATATGATTTTTAATGATTTTATAGGGCATTTCACATATAGGCAGTCCCCAGATTACAAATGTACAATTCGTAAAGCCTATTATATTAAAAATTCAAGGTATATACAGTGATTCATAATAATAAACAGGTGCTACTTTGAGCCATCAAAACATTATTATTATTAGTGTATTATGTTAAAGATGTTTTAGTGTATCTGGAAGTGTTTCTGTAGTGTTTTTATGCTAAAGCGTTTGACAGACGTTAGATACGAAGCATACCTGACCTTTCCGACTTAAGTACAAATTTGACTTAAAGACATTTGAGAACAAAACTAGGTTGTGATCTGGGGACTGCCTGTATTTACTATAATTTAATCATTCTATTGCTTGACATTTGGATTGTTCGCTTGTTTGCTGGCATAACTGCATTGGAAAGACTTAAAAATACTTAAGGTTTATGATATCCAGGAGAGAGTTCACATTTTGTGCATATTTTTATGTATATCTATTACATTGATTCAGTCTTTGTACTTTGAGAAAGTCAGTCTTTTTTGCATTCTTTATCTATAAAGAGAGGTAACAATGGTTCCTACCTGTAATGACTTTTGTGAGGATTAGCTGCAATAATGTTTATAAAATCCATAGCACATTGCCCGGCACACAGTAAATATTCCATTGACAACTAATAATGTCATTGTTTTGTGTGTGACTGTTGCTTAAAAGTACACCCAGCGTTCACACAAAAACTTGTACATGAATTTCATAGTAGCATTACTTAGGGTAGCCCAAAAAGTGGGAACAACTCAAATGTCCATTAACTGATGAATGTGCACACAAAATGTGGTATAGCCATAAAAATGGAGTATTATTCCGCCACAAAAAAGCACTGATACATTACAACATGGGTATGGACCGTGAAAACATTATGCTAAATGAAAGAAGCTGAACACAAAAGGCCACATATTACATGATTCCATTTATATGAAATGTCCAGAATAGGCAAATTTAGAAACCTGGTTTTGTTTCATTTGTCATAATTACTATACTTATATAAGTATCGAAAGTTTTTCTTTGAAACTAGAAGACTAACATTTGTCCCTTATCTAATAAGAAGACTAACCTTCTTTCCCTAACATAAGTTTTTGGTTCCTTTTGTCTAGGTCTAGAATTTTTTGCCCTAACCACACTCTTTTTGAGGAGATAACTGTCATTCTAATCTCTATCAAATACATCCCTTGATATCTTCTGATCCCAGGAGCTTTTTGGCAGCTTCTTTAGAAATCTGGGCAGTTAGGTTGAAGGTTGTGCGATCAATGAATTTCATATAATGTAGTGACTAATATAAAAAATTACATTCATTGTATCCTTTATAAAATACATAGCATTGTGTTTAAAGAGTTTCTATTGGATTCTTGAATTTACAGGCTCAATTTCATCAAATCCAAACATTAAATATTTAATTAAACTACACATTTGCCTTAAGCTATTCATTTCAACTAAAACTCATTGCTTTCTTTTTCTTTTAATTACTATTTTCTTTGGACCAAGTTCTGTGCTAAAATAGTAAAACTTTACTAATTTGGATAACAGGGGCATTGGAAAACAGGCCAGTCCAAGTTACAGGCAGCCCCGGATTTCAAATGAGTTCTGTTCCTAAGTCTGTCTTTAAGTTGAATTTGTACATAAATTAGAACAGTTAGGTACATCAATTAGTTAAATGTTTGTCTTAGCATATAGTGTGCCTTTTTATGCATAAAAAACATTAAAGAAACACTTCCAGGTACACTGAAACATCTTTAACATAACAATACGGTAGTAATAATAATAATAATAATGTTTTGATGTGCATCACAAAGTAGTGCCTGTTATTATGAACCATTTTATGTACCTTGAGTTTTTAATATAATAGCTTTACAGGGGTTGGTTCATAACTACGGGTTGTACTTAAGTCAGACATTCATAACCCAGGGACTACCTGTATAGACATAGTTATCATAACTAGGCTTAAAATACTTGTCTTATTTATTGCTTTTCTTTTTCTCTGTACTATCTCTTTATCCATTGCTACCAAAGTGCTATATAACATACCATATTTTTATGCAAATAATACGTGCATTCTATGTTTGTTTGCCAACTGCTCCCTCCCCCTGCAAGATATTAGCATAGTGCACTTACAAAAATACCTTGTAGGGGGAGGGAGTGGTTGGCAAACAAAGGCACTATTTGTGTAAAAATATGGTATATGTTATATTAGAGGTAGTAGTTTGAAATTTACCTGTTTTCACAATTTCTAGAGATTTTCAAACATTAAAGATGCAGTAAATGTGAATTTTTAGGTTAATGAAGCTAGACATGTTGGACTACTTTATTTTTCTAAGTTATGGAATATTATAGACATGGAAAAATATAGAGCAAACTAATGACTATCTGTGATCCCATCGCTCAGCTTTTTCAAATCTTGGCGTTTTGCTGTTTGCCCAGGTCTTTTTTTCCCCCTCCAATTTTTATTATGAAAACTTTCAAACATACAGAAAAGTTGAAAGAACAGAAACCATCTATATGTTCAGCACTTAGATTCAACCGTTGCTAACATTTTACGATATTTGCTTTAGTGTGTATATATTTTTTTTTATAAACTTTTATTAAGCTTCAAGTGAACGTTTACAAATCCAATCAGTCTGTCACATATAAGTTTACATACATCTTACTCCGTACTCCCACTTGCTCTTCCCCTATTGAGTCAGCCCTTTCAGTCTCTCCTTTCGTGACAATTTTGCCAGCTTCCCTCTCTCTCTATCCTCCCATCCCCCCTCCAGACAAGAGTTGCCAACACAATCTCAAGTGTCCACCTGATATAATTAGCTCACTCTTCATCAGCATCTCTCTCCCACCCGCTGACCAGTCCCTTTCATGTCTGGTGAGTTGTCTTCGGGGATGGTTCCTGTCCTGTGCCAACAGAAGGTCTGGGGACCATGGCCGCCAGGATTCCTCTAGTCTCAGTCAGACCATTAAGTATGGTCTTTTTATGAGAATTTGGGGTCTGCATCCCACTGATCTCCTGTTCCCTCAGGAGTTCTCTGTTGTGTTCCCTGTCAGGGCAGTCATCGATTGTGGCCGGGCACCAACTAGTTCTTCTGGTCTCAGGATGATGTAGGTCTCTGGTTCATGTGGCCCTTTCTGTCTCTTGGGCTCTTAGTTGTCGTGTGACCTTGGTGTTCTTCATTTTCCTTTGCTGCAGGTGGGTTGAGACCAATTGATGCATCTTAGATGGCCACTTGTTAGCATTTAAGACCCCAGACGCCACATTTCAAAGTGGGATGCAGAATGTCTTCATAATAGAATTATTTTGCCAATTGACTTAGAAGTCCCCTCAAACCATGTTCCCCAGACCCCCGCCCTTGCTCCACTGACCTTTGAAGCATTCATTTTATCCCAGAAACTTCTTTGATTTTAGTCCAGTCCAATTGAGCTGACCTTCCATGTATTGAGTGTTGTCTTTCCCTTCACCTAAAGCAGTTCTTATCTACTGATTAATCAATAAAAAACCCTCTCCCTCCCTCCATCCCTCCCGCCTTCGTAACCACAAAAGTATGTGTTCTTCTCAGTTTTTACTATTTCTCAAGATCTTATAATAGTGGTCTTATACAATATTTGTCCTTTTGCCTCTGACTAATTTTTTAGTGTGTTTATTTTTGCTGAATTATTTGAAAGTAGGTTTCGGAGTATCATCACGCTCTTCTAGCATATCTCCTGATGTGTGAACCCTCACATAAATAACCACAATACCGTTATCCCACCTAAGAATATTAATGCTAATTCTTTGATATCATATAATTTTCTGATTTCCCTGGTTACCCTCAAGACTCTTTAATAGCTTTTAAAAAAAATTTTTTTTAAACCAAGATCTAATCAAGGATCATGTATTGCCTTTTTTTAAGTTTCTTTAATCTCTTTTAATCCAAAACATTTCCCCCCACACACACAACTTTATTCTTCCTATCCCATGGATTTACTTGGAAGAGTAAAGTCATTGTATAGAATAATCAGACACACCTACATTCTAGATAGTCTATTTCCTATTGATGTTGCTTAACTTATTCCTCCATCTTCTGTATTTCCTGTAAATTTGAAGGTCTAAAGCTTGATTAAATTTAGGATAAACATTTTTGGTGAGAAAACATAATAGGTAATGCTGTATCATTCATAATGTATTGAACCAGGCGACAACATGTTGGGCTATCTTACAATGAGTGATGCTAAGTTAGATCACTTGGAAAGGTGGTGACTGCCAGATCTCTATGGTAAAAAGATATATTGTTCCTTTCGTAAATTAGTAATCTGTTTTGGCACCCGGTGAATGGCCTGCTCTACGAGGACAGTGTTAGTGTTAGAAATTTTTAGTCTGTACCTTATCTTATCGATCTTCAGTTATTTAAAGATTTGCTGATAAAGCTTTTCTTTATAAGATAAATTATATTTGGAAAATGTCCAGTAGTATCAGAACTACTGCCAGATATTTATTCTAAATATATATGCTTATAAAACAACAGTTAAAAAAAAACATTGCCATCGAGTCAATTCTAACTCATACTGACTTTATAGGACAGAGTAGAACTGCCCCGTAGAGTTTCCAAGGAGCCGCTGGTGGATTTGAACTGCCAGCCTTTTGGTTAGCAGCCAGTCTCTTAACCTCTGCACTACTAGGGCTGACAGTAACATGCATATAAAGATGTCATTGCAGCAGTATTTTTAATAGCAAACCTAGGAACAACAAATATCATCTAGCAGTCAAAAAAAAATCATGTGATGATATAGGTTTCATCAAACTCAGGTTATTCTTGTTCTTAGGCAAAAAAAGTGCCTTCTCTTCCTTTTTGCATTGAGTTTTAATGTATAGAAAAATAGAAACTAAATCAGGTTGTGCCTTCATCATACCTAGTTTTCTGATTCTTAGACTCAGTGAGGTTTTGAAACTAAAACACTCAAAGTGATATTCTAGTTTGCATTATTTATTAGTTTCAAGTGTAAATCATATAATAGAGAAGTGACATTTTAAGTGAGAAAAATGTTGGCTGTATCAGTTATAGTGAAAATCTGTCATCTTAATATCTTTAATATCTATGTATTTCTTATACTTTTTTTTTTTTTCCTTTTAAACAGTTCGTTTTCCTGAGGATCTTGAGAATGACATTAGAACTTTCTTTCCTGAATATACCCACCAACTCTTTGGGGATGAGTAAGTAACTTAGTAAATTGTTTGCAAATGAGTATGGCAAAAAAAAAAAAAACAGTCTTTAGATTTAGATACCAAATTTTCTGTCCTGTTATTTTTCATGTAGTTTAATTTTAAATATATTGCAATTGCATTTTGTACATCAAGGCACCAAATCTAATGCAGAATACCCATCATTTAGTGCTGTAAATGGATCATCAATTTTCACATTACTGTGTGATGGTATTATTCATTACATTGTACATTGATTGGTGGCATTGGATAAATGCCTAAGGACGTATGAATGGTTGACATTCAGATTCAGGCAGTCTGATCCCAGAGCCTGTATAACTCCTACTACTTTTTTCTGCCTCCCATTTTGCTATGGGATTGCTGAGAGTCAGAATTGACTCAACGGCAGTGGGCAACGGGTTTGGTTTTATTTTGCTATACTGCTTCTAGTACCAAAAACCAAACCTGTTGCTGACGAGTCAGTTCTGACTCATGTGTTGCAGAGTACAACTGCTCTCCATAGGGTTTTCATGGCCCTGACCTTTCAGAACAGATCATCAGGCCTTTCTTCCGAGGAGCCTGTGGGTGGGTTTGAACTGCCATCCTTTTGGTTAGTAGCTGCAAGCTAACCATTTGTGCCACCACGGGACTCCATTTCAAGTACCAAAAAAAACCATTGTCATTGAGTCGATTCCAACTTACAGAGACCCTGTAGGTCAGAGTTTCCAAGGAGCACCTGGTGGAGTCGAACTACCGACCTTTTGGTTAGCAGCCATAGCACTTAACCAGTACGCCACCAGGGTTCCCTCTTCAGGTACAGCATATATTACTTCCTTTTTTTTTTTAATTTATTTTGAAAAAAAATTCAAATTTGCAAGCAAGTTGCAAGACTAGTACAGTGAACCCCATTACCTAGATTTATCAGTTAACATTTAGCCATATTTGCTTTAATCATTCACTCTTCTTATATAAATGTATTATTATATTGCTGTTATTGAAGCATTTGAGAGGAGGTTGCAGATATATCCTGATACCCTTACTCCTAAATTTTTCAGTGTGCCACCTAAAAACAAGGACAATAACCATAGTGGAAGTATCAGAACTCAGGAAACTTAACATTCTTGTATTGTTTTCTAATACATAGTCCATATTTCAAATTTTGCCAGTTGTCCCAGTAATTTCTTTTATAGCAATTTTGCCCCATCCGGAATTCAATCCAGAATCACATAGTGTATTTAGTTGTCATATCTCTTCAGTCTCTTTTAATCTGAAACAGTTCTTCAGCTTTTCTTGTTTTTCATGACATTGACATTTTTGTAGAGTATAGGCTAGTTTCGTAGAACCCTCGTTTTGGATTTGTCTGATTGTGTCTTCATGATTAAATTCAGGTAAAATGGTTTTTGTTTTTTTTTTGCAGAACCACCAAAGAAGTAATATTGTGTCCTTCTCAGTGTATCACATCAGGAAGTCCATGTCAGTTTGTCCCATTGTTGGTTAACTTGGATCACTTAGTTTAGAGATGTCCTCCAGGTTTCTCTACTTTAAGGTTCACATGTTTCCCTTTGTAGTTTATAAGTCATCTGTCGGGAGATACTCCGAGACTGAAGATAGTGTTTCCTATTAAACTTTCACTCAGTAGTTTTAGCATCTATTAGTGATTCTTGCCTGGATCAATTTTTTTACTATGGTAATTGTAAAATGGTGATTTTCTAACTCTTATTCCTTCTGTATTTATTACTTGGCATTCTTCTGTAAGGAAGTCTTCTCGTCCCCCTTAATTTATTTCTTAGTTTATATCAGAATGGACTCAGGAATTTTCTTTTTAATTCAGTGGGCTATAATCAGTTGTTAGTAATTTCTTGAAATTTTATTGTGGTAAAATATATATAATAAAACATTTGCCATTTTAACCATTTTTTAGTGTACAATTCAGTGACACAGATTACATTTACCATGTTGTGCAGCCATCATGACGATCCATTTCTAAATGATTTTCATTACTCCAAACAGAAATTTGGTACCCCTATTTTTTTTAAAGCAATAACTCCTCACTCCCCCTCCCCCAACCGCTGGTAACTGCAGATAAACTTTTGTCTTTTCTAGATATTTAAGTAGAACCCTACAATATTTGTCCTTTTGTGTCTGGATTATTTCACTCAGCACAGTGTTTTCAAGGCTTATCCATGTGCCAGAACTTCCTTTCTCTTTGTGACTGAAAAATATTCCACTGCAGTTCAGTGGTTAAGCACTCAGCTGCTAACCGAAAGGTCAGCGGTTCAAACCCACCAGCTACTCTGCAGAGAGAGATGTGGCAGTCTGCTCTCCGTGAAGATTTCAGCCTTTGAAACCCTATGAGGCAGTTTTACCCTGTCCTGTACAGTCGCTGTGAGTCAAAATTTGACTTGACAGCAATGGGTTTAGTTTTGGGTTTTGGTATAGATACACCACATTTTGTTTATTCGTTCATCTGTTGGTGGACACTTGAGTTGTTTCCACCTAATGGCTACTGTGAACATTGCTGCAGTGAACACTGATATACAAGAATCTCTGAGTCCCCGCTTTCAATTCTTTTGGATATATGCCTAGGCATGGAATTCGTGGGTCATTAACTTTTTGAGGACCACCAAACTATTTTCCACAGAGGTTGCATCATTTTACATTTCCACCAGCAGTGCACAGGGGTTCCAATTTCTTCACATCCTCCCTAACACTTGTCTTTTGTTTTTCTGATAATAGCCATCCCCTTGGTGGAAAGTGGTGTCTCATTGTGATTTTAATTTTCATTTCTCTAGTGACTAATGACTGTTTAGCATCTGTTCATGTGCTTGTTGTCCATTTGTGTATCTTCTTAGAAATATCTGTACAAGTCCTTTGCCCATTTTTTAATTGAGTTGTTTGTCTTTTTATTCTTGAGTTGTATATTCTGGATAGTAAACTCTTATTAGATTGGGGCTACCAAATATTTTTTCCTATTCTGTAGGTTGGCTCTTCACTTTATTGATAAAGTCCTTTGATGCATGGAAGTTTTTAATTTTGATGAAATCCAACTTACCTGTTTTGTCTTTTGTTGCTAGTGCTTTTGGTGTCATAGCTAAGAATTCATTGTCAAAAACTAGACCCGAAGCTTTATCTCTGTGTTTTCTTCTAAGAGTTTTATGATTCTACTTTTTATATTTAAGTCACTGATCCATCTTGAGTTAATTTTTATATATGGTATGAAATATGGGCCCAACTTCATTCTTTTGCATGTGGAGATCCTGTTGTCTCAAAACCATTCATTGAAGAGACTGTTCTTTTCTCATCAAATGGACTTGGCACCCTTGTCAATTAAGCCAGATTGTGCAAGTGGCTACCCTTTCAGACTAACTTCTGAGTCATTTTGATATGTCTGCATCATGTGGGGGATACTTCAATTTCTGGCGTAATAAAATACTCCAGATTCATCTTGTACTACTAGTTCTGGAATCAACCATTTTCCCAAGGAACAGTTAACATTTAAAATGTTTGTTTTATATAGATTCATATAAAAATTTGAACCTTTCACATTTTAAACAGGTTTTATTATAAAAATAAGAATATTTTCTCTTTGAATTTCGATCTCTAATGGGACATTTATTCTCTTCCTCTTAACTACTTTTTAAAATAATTTCTCGTGGTAATATCTTCACAGATAAGATCTAGTCTTACAGATGCCGCTTCTTAATGACACTTTGCACATTGATCTGTTTTGCATAATAACACTGAAAGTGCTGAGCTTGCATATCACTCTTCTAAGGTAGGCAATTGGCAGTCACATAATCATGACAACATTGTGTTTCATGATCCAAACATGATATTGGTCTTGATCTTGGTATCATTGCCACTCTTTTCTACTGTACACAACTTTGTTGTACATGGTTTACATTTTTTTTAACTTACTCGTTTAACCCAAACAGCAACCCTAAGGTAAGTCCTGTTATTGCTCCATTTTATAAATGAGGAAAACTCAGGCACAGTTTCATTACAAATACCTGTTTCTTTCTTTCTTTTTTTTTTTTCATAACTATAGTTTAAAATCTTGAAACTGCTTGTTCAGTTGAAATTATTTATATTTGTATGGAGGGTTAATACTTTATAATGACTTTGCAAAAATGCATTTTTTGGTTTTTTGCTTTTTAGTGAAACTGCTTTTGGTTACAAGGGTCTGAAGATTCTTTTATACTATATTGCTGGTAGCCTGTCAACAATGTTCCGTGTTGAATATGCATCTAAAGTTGATGAGAACTTTGATTGTGTGGAGGTAAGAACAGAAATTTATTTTAAACTACTTCCCAGTTGAGTTTAAAACAGGTTTTAAAATGGAAAGATTTGAGGGAGGAGATAATCTGTTATATAGTGCTTGTAAAATTGTGTGTTCAATATTTAGTTATGTAGGCAATTGCCTTCCTGTCATTTCACTTAACCCAGGGATCATGATCCATAGCCTGTTCTGTTTCCCGAGTAGACCTTCTCTATAAAAACCTTTGTTTTGGGGATCCAAATGGTATTTTCTTTCAAATTCAGTTTGTTGACTTCGTTTTTTATTATGGATATGAAAAATACTTCTTTTCCTAGAAGTTGAAGAAGATGGAGGGAAATATTTAAATTTTTTATTTTTATTTCATGCAGAATTTGCATATTTAAATTTTTCTTGCTGTACTTCAAATTCCACAAATTTTGCAGTGTATTCTTTGTGAACATGGATAACTAAGCTGGTTATGCAAGTATTTGAAACAAGTGGACCAAAGAGAGTGAAAGCAAAGAGAGGGATTGAAGAGTATGCACCTGAGTATGTAGCCTAAATAATGGCCCCAAAAATATTCACATCCTAAGCCCTAGAACCTGTGAATGTTAACATACATGGTAAAAAAGGACTTTGCAGATATTATTAAGTTGTGGATCTTGAGATAAGGAAGATTGTCCTGGATTATCTGGGTGGACCTTGAGTACAATCATATGCATTGTCATAAGATGGAGGCAGAAAGAGACCTGACAACAGATGAAAGAGAAGGCAATGTGACCACAGAGGCAGAGATGGGAGTGATGTGGTCATAAGCCAAGGAATGCTGGTAGCCACCAGAAGCTGGAAGAGGCAAGGAACAGATTCTTCCCAAGAGCCTCTAGAGGGAGTGCAGTCTTGCTGATGTCTTGATTTTAGCTCAGTGATAGTGATTTCAGACTTTGCCTCTAGAACAGTGAGATAATTTTTATTATTTTAAACCACTTAGTTTGTGGTGATTTGTTAAAGCAGCCACAGGAAACTAATACAGATTTTGGTACCGGCAAGTGGAATGCTGCTATAACAAATAATTAAAAATGTGGAAGTGGCTTTGGAATTGGGAAATGGGTAGAGATGCTAGAAGAATTTTGAGGCTCACAATAGAAAAAGTCTGCATTGCTTGGAATAGTGGTAGAAATATGGACATTAAAGGCACTGGTGGTGAGAGCCTAGAACAAAGTGCGGAGCATGGGAGAGAAACCCTATGTCGTTTCAGAGATTACATATATCATCGTAAAGAGAATGTTGGTAGAAACATGAATGTTGAAGATACTGCTGGGAAGGGCCTAGAAGGAATGAGGAACATGATGTTAGAATAACCAGAAGAAAGGTGATCCTGTTATATAGTGGTAGAAAGCTACTATATCCAGCAGTTAGTTATATGGAAAGCAGAGCTTGTAAATGATGAATTTGGATGTTTAGCTGAGAGAATTTCCAAGCAATGTGTTGAAAGTACAGCCTGGTTTTTTTCTTGCTGCTTATAGTAAAATCTGAGAGGAATGAGTTAAATTGAGGGGAGAACTCTTAAGCAAAAAAGGCTTAATGATTTGAGAAATTCCCAGCCTATCCAGATTGTAAAAGATGTGAATATTATGAGATTTACCTTCAGGAAAGCGTTCTGGAGAGAAAGCCAAGGATGTGCCTGGACAACCTTTTGGTCGTGCTGAAGAGATTAGATGTGTGACTCACGGATTCTTTTAATCCTTTCAGCAAAAGGCAGGGGTAGAGATGAAATAGAGATTCAGGAAAGATCTGTGGAGGACCCTCTTGTCTAATGGTGTGAATCCCAGTGATATACACAGGAGACCCACAAGGGTTTTGAGAATGTTACATCAGGAGAAACACTGCCAGCTTGGACTGACAGGGATAGGAAAAAATGAAAGGATACCGTCAGACTCCCAAAACTCTGTAGACAGGAAACAGGCTCATGAAACTCAGCTTCAAACATGTCTTACCTTTCAAAAAAGAGGGCGGAGCCTTGGGCCCAGAGGATGGAGCTCAGGCCACAGAGGATTATTCCCAGGCCTTGAAACCTAACAGAGTTTGCCCTGCTGCATTTTGAAGTTGCTTGGGACCAGTGACTCCTTTCTTCCTTCCATTTTCTCCTTTTTGGAATGAGAATGTCTGTAACTGTTATCCTATTCCTGCCCCACCCTTGTATTCTGGAAGCAGTAATTTGTTTTCGTCTAGGGAAATTGGAAATTGTCAAAAATGAGATGGAACACATAAACATTGATATCCTAGGCTAGTGAATTGAAATGGACTGGTATTGGCCATTTCAAATCAGACAATCATACAGTCTACTATGCTGGAAATGACAAATCTAAGAGGAATGGTGTTGCATTCATCGTCAAAAAGAATGTTTCAAGACCTATCCTGAAGTACAGTGCTATCAGTGATAGGATAACATCCATACGTGTACGAGGAAGACCAGGTAATACGACTGTTATTCAAATATATGCACCAACTACTAGGGCCAAAGATGAAGAAATAGAAGATTTTTATCAGCTGCTGCAGTCTGAAATTGATCGAACATGCAATCAAGATGCATTGATAATTACTGGCAATTGGAATGCGGAAGTTGGAAACAAAGAAGAAGGATCAGTAGTTGGAAAATATGGCCTTGGTGATAGAAACAATGCCAGAGATCGAAAGATAGAATTTTGCAAGACCAACGACTTCTTCATTGCAAATACCTTCTTTCACCAACATAAACGGTGACTATACACATGGACCTCGCCAGATGGAGCACACAGAAATCAATTCGAATACATCTTTGGAAACAGGCAATGGAAAAGCTCAATGTCATCAGTCAGAACAAGGCCAGGGCCGACTGTGGAACAGACCATCAATTGCTTATATGCAAGTACAAGCTGAAACTGAAGAAAATCAGAGCAAGTCCATCAGAGCTAAAATATGAACTTGAGTATATCCCACCTGAATTTAGAGACCACCTGAAGGATAGATTTGACGCATTGAACACTGGTGACCGAAGACTGGACGAGTTGTGGAATGACATCAAGGACATCATACATGAAGAAAGCAAGGGGTCATTGAAAAGACAGGAAAGAAAGGAAAGACAGAGATGGATGTCAGAAGAGACTCTGAAATTTGCTCTCTAACGTAGAGCAGCTAAAGCAAAAGGACGAATTGAAGTAAAAGAACTGAACAAAAGATTTCAAAGGGTGACTTGAGAAGACAAAGTAAAGTATTATAATGACACGTGCAAACAGCTGGAGATGGAAAACCAAAAGGGAAGAACACGCTCGGTGTTTCTCAAGCTGAAAAAATTGAAGCCTCGAGTTGCAATAGTGAAAGATTCTATGGGGAAAATATTAAACGACGCAGGAAGCATCAGAAGAAGATGGAAGGAATACACAGAGTCATTATACAAAAAGAATTAGTCGATGTTCAACCATTTCAAGAAGTAGCATATGATCAGGAACCGATGGTACTGAAGGAAGAAGTCCAAGCTGCTCTGAAGGCATTGGCGAAAAACAAGTCTCCAGGAATTGGTGGAATATCAATTGAGATGTTTCAACAAACAGATGCAGCACTGCAGGTGCTCACTCGTTTATGCCAAGAAATTTGGAAGACAGCTTCCTATCCAACTGACTAGAAGAGATCCATATTTATGCCTATTCCCAAGAAACGTGATCCAACCGAAAGTGGAACTTATGGAAAAATATCATTAATATCACATGCAAGCAAACTTTGGCTGAAGATCATTCAAAAATGGCTGCAGCAGTATATCGACAGGGAGCTGCTAGAAATTCAGGCCTGTTTCAGAAAAGGACATGGAACCAGGGATATCATTGCTGATGTCAGGTGGATCCTAGCTGAAAGCAGAGAATACCAGAAGGATGTTTACCTGTGTTTTATTGACTATGCAAAGGCATTCAACTCTGTGGATCATAACAAATTATGGATAACATTGCGAAGAATGAGAATTCCAGAACACCTAATTGTGCTCATGAGGAACCTTTACATAGATCAAGAGGCAGTTGTTTAGACAGAATAAGGGGATACTGGTTGGTTCAAAGTCAGGAAAGGTGTGTGCCAGGGTTGTATTCTTTCACCATACCTACTCAAGTCTGTATGCTGAGCAAATAATCCAAGAAGCTGGAGTATGTGAAGAAGAATGGGGCATCAGGACTGGAGGAAGACTCATGAACAACCTGTGTTATGCAGATGACACAACCCTTCTTGCTGAAAGTGAAGAGGACTTGAAGCACTTACTAATGAAGATCAAAGATCACAGCCTTCAGTATGGATTGCACCTCAACATAAAGAAAACAAAAATCCTCACAACTGGACCAATAAGCAACATCATGATAAACGGAGAAAAGACTGAAGTTATCAAGGACTTCATTTTACTTGGATCCACAATCAACAGCCATGGAAGCAGCAATCAAGAAATCAAAAGATGCACTGCATTGGGTAAATCTGCTGCAGAGGACCTCTTTCAAGTGTTGAAGACTAAGGTGCGTCTGACCCAAGCCATGGTATTTTCAATCACATCATATGCAGTGAAAGCTAGACAGTGGATAAGGAAGACCAAAGAAGAATTGACATCTTTGAATTGTGGTGTTGGCGAAGAATATTGAATATACCATGGACTGCTAGAAGAACGAATAAATCTGTCTTGGAAGAAGTACAAGCAGATTGCTCCTTAGAAGCAAGGATGACGAGACTGTATCTTACATACTTCAGACATGTCGTCAGGAGGGATCAGTCTCTGGAGGAGGACATCATGCTTGGCAAAGTACAGGGTCAGTGGAAAAGAGGAAGACCCTCAATGAGGTGGATTGACACAGTGGCTGCAACAATGGGCTCAAGCATAACAACGATTGTAAGGATGGCGCAGGACCATGCAGTGTTTCATTCTGTTTTGCATAGGGTCACGATGAGTCGGAGCTGACTCGGCGGCAGCTAACAACACCGATTTGTTTTCAAGTTTCACAGGTCCACAGGTGGAAAGGTATTTTGCCCCAGGATGAATCATTCAGTAATACTCATACCTGATTTAGATGATGAGATTTGTGAATTTTGAGCTAATGATAATTAGATGAGATTTGGGGTTGAGTTACTGCTGTAATGAGTTGAGAATTTTGGGGATGTTAGGATGGGGTTTCATGTGGGATCAATGTGACTCTTTGGAGGCCTTAAGAAAATTATATATTTTAGACTTGTTTTATTCCTGGTATTCATCATTTAAAATTATTGAAACTTTTTATAAAGAATTGCTTCACAGAGTTGATTTCTTTTAAACAAAATGCCATTTTTGTTGTTGAATTTGTAAAACTGCCAAGTTGGCAATTGCATTTTTTTAGTAAAATCTCTTGTCCCGTAGATTTATGAATTTGGCAGGTTCTATCAAATCAGATATGTCATATTATTGAAAGTACTGTGATACACACCACAACTGGGCATAGAATTAAAATACCAAAAATGAAGATTAGATATTATATATTACTACATACTGTATGTCATAATTTTCTTTCTCTGTAGAAGTAGCAGTTTTTCCAAAGAGGCCAACTTTTTCAAGACTTGAAACTGACTTTAGACTTTTGACTTTACATCTTTTTCTAATCGTTTTGTTTTTTAAAACTTTCTCTCATTATTTGAACTGACTTTTTTTTAGACATCTTATCTGGGAACAGAGCCCTGGTGGGGCGGTGGTTGAATTGAGGGGAGAAAGAGAAAAATAAAAGAGGCTACTGCAATAGTTAAAGCAAGAGTGCCAGTAAAAGTAGAGAATGGTACAAACTCAATTGGATTTGTAGAATGAGTAATAGAAGAAAGAGAGACAGTAAAAATCTAGATAATGTTTCATTTAGATTATTAACTCCAACCCAAAGCAAAGAAACTTGATGTCTTAGTGTTGACTGTTGTATTTCAGGTAACTGCATTGTTTCTGCTAGGTTTTTTTTAAATTATGGGGAGGGGGACTTGTGGACCCCCATGTCCTACCTTCTGATACTCTCCTAACAGTGTGGGCTATTGTAAATTGCACAATACAACAGAAAAGCTCGCGGACTGCCTGAAATACCCTTAGCGATTGTCAACTCATTTAGTTATTTGAGAGGGCAGTTCTACTTGGAAATAAATAGTCCACACACAGTCTTCTTATTTTGGTAGTGGCAAGGCACCACTTGGTAATTCCTGCACACAGAATCTTTCAAGCCTAAACTTGTGTTTTCCATGATATATGGGTGGAATTTAGGGTCTTTAATTGATTTTGTATTCAAATATTTGAGCCACTCTTTGAGAAGAATCTTTACCATGCTTATATATGTTCTCGCACATTTTTTGCAAAGATGTGATAGCCTTCCATTTGAGCAAGACTGCAGTTGGGGTCTTTCATTTTCATAGTAAACTGTTAATGAAACTCCAGTATGAAGCAGATGAATCAAGAAACAAGGAGGCAGGAGGCCTTGGATTTCAGAGAACTAGGTTACAATTTTGGCTGCATATCTTGTTTAACTGGGTGAATTTGGGCGATAGCACATAATCTCTTAAATCTGTCTCATCAGAGGATAATACGCATAGGACATTATGAGGAGTAAATGAGACAGCATACAGTGTATAAAAGTGCCCAGTATAGTATTTGGAACTGGAACTAATTATATTTGAATCTACCAAAAGGGCTAGATGGTAGTTAATGTGATTTGCATAGAAGATCCACGTAATATACTTTTCATAATTTAATACGAAGGGAAGGTTTTTTTTTATTTTAAACATATAACCTGGCTTACTTTTTATTAGAAGGAAACTCTGTAATCCCTCACGTTTTACCTTTCTGTCTTGACTATCAGAAATTTCAGTTAAGCTTAGAGCTTGGTTGTAACAGGCCAGGTTTTTCTGGTGTGTTTTACTCTCTATTATCTAATATTTTTGGCTCTGTTTTATGGCAAAGGACTTGCCCAAAGTCACACAACTTGTAAGTAATTGAGATTGTACTAGATATGGAAACCCTGGTGGTGTAGTGGTTCTGGTTTGGTTTGGGTATGCTAATATGCTATTAGCTTCCAGTTTACTGCTGTCATGAGAAATTTCCCTCTTGCAAAAAATCTCCGTGTGTCTTAAGTGTTAAAAAAAAAAAAAAAAAATCACTAAGCTTAGTGGAATCACGTATAACAAATTGTGTACAGCATGAATGGTCTTTTGTCTGTTATTCCACTTTATTGTCAGAAATATTTTCAGTACCTAGTTTGTTTTTTGCTCCCAGTTCTCAGCTGTGTTTGAGATGGCTAAGTTTGTGAAATAAATATGTAACTGCACTTAATATTTATTTTATTCAGTTGTTTGTATCCTTTGGAAATTTTTGAAATTATAAAAGTGATTCTGAGCGACACTGTAGTTGTGGCGATTTGATGTTTGAGAAGATTTAATCTTAGATAAACGAGCATTTAACATAGATTTATTAAAATGGAATTTTTCCTTAATTGAATATTTATTATATTGTTAAATTCTTCAGACTGAAACCTAGCTAGGTGTTCTTATTAAAAGTGCAGGTGGTATTTTCCGTTGTATTGTACAAATTCACTGTTGTTTGAGGCTTTTTTATTTTGTTTTTTAGCTGAGGCCTATAGAACTGAGTTGATTTCTTCCAAAGGAACTATTGACTTATTATTGATAAATCTTTCAAATGCTGTATGCAGTGAAAATAGCAATGTATTTGCATTGACTTCTCAAATTGTTCTACTCTTGAAAGCCAGGTTTTACCATGTTAGAAATACTGTGTTAGGAGTCTCAGGGATCAATATTTTATACTATCTTTTTGTAGGATTAATTATTTGCTTCATGGTCAAAGATAATTTTTATTACATGTTCAAGTAGCGACTTTTTTTCCGTTATATAAAAAAGAATAGGTAGTAGACGTGGGGCGAAAGTGTGAGTGTTCATTCCACAATGCCTACTGTGTTCTTGATGCTGATGATACAGCGCAAACAGAACAGCCACTGCTCTCATGGAGCTTACTTTCTAGCCATGAGAAAAAGTCAATAAAGAAATAGCAAGTTAAATTCAGATAGTATTAAATGCTATGAAGAAACATCTTAGGTTAATAGAGTGGGGTAAAGGACTTACTTCAGACAGAGTAATCATGGAAGGTCACTTTGAGGAATTCATGTTTTTGCTGATTCCTTAATGATAAAGAGCCAGACACGTAATAATTGGGGTGGGGGTGGGGGAGGGAGTTGAGTTTACTAAGCAGAAGGACCAGCAGATGCAAAGACCCTGAAATAAGAACACCCTTGACATTTTTGTAGTGCAGAAGCGTCACTGTGATTAAAAGTTATTGTGGTGGTGGAAAGAGAGATAGGAGATGGTTGAAGGAGTTGGCAAAGCTAGACCATATAGGGTCTTGTAAGCCATAATAAGGTGTTTGGAAAAGATAAGAATAGCTGGCAGCCTTTAGAGGTTCTAAGCACGTGGGGGGAGGGGAGGTCACAGGATGTGATTTATATTTTAAAAAGATAATTCTGGCTGCTATGAAGAGAACACACTATAGGTGGCAAAAGTTAAAGAATGGAGACCAGAACATTGCAGTAGTATAGGAGACATTGGATTCAGTTGTCAGACTGAGAATATATTTTAGAGGTAGAGCAAGTAGGATTTGCTGTTGAGTTAGATGTGATGGATGAGGGCAAGATGAACAAGGACCTCATTGCATAAGCAATAGTGGTACTACTAACTGAGATAGGAAAGATTGGAGAAGTAGGTTAAGTGGGAAAAATCAAGAATTTTATTTGGAAAATTGCATTGATAAAGGGTTACAAGCTGATTAATGCAGTCAGTAAATTGTACACCTGTAAAAGGTAGAATTGGCAAAAGTCGTGTGATAGATATATTTATAACAAGGACAAAAAAAGAGTAGCTGCTGAGCCTGCTTAATGTACAGCCAAACACCTCATGGGATTTGATTCTGGTGTTTGGAAGTTTAGGGTCATGGTTTCATGGGACATTCCAATTAATTGGCCTAATAACACATTTAGTGCACCTGTTCTACCTCCTAGTTCCTTGCGCAGTGCCTGGGGTCCTAAAAGCTTGCAAGTGGCCATCCAAGGCACAACAGTTGGTCTCTATTACCTAGAGTAACAGGAAGAAGGAGTCAGGAATAGGAGAAGGAAGTAGAATGTGTGGCCAATTGCCTCCGTGAACAACTGCCTCCTTTGTCATGAGACCAGAAGAACTGGATAATGCCTGGCTACCATTATTGAAGAATCCTGATCAGAAGGTGGAAGTGTTAAACAGAATTTCAAATTCTCATGGAATCCAGACTTTACGGAGCCATGGAGGCTGAATGAATCGCTGAAACTATTTCCCTGAGATAACCTTTAAAGCATAAGCCAAAAATATCCCCTGAAGTCTTCTTAAAATCAAACAGTACCTTAGCTTAACTAGTAAAGAATGTCTGCCTTGAACATTATGCTCTTTTAAGATCTGTCTATATGAGATCAGATTGACAACAGGAATTTGGAAAAGGAGAATGAGAATGGTTGCTCGACTTGAAGAATGTAATCAATGTCACTGAACTGTACATGTAGAAATTGTTCAATTGGTGTATGTTTTGAGTATATTCTCAACAGTAAAATTTTTTTTAAAAAAGAATTTTGTTTGGATATGTTAAGTTTGACTATTATATAACACCATATTTGAGTTTTGACAGACCACATCATGTAGTAGTATTTTTGAGGATGAAAAATATGCTCATTTAGGTGGTCAGAAGCCATAGCAAATCTGCTTAGAGGTTGATTTTCTTGTTAGAATTTTGCCATTAAATTAATCCTTGCCATCATGCGTTCTTTGTCCTTTCCAGGCCAAGTTCTCCAGTTGCACCAAAATTCTTGAGACACAATTAAGATGTTTGTAAAATCTATCCACTTGCCACCATCTTTAAAGGCAACATAATTATTTTGAATTTTACAGTACAATAAACTTTTGATTATTTAAACATTGATGACCCATCTTATGTTTGTCCCTGACATTTGCTTTTATTAATACCTCTTGTCTTCCCTTGAGGTAATTTAATTGCTTTTCAGTGAAAGTGTGTGTAACTAAGATTGTTTAATCTTGGTAGTTGCTGGCATTTCTGGGAAATGTTTGGTAGAGAATGTTGAAATACGTAGATAAGGTCTGGTGTTAGCTGTGAATTTCAATTATCTGTTGTATCCTTGTCTCATTAAGGAGATTGAGTTTCAGAGTAGATTAGAGCAGATTTTTAAAAATTTCTAGATTCTTCAGCCTCTTTATACCAAAATTCTGTACACTTAGAAACGTTTAATCTTGAAGAAATGAAAAAATTATTGGTAGACTACTAATGTTTCACTATACGCTTTATGGTACTTGTGATAGTTTTCTTTATAGGTAATACTTTTTATGAACTATCAAAGCTTTAAAATAATTATTTAAATTTTTATCTTGGAATTTGGTTTGCGTGTTCAGAGCAAAACACTTGTTACTGTTGTCAGTTACCTTTCGAGTCTACTCATATGAGTCAACTCATAGTGACCCTGTAGAACAGAGTAGAACTGCCCTATAGGGTTTCCAAGGAGCAGCTGATGAATTCACCCTGCTGACCTTTTGGTTAGCAGCTGAACACTTAACCACTGCACCACCAGGGCTCCAATACAGTGTAAATAAATATAACATAGCCTTATGTTTTACCAGTAGTGAAAAAAGTTTGCACTTAAAAAACATTTTGTTTTCTAACAGTACTCTCAATTTCTACAGTTGAAGCTTAAATATTGTCAGCGAATATGAGATTGAACAAAGTAAATAGATGCAGATTTTTTTTTTTTTGGCTTGTTTTTGTAGCATATCTTAGTCATTCTTTAAATTATAATGTTAAGTCCATGTGCCACTTTAACCAGGTAAAGGACAACATGTACCACCTGCCTAACATGGCTTTGATTGCTACCTCAGAAATAACTCACCACAGACAAATGGTGCTATTTAGGATAAGAAATTAAAGACTGATGTCACTGGGTTTTTAGATGTGTGTAAATACAGATAGGTATAACGTATTTATATTATAACAGATGACAAGTTTTTCTTAGGCACCTTTTTATGCAGTAAGGAGGAAAAACAAAAACTATTTCTTACGAACATCTTCATGTGTAACAAAGTAGAGAACGCTGAAACTTGAAATGACCATATTGAGAAAGTACACAGTTCAAAACATTTAATCATGACCTACCTAACATAAGACTTAACTAGAATAGTTATTTTATTTTTTAAAGAAATAGCCACATATTAGGAAAACATTTGTACGGGATGTCTTTATTAGCTGAATATATCAGGTTGCATTCTGGATTCTTGATTTAGTCAGCTTAATTTTTTATCCTTTTTATATTTTTATATAATCTTAATTTAAGCTTTGAGTGACATTCTTAAAGATAGGGAATTTTTCAGTGATCTTCAGAAAGTAGAATTTAAAGACTTTAAGCTACTTGATTTGTAAACTTTCACTTAAAGCACAATAAAAATTATTTAAAAAAAAAGACTAAGCTACAAGCATTGAAATGAGAAAGTTTGAGTTGAACTTTAACTACATTCAATTAAAAATTGATTTATTAGATGGATTTTTTTTTTCTAATGATGATTTTATACCTGGCCAATTACCTAATTTGCAAATAAGTATTTTAAATTTATTTTAAGAAAAGAGTACAGATCTCTAAAACATGGTGGTTATAGGGTTTTGTTTTGTTTTGTTTTAAGCAAATCCATTTAATAGAGAAATGCAGACATTTTTCCTTAGAAAAGCAAAGTCCTGAATTCTGGATTTGAGGAGATATTTGGTCTTAAGTTAATGTGTTTTATTATGTAAGTAAATCAGATAGATACACATTTTTTCTAATCTATGCATATATAACAGATTCCTCCTTTTCGTCCCCCTGTAAAACAGTTCTTAATATGTAAACTTTGCAAAAGCAAAATATTTGAAGATATTTATTATAATAAATACTAGGTATCCTTTTAAGGCTGAAAGTTAAACATTAACTCTCCTTCAACTTTGTTTAGCTCAAACCTTTGGGTTGTTCTGTCTTCCACTAAAACTGCCAGTTGAAGCTTAGTTTCTGAGAAATATGTGAAGTAGATTGATGGAAGAAATGTAAAGTGATTTGATCATGTTTTACAGTGCCTTGTTGAGAAGACAGGACATAGGGAAAGTTTTCAGAAGTTAAAATTTTAGGTGCTGTAAGTGTCTTGAAGTGATTTTTTTAAATTGATAAATTATAAACCTGTTTATTTAAGTATAGTTTTTCTTAACTTTTTTAAAACTGACCTAAATTATACTACTTTATTCATCAGTAGTTTGGATCTTAATTACCACATAACAGGCCTATTTTTAAACTATCCCTCCCTATTATAATTTTCTTTTATAGTTATTGAAATTATACTAATTCTGTAAAATATGCTTAAGATGGTCTCTTCATATTAGATAGCAGTTTCAAGAAAAAATATTTATCAAATAGTACTTTTAAAAGAAGCAAAGATAGTCCTATCAAATCCAGTTTATTTGATCTTTGGGTTGAATGGATTGCAAGGACGTGGTGAATGTTTTAGAAATAAGCTGTTGAGCAAAATGTTGAAGAGCTATATTTTAAATAAAAGCTCTTTTTTATAGCTATAAACAAGTTATATATAAATGTTGGTGGTACCAGAACATTGGGAATAAAACTTGTTTGTAATAAATTCCATCCCTGGTTCTGTATCCTAAAATGTAACTGAATGATAATGAAGTGCTATTCATCTGCAGGTGCATTGCTTCTACTTAGTTAAAAGATGGTTGAAAGGACAGGAATTAGTAGCATGTTGTATTAGCCTTTTGTAGTGTATTTTGTCCTAAGCATCTTAATTTCCCTGTTTTGAATGCTAAGTAGTAAGGGTCTTGGTTTAGAACTAATACCCATCATGCATGTAAACGGTATGAAAGAGCTGCTTAGTAAGTTAACACAAAGTGTTCTTGTGTCAGTCCTTGTGGAAATAGATACAATACAAACATTACAGCTGAACTCACGGCAAACTCCATTAAGTAAAAACCTGGCCTCATTGTTCAGGGAAAAGTTTGAATAGAATGCAAGCTCATTTTGTTGAATGTAATGTCAGGCTTTTAGGGGACTGTATTGAGGGATAAGGTTTTGTTAAGTTGAGACCAATTCATTAAGTTTTATTGCCTGGTGAGAAGCAGTAATACTTTATTGTAAGACTTCATCAAATATTCATGGTTAAAGAGAAGTAGTAAATGTATTCAATCAAGTGGTCTTTTGGGGTTTTGAAAAGGATTATGAAGTCTGCTCAGCTGATAGTTTTAACATTCATCAAGGTTGTTTAACAAGGGTAATTTTAATCTCTAAGTTTAATTTTGTTGTCCAGACATGTCTCTCTTTACCTTCACAAGTCCAACTCTATAAAAACTGTGCCACATTATAGGAACGAGTGGATAATGTAGCCATTCATATAATTTATGTATTTCCTAAGTGGGTATATTATAAAAACTATCTTCCTAGTTTTGAATTTGACATGTAAAGGAGTTGTGACCTGTCTGCTTGTTCATTGGGGGATTGCTATTCATTTGCTCAGACTCTAGCCCCACCTCACTACTGCTGGTGATCTTTTCATGTCTGGGATAATATGATCTCTTTGACACATATAAAATAACAAGCAGCCTTTTGTTTTGGCCAGTTCAAATTGTTGTGAGGGAGATAGTCAGCATTTTCTGTATGACATGAATTTCAGCAGTGTTGTGCCTTTATTCTTATACTTGATATCAGGCTATTTGCCTCTTACTTATTTTTTAGCTCATGTCAAATTTGTGTGGCAGTGTAGTTTAAGCACGTCACTTATCCTTTCCCTGTTCACTATGTGTTTAATTCTTTAGTTTGTTAACTGGAGTTTTGTGATTTTGTCTGTTTCAAAGAAGTTGAGCATATTCAACTAGAAGTCAGATTTGCTATTAACCTTATGTCTTTTAAACCTCCATTCCTTAGGCGGATGATGTCGAGGGTAAAATTAGACAGATCATTCCACCTGGATTTTGCACAAACACAAATGATTTTCTTTCTTTGCTGGAAAAGGAAGTTGATTTCAAACCATTCGGTACCTTACTCCATACCTACTCTGTTCCCAGTCCAACAGGAGGAGAAAACTTTACCTTTCAGATTTACAAGGTAAATATAAGAGTAAATATTTCTTGGGTAAAGTTATTCCATTTGCCTGAAACTGTATGCTGTTTTGTTATTTTCAGTGATTTGTTCTAACTTCAGGAAGTGAGTTTTTATCAGCACTGAAAACAGGGATCTATTTTCTGTGCGTGTGTGTGTGTGTGTGTGTGTGTACGCATCTTAATCTGAGACTTCTAAACATTTTCCCTTAGGATAGTTTTATGTTTTGCAGACTTTCACTTACCTCTGTGATGAGTTTCACCTGACTTTTCCTGGCTTTTTCCCTAGGCTGAGATGACATGTAGAGGCTTTCGAGAATATCATGAAAGGCTCCAGACCTTTTTGATGTGGTTTATTGAAACTGCTAGCTTTATTGACGTGGATGATGAAAGATGGCACTACTTTCTAGTGTAAGTACAGTTCTAAAGCAACAGTAGACCTTATTACCTCCACAAAGCCAGCATTTTAATTGTGGCAGCCCAATTATTGGGACAGTATAATGATATTTTTCCCAGGAAAGAAAAACTATTGTTTATGAGGCATGAGTTTTCCTTCATTATGCTTTGGGAGACCTTGAGAATAGAGCTGAATTAAATGCTGTTGTCCGTTAGGACCCTGAATGTAGGCTTAAACAGTAAAATGAGCTTTGCCTGTGTTTTCTTTTACTTGCCACCTATTCATCTTTATAATAGGCAAGTGCACTGAAGTGATGTAAAGAGGTCTGATTTATCCAAGTTGCTGCACACCAATTAAGTGAATTGTACATTCAGAACATAGCAGGTGTACCCATTGGGCCCTCACAGAGTAGCTTGCTGACACTGAAAATTCAGTCAGAGAATGGAAAAGAAAATGGACACTGCATGGGAGCGCGACTGTAATTGACCTGCTTGGCTTTCTGTTTTATCTGCAGATTTGAGAAGTATAATAAGGATGGAGCTACGCTCTTTGCGACCGTAGGCTACATGACAGTCTATAATTACTATGTGTACCCAGACAAAACCCGGCCACGTGTAAGGTAATTGGCAGTATAACACGTGCCTTGTCTTTTATTTCAGAAGAACTGTTGAAGTTTCCAATACTTGTTATAGTAGTGTTGATTTGTTTAAAAAAAATTACCATTATTTACTGGCTATGTACTGATTTATTTCATTGTTCCCTTGGAAAAAGTGTGGAAGATTAAACCAATTTTGAGTTCATAATATTTGAATTTCTTAAAGATTGATTTAAAAAAATCACAACTTTAAAATTGTTCATAGTATGTTAGGAATTCGTACTTTTTAAACTTATGTTTTGATATTTTAATTTTAAAATAATTTTTTACTATAGTCAGATGCTGATACTGACTCCATTTCAAGGTCAAGGCCATGGCGCTCAACTTCTTGAAACAGTTCATAGATACTACATTGACTTTCCTTCAGTTCTTGATATTACAGGTATGTAAAACTTGATTTGATGCTGAAAAAAGTCTTAAAAATGTCTTCTTTCCTGGCTAATATTATTCTTATCAGAAATAACTATTTTAGCCAGCTGCAATCTCCTGGCATTTTTTTGGAGCTATCTAAAGATGGCTTAAAGTTAACATTTTACACCATAAATCTTTGTGGGGGATTGGATTGCATTTCTAACTCTAAAGTGTTTAATTGAACAAATTGAAGATGATGAACTGAATATATACCAGAAAAATCTTGGTCAGGCATAAGTACATTGAAACTCTGATACAACTTTTATTTTTTCAGTTTATTTGACAAACTGTTACAGTATTCAGAGGCTGCCTGGGCTCTAATTTTCATGTAGTCTTTCTTAAAGAGGACCAAAATATTCTAAATTCCCCTGAGAAAAAAAATCAAGGTAAATAGTTCCTGAGTACACATTTATACTCTCTAAATGTGTGCTTTGACAGCAGTAGTATAAGTGAAATGTAGGCCCGTTTGTTTTGAAAATGACTTTCAGTATAGATTAGCCATAGAAGTAGTATTATGTACAGGATGCTTAGGAGAAGAGGCCCTGCTCTTCAAGAGGAGAAGCCATCATAAAATGGAGTTACAAGTGATAGTATGTTAGTATGTGAACCACCAAAGGACAAAGTTGCCCAAGAAACATTTATGTTGAAATTTTTTTCTTACCCCCTAAGTAACACAGTTTCAAATTTGTTACTCGTAAAGCTGTTGAACCACCTTTTTTTTTTTTCATGAAAAATACCAGCTATTCACATCCAAATAGGTATTAAACTTTAATTCTATAAGTGTTTGAATACACCTTTGTTTTTAAAACTACAATATTTAACATCCACTACAATTTTAATTTTAAAATGCTATTTTGTTTAATTTGTTTAAAAACACGTACAAAAAAAAAAATGCTAGATGTGGGACTAGCAAAGAATATAAATAGGTAAAAAACCAAATGTGTTGCAGTCGAGTCAATTCTGACTCACAGCGACCCTTATAGGACAGAGTAGAGCTGCTCCATGGCGTTTCCAAGGAGCCGCTTTCAGATTCGAACAGCCTACCTTTTGGTTAGCAACCCTAGCTCTTAACCACTGTGCCACCAGGGCTCCATAAATAGGTTAGTAATTACATTATCAGCGTTTTCCTTTTTTCATATAGTGGTTTTGTGTGTCCAGGTTAAAATAAGTTGCTCCAAAAAAAGATTTTTAAATTATTCCTGTAGACCAATAAGCTGGGGAAAAAGCATGCTGTTTTTATAAAGGAGTTCCACATTTATAGAGTTGAATTGTCTTTTCATCTGACTTTCTTGCTACTGTTAAGTGGGTTTTAAACTTGGAAGACAAAGAAGTGTTAGTAAAGTTTGATTGTATCAAAAGTTATAAATTGTTGAAGTGACACCTTCACCAGCTTGGTGACTTGTAAAATTATAGAAACATAGCACAAACTACATTACTTCCTTTATTAGAGCTGAAAATTGTTTAGCTTCTGTTTATTTTTAGAGCTTGGATTTGGTGCTACATGAAGGGACTTTTTGGTGATTTTAATCTGGAGATTTAGAGTTCATATCAGTAGTCTGTCTTTTCTAGTGGCTAACATGTCAGCAGCGGTTGCTTCTATGAAGCCTCTTAACTACTTTCTTCTGTCTACCCCAGCCAGTAAAGTCCTTGATACTTAGCACCAATTAACAGATAAAGAATTTTATTTCTTAAATCTCAGTGAAGAGTCATCAATAATGGTAGTCTTTATTCATTGCAAGCTGAAGTCTTTAAGGAGAAAAGGCTAAACATGCTAAAGTACTTCTGAATTTGACAAGGGGGTAAAAAAAAAAATTTTGACAAGGGGGTGTTGGCCTTTATTTCTAGTATTAACATTTCTCAGCTTTATAAAACACTCAGAATGTCTTAGAAACTGTTTTCCTTAAGATATTCTAGATTTTGATACCCAGTCCTTATTAAAAAAAATACAGAATTTTCCACTCTGGTTGTCTATTCTCTAAGCTTGTTGTTGTTGTTGTTTTTTTTTAACTTCACAGATCTTCAGTAGGCTCTGGATCTCTCTTTTACAATCCAGGATATTCTTTATGTTCAGATGACCTTTTGTTTACTTGACATATAACCAGATATAGTAATAATTAAAACTTACTATTGATGACCTAGGTGATATCATACTACTGATGGATAGATGTTTGTGGTGTAATTGTCACTCATTTTCTTTTTTTAACGCTCAATTTGAAAAGTGGAATACTGAAAGATGGTTGTTTATATTATGTACATCTTCCTTTTGAGGATGTCAGCCTTTTAAGATAGATACATTTAAATGTACCTGAGTTCTGTGACTTTATAAATAGAATCAACAATTCGTTTCCTCCAAAACTGTGAAGAAAGTTGTATTTGCAAATAGAAATTGATCTTGAGCTAGGATATATATATCAGTATTATTAATCTGTCAGAGCTAATTATGTTTGTTTTTTAAATGCCCCTTATTGTTCTGGAATACGTTATATAGCTTTTTAGAATATTAAATTTCTTATGTTTAGGTGATTTGTGCTATCATCTCATTTCCCTTCTTCAGAATATTATTTTTCTATCTCTAATATAGCCCATTAATATGGAGAGGCTTTTTTAAAATGATAGAAGAGCACTCACGTTGTTAGATGATGTGTTTAACTTGGAAAAAAAACTCCATTTTTGACCTTGCATATCACTATAGATTTATATTCAGGCACATTTATATGATTTTTGTAATATGGAAACAAAGGAATAGAAGGATGTCACAAATTATTGGGTGTCATTGTAAGTTCATTTTCAGACTGACACTTTTACTCCTAATTGAAGAGCTACGAGATTGAGGGGTGACTTGGCCCCTTATATGAAGTTGCAAATAAAATATTATCAGTCTATAATGGCTGAGTTAAAACTAAACAGAATTTTTTGGCATGGTGTTTTGATACATGCGAGAATTTCAGAGAAGAATATGACATGGGTTTTTAGATTTTGTCAACTGTAATTTTTATATATATATTTTTTAAACTCCTCTGAGGACGTTTAAGTTACTTAAGCTTTTACTCATACTAAATTGTATTTTAAATCAATGTTAGCAGTGCAGCCCTTTTTTCTAAACTAGAAAGAGGTGGTAGACTGGAAAACTAATGCCAGATAAACTGAGCTTTATCCATTAGGACTTACAAAAGGATTTTTCAAGAAGATTTCTTGCTTAAGAGTTTGTCATTTAGTAGAGTTTTTATTAAAACAGCTTTATTGAGATATAATTTACAGGCCATATAATTCACCTATTTTAGGTGTACAATTCAGTGATTTTTAGTAAATCTGCAGAATTTTACAGCCATCACTACCACAGGCCATCACCCTATAAAGATCCCTCTTGCCTGTTTGTAGCAGTCCTTTCTGATTCATTTCTAATTTAATCCCACTGTTAGAGAACATACTTTGTATGATTTCAGACCTTTTTCACTTACTGAGTTTTGTTTTATGGTCTAGGTTAGAGGCCAGAAATCTTTTTCTTCAAAAGGCTAGATAGTAAATATTTTACGCTTTTCAGTCCACATATAATCCCAGCTGTATATTCTTAGTGTTTTGTTATTTTTTTCCTTTTATCACTCTTTTAAAATGTAAAAGCCATTCTTAGTTCAAAGGCCATACAAAAACAGGCCATGGGCCAGATTTTGCCCATGGGCTATAGTTTGTTGCCCCTTGGCCTAGCATAAGGTCTGTCCTGGAGAATGGTCTATGTGTACTTGAAAATGTGTATATTCTCCCATTGTCAGATGGAATGTTCTATAAATCAGGTCAAGTTGGTCGATAGTATTCAAGTCTTCTGTATCTTTGCTGGTTTTCTTTCTTTCTAGTTCTATTCATTATTGAGAGTGCAATATTGAAATTCCCAACTATTTTTGCTGAATTGCCTGTGTCTCCTTTCATTTCTGTCAATGTCTGCTCCTTGTATTTTAGAGCTCTGTTGTTAGTTGTGTATGTTTATAATTTTAATATCTTCCTGGTAAGTTAACCTTTTTGTCATTAGAAAATGTGTCCTTTTTTCTTTTGTGCCTGGTGTGTGTAGCCACTCCAGCCCTTGTACTATTCAAATAGTGTATCTTTTTCAATTTTTGACTTGGAACCTGTTAATCTAAAATATTTACCTTATGAAGATTATGTAGTTGGATCTTGTTTTTTAATCCTGTCTGACAATCTCTGCCTTTTGATTGGAAACTTTAATACCTTTACACTTGATATAATCATTGCTGTGGTTGAAATTATGTCCGCCATTTTTTTATATGTATCTCATTTGTTTTGGTCTCTCTTCTTAGCCCTTAGCTATCAGAAAATACTTGCTTCTGGAATTACTCATCAAAACTTCGTTCTCTCTCTCATTTATATAGCTACTCTAATTGAAATTAAAACTAAGATGCATGTGATAATATACTAGTCAAAAAGTTTACATTTGAAAAGCTCAGCTCTGGTGTCACATGTAATATTAAATGTATTTGTAAAAGGTTTACACCTACAATATTGACAAAGATAATCTATTATTTTAAAAAATAACTTTTTCATATTTTAACTTTTAAGAATATTTCTTTTTTTTTTTAAAGAATATTTACCTTTCTCTCCAGGTATGGGAAACGCTGGTGGCGTAGTGCTTAAGTGCTATGGCTGCTAACCAAGAGCTTGGCAGCTCGAATCCACCAGGCACTCCTTGGAAACTGTATGGGGCAATTCTACTCTGTCCTATAGGGTTGCTATGAGTCGGAATCAACTCGAAGCAGCAGCCTCCTAGTGTGTATGTTTAGATTGCAAATTAGATTGAGTAAGGGAAATGTTATTCTGGCTTTTTTTCTTTAGCGGAAGATCCATCAAAAAGCTATGTGAAATTAAGAGACTTTGTGCTTGTGAAGCTTTGTCAAGATTTGCCTTGTTTCTCTCGGGAAAAGTTAATGCAAGGATTCAATGAAGATATGGCAATAGAGGCACAAAAGAAGTTCAAAATCAATAAGGTATTTTTATTCTGTAGGAGGAAAACAGATTTAAATTTTAAGTTTTTTGTTTGTTTTTTAAGTACGTAACTAAGATATTGTAAGTACACTAAGAATACATTTGTGGGAGGCAGTAGTGGTTAGGAGTACAGGCTCTGAAGCCAGATTGCCTGGGTTCAAATGTGACTGCACCACTTATTTTGTGACTTAGTGCAATTTTGTTTACTCTCTGTGTCTCAGTTTCTTCTTCTATAGAGTGGAAAAATAATAGATTGCATGGATATATTAAGTGTAACAAGCAGAACAGAGACATAGTAAAATCTTATATTTGCTTTTTTTTTTAATGTATCTAACCTGGTTAACTGGTTATACCACTGGAGAAGTATTGGTGGGAGGGGGGTTGGAGTAAAATACCTAACTTTCACTTAATATGTGCCTTTATATATTTTTTTAAATACACACACACACACATATATATGTGTGGTAAATGTATTAAGCTAGGTACAGAAAAAGTAATATGGGTGTTTAGAGGAGGGAGTTTATATTACATTTATGTAAGCATGGGAGCCCAGAGTATTTCATGTGAGGGATGGCATTTGATCTAAGCCATGAAAAATGGGTAGGATTTGGATTGTGAAGGTATGTGGATTGAAGGGTATTCCAATAACAAGGACAAGCATTTGATACTGTTGACCACCACTTGCTTAACTTCTAAGACACTGTATTCCCTGGTTTTCTGTCTACCACTCTGATCTGTCTCAGGATTCTTTCACTGGTTTCTACTCTTATGTATGCCTCTTAAATGTAGCTCCTCCCAAAGGTTCTTTATTTTTCATTTTGTCTCATTCTTACTCTGGGGGTCTCATTTAAATCAGGGCTTTGAACCAGTTCTAACAAATTCCCTGGTAACACTAATGCCGCTGGTTAGGGACCAATTTGTTATACATAAGAATCACCTGGGGATCTTGTTAAAACTATAGGTTCTGATTCAGTATATCTGGGGTGGAAATGCAAATTGTCAGCAGCGGTTAGAACTGAATGAACTGGCCAAAGCTCTGGTTTAAATCTCCAATCCGTGTAACTTTCCTGAGCTCCAAATCTATATATCTAAACGTTTGCTGGTCACCTTCAGAAAACTACTCAACTTTTCATCTTCTGCATTAAAACAATTTAAGGATTTCTTGACTGTTAGGTAAAAATCTACATACTTAAAAAGCATTTTACATCTCTAGACTGTATTAAACCTATTTTTATTGAGAATTTATTTAATAACTCAGATTTTAAAAGAGAACATGAAAAGGAACATATTTTTTTAAATCATGCTGTTTTGTTATTTAAGGAACCCAAACTTCTTAATATGACACACAGGGCGCATCATAATCTGGACCCTGCCTACCTCACTAGCCACAGCTTCCTACCACTTACCTAAGTGCCGTGGTTTTACTGAATTGCTTGCTATTTTCCAACTATGCCGTAATCTTTCTTCCTTTTGTGTACCTTTATATGTACTATTGCCTTTGCCCATTCCCCCATCTTCACCAGACCAAATAGGACTCTTTTTTTTTTTTTTTTATTAGCTCAAGTGTTCCTTCCAGGATGTTTAAATATTATCTTCCCAACTTGCTTCAGATTTATGTTCTCACTGTCATTTCATACTCTTCCTTCACAGGCAGTCTTTCCTCTTAGGTATTTCTAGAATCCTTGTCCCCTCAGTATTCTTACTTGGGTTACCTCAGTTCATGCTTTCATCATTTTTTCCTGATTTAGTACCTCAGGTCCTTAACTGGTTTTCTTCCCCCTTTTTCTCTTCCCTTTTCCATGTAAGTGCACGAATGCTTAAAACTCGGATTTGTGTATGTCACTCACTTCCCCATTTAAAATATATGACCTACTAGATACAAGTCCACCTCTTTAACTTCAGTATATAAGGCTCTCTGTTACTTGGCTCCATCTTCATTCTCTTCCTACCGCTTGCTTCTAATTTTGTGCTCTAGCATTGCCAAACTCACTCACTCACTCACACACACACACACACACACACAACTGCCCTCTCCTCTTTCTGGAATAGAACACTCCCTTCCCTTTAAGTCCAACTCAGGTCTTATTCTCCTGGGAATCCTCTCCTAATATCACCCCCATTCCCGGGCTTTGCTACCATAATACCCAATGAATATTTATGTCATTAAATTGACCATACCTTAATAATTTGTATTACCCACTACACTACTAACTCCTTGAGGACAATGTCTGTCCTTTATTGCTTTTCTTCTGGTACCTAGGATAGTCTCTGGCATATATACAGATACAGATATTCAGTATGTCTTATATTCTTTTGAAAAAGTGTCGCTATTACTTAATTTGAAATTTTTCACTTTTTTCTTTTTTTTTATTAGCAACATGCTAGACGGGTTTATGAAATTCTTCGACTACTGGTAACTGACATGAGTGATGCTGAACAATACAGAAGCTATAGGCTGGATATTAAAAGAAGACTAATTAGCCCATATAAGGTAGGACTTTCAAGAGTCTTAACCGTTGTATTCTTGTCAGTGTTTAAAATGGGAAGAAAAGCTGGGAAATACTAGTGTATGGGAGAGTTCAAATCATTTCCCTATATTAACTTTTATAAAAGTGAAAATACTCTTCCAGTTGGTTAGTAGGAATTCTCACTGTCATATTTTACAACTTAAGCTATAAATCTGCTTTTCATTTGTATAAATGCTAGTCCCAAGGATAGTCTACCCATGGTTAGTTTTTTCTTTCACTTGTATGTATCTTTTAAAAATCTGAATGCCCAGGCTTTTCCTCCAACAATTCATCTTGTTTCTTTTTCCCCAAGTCTCTCCTCTTCCCATTTTTCATATTTATTCTCTCTTTGCCTTAGCTGTCTCTTTCCTAGATATGGCCTTGGTTGTCCTTTGTAACCTCTATACCACAGCTAAGATTTCAGCTTACTATTCTTTACCTTATTCTCTTTAAGCATTCTTCTTTCCCTTTTTCATTTCCCATATTTTCTTCTTTTTCTTTTACCTCAACAGTTTCCCTACTAGCTCAGGTTTGGCCTCACCATTGTTTGGCCGTTGTTAGAATGGATATTATCCATGCCAACTTGTGTGAATGAGGAGTTGCTATGCTAGTTGTAGCTAGGGAGTGAGGTGATTGTAGAGAATATTTAATTTATACAACACAATTATTAAGCACCTGCTATATGGTTGTTGGAAACCCTGGTGGTGTATTGGTTAAGTGCTACGGCTGCTAACCAAAGGTCAGCAGTTTGAATCTGCCAGGCGCTCCTTGGAAACCCTTATGGGGCAGTTCTACTCTGTCCTATAGGGTCACTATGAGTCGGAATCGACTCAATGGCAGTGGGTTTGGTTTTGGTTTATATGGTTGTTGTTAGAGGAGACCTGGTGGTGCAGTGGTTAAGCATTTGGCTGCTAACTGAAAGGTGGGCAGTTCGAACCCACCAGCCACTCCATGGGAGAAAGATGTGCCAGTCTGCTTCCATAAAGATGTACAGCCTTGGAAGCCCTATGGGGCAGTTCTTCTCTGTCCTGTAGGGTGGCTATGAGTTGGAACTAACTCAGCGGCAGTGGGTTTGGTTTTTTGGTGTATATGGTTTCTACATTTATGAACACTGTACCTGTAGGCTTACACAGTAGAATAGCTAGGAACATAAATGGCCAAGGCAACTCTGTCTTAAAATTTAAGGTGAAAATAAAGGAAATAACAAGTAATTAATATATCAAGTACACATGGTTCTGATTTTCCCACATAACGTTAAAGAAAACTCAGGTTTTATTTGCCATGGATTTTCCTTTTATAGAGCCAATCCTTTCAATGTAAGTGGTTTACTTGGGTCACACTACTCCTTTTTTTTTTAATAATATTTTTTTAAATAACATCTTACTACTTTGCAGTGAAGGTGTATTTCCTAATTTGTCATTCAAAAATGTCACATTCTGAATATAAAAATAATAATTTTCCTATGACTGTAAAACATTTCATCTTAAATCATGTGTACACATAGTTCTTCATACTGTCATTTCAGTAAGCAATTCAATGAGTTTATTTTCTCTCTTATGAACCACCATCTGCATATAACAGGTTGTATAAATTACTATGGTCTCCTCAAAAATTGTCCGAAGTCACATTTTATTCTTTGATGTTTATCAATTCAAAAACATCAGAAAATAGGTAACAGTGTTCCTTTCTGAAGATTTTAAATCTTTAATATTTACTCTGTTAGCGAGAAAATTTCTGAATTCAAACATATAGCCCACTGCCATCGAGTCAATTCCAACTCATAGCGACCCTACAGGACAGAACAGAACTGCCCCATAGAGTGGAACAATGTAAATAGATCTCACCATGACAGCATTTGAGTATACTCACTCCTCACTTATTGACACGGTTAGGCTCCAAAGATCAGGTGGTTATGCAAAAATCAGCATTATGTGAAAATGGAGTAAGACCACATGAGATCACAAAATGGAGGACAACTACATCATTACATAACTGCCAAACCACTGAGAATCGTGGCCCAGGCAACTTAACACAGAACCTTAACCATCACAGCCAGAGATATTCTTGCCTTGCACTGTCAGCATTTGTTACTGCCGCATATATGTTGTTAATGCCAAGATAGTAGATTTTTTTTACTATTGTCATTAAATGTGAAATATCATCTAACAAGATAGTCGATGAGTGATGAGTAGGTGTATTAAAACTGTTTTAAGAAAGTGAAATGACTATTGAAGTACGGCTCTCACATATTTTAAATGATAATCATTTTTTATGTTGTTATTAAATACCCTCCCCTGAGTTAAATAAAACAAGTCCTATAGGAATGGAGGAAACCCTGGTGACGTAGTAGTTAAGTGCTGTGGCTGCTAACCAAGAGGTCTGCAGTTCGAATCTGCCAGGTGGTCCTTGGAAACTCTTATCGGGCAGTTCTACTCTGTCCTATAGGGTCGCAATGAGTCGGAATTGACTTGACAGCAGTGGGTTTGGTTTTTGGTTTTTATAGGAATGGAAGAAGCAGTAAGATTTCCTCATTGAATATAAGCAAATGATTATCTCCAATTTGTCATTTTAAGCTGATATTCATATGCTTTGTTGTATTATCACAACATTCTCAAATGTGAAATTAAATAAGAATAAAGTAACATTTCTTAATAATAAAGCATGGTTTGAATGCTCTTTAGGTCTTTAAAATGTATGCTTAATGGTGAACAGTTGGAATATAAAAAAATTTAACACATTTTATGAAAAGAAACTCTAGAATTTTGATCATTAGTGAATTATTACTGAGGTATGAGCTAATTATTGTTATCAAAGTCCACCAATTTTGTACTGCCTTGATTTGAGGGATCAGGTTTATATATCAGCTGAAACAAATGCACTTTCTCTCTAAGAAACTACCTTGGTTTCTTAGTACTTCTTTAAGCACTTCTACCTTACTTAAAAGTTCTTTAAAAACTGGCAGTTCATTTTTATCAGTGCCAAGAAGGGAGAAAATAGCCTGTATTAAAGAGAATCATAAAAATGAAGCACAAAAAGAGACATCATATCTAGCACAGAAGTAATTTTCAGGTGTTCAAGAAAAGGTAAATTTCAACAGTTTGGCTAAAAAAAAAAAGAAAAGTTGATGCAGCATTAAAGCATTTGTATTGCTTCACAGGTACATTTAAATTCATAATTGGTTTACAAGTATAAAATTTAGAAATCAGTTCTATAATGCTGGATTTGGAAACAGGAAACTCAGTTTTGAGGTCTAGTTCTACCTTTTACAAATTGTGTGACCATGGAAAATGTATTCACATCTGAGTATAAGGTTTCTCTTTATAAAATGGAAATGATAGTACGTTTATCTCACAGGCTGTATATGAGAATCAGATAAGCCTTTTGTAAACCACAATATGTTGTATAATCTTTCTTCCTGAATACAAGCTGATTGTAATAATATTGAAACTTGCTATTTTCTAAGTACTTTATATATTTTATTTGATCCATACAATTGTCCTATGAAGTAGGAATTACTATGAGGAAAAACTCTCTCATAAGTTAGCCTGCTTCAAACCTCCAGGTCTTCTGGAGTTTGCAGAGCCCGTGCTTTTTTCCTCTCACTTTGCCTCCATAGTAGCCAAGGAACTGAACAGAAAAAAAGTATATTACATTGTGCATGGTTTTAAAGATGTCTTTTGAGAAGTCTTTGGAATTCATATGCCTTAACACTATTATTCTTCTTAAATTCATATTAAAAAGAATCTTATCTCTGCACTTCACAAGAGAGACTTGTTCAGCAGATGGAAATCAAGGAGACCTTAGAGGTGCTGGCATTTTTGAGATTATGTTTATAAGCTCTCTTGGACCTGTGAAAAGTAGGCAAGAAGAAAGGTTTTCTGTACATAAATTCACATTTGAGTCAGATATTAATAAACAATTGTATTAACATTAATACCATCTTTAATTTGACTATATTAATTGCGTAATATTAACAGCCCTAATCTATGAAAGAATTAAGTTTTTGTTTCTGTGGAAGAGACATATTCTATAGAATGTCTTTAGAAAGTTCACTGTGGTCCCCAGCCATTATCTTTCAGTATTTCATTTATACTCCCAGTGTATGTCACTTTACTGGATAGAGGTGTTCCTCAAATCAGTTTTTCCCCAGTTCTTCTTTTAAAAAATTTTTAATATACATATGCAAAGCAATGTGTACAGTTTAAGGACGATTAAAGGTTAAAAAAAATGCTTCAAATTAGTCATTCTTAACTGAGTCATATCTTAAATGCTTATGAGAAACTTTATAGTTTTAATTTTTTTCCATACAGCTGTTACATGTATTTCTTATTCCTAGGTACTAAGAGCTCTTAAATTTAATCTGTATATTTATTGCCACGCCAATAAAAATTACAATATGATTAATTCTGACATCTAAAAAAATTTGATAGTGAAGAAATTGAAGATGCTAAGGAGGGGAGGGAGAAATTGGAAAACTGAGCTCCCTTAGAGAGAAATTTAAAAACAGCATAATTAAAACAGTATGTTACTGGTACATGATTCATTCATTTAGAACAGAATTGATAGTGTAAAAATATTAAGAATTTAATATGATTAGAGGCATCTTTAAGCAGTATGGGGATAGATTATTTAATAAATGTTATAACTGATCAGCAATTTAGAAAAATAGCTTATATTCCTATCATACACCACAGTTTTCTGATGAATTAATTAATCCTTTAGTTCTTGAACTGCTTCCTTGAGTTAGGTCTTTTTATATAGGGCAATCATTACTCTTGGCAGAAAAACAACTTCTACAACATAAATCATTATCATACACAGTAAGAAATATACTGTCCTCCTTAAAATCAGTCCACCTGAATTTTCCAAGAACTAATACTCAGAGTGTGGTAGATCGTCAACATGAGCATCACCTCAGAGCTTGTTAGAAGTGTAGAATCTCAGGCCATACACCAGACCTATAGAATCAGAGTCTGTCCGCCTTCTAATAAGGTTCCCAAGTGACCTGTATGTACACTCAAGTTTGAGAAGCATTGCTGTAGAAGGGCTTTCACTAATGAAGTTAATTTTTCCTCTCCGATGACAGTAGTAGAAGCCTAATTTACTTAGCCCTCCAGTTTAGACCCAGGCAGGATCAACATAATTTTTTTTGTAGTGTCATAACTTATTTGAGTAGACTTAAGTCTAGTACTTTGTTAGTTGTGAACCTTGTTTTAGAAATGTTTGTGTGACTGTAGCTTAATTTTGAGCTTTTTAAGTAGTAATCATAACTTATTTGCCTAGTGTTCCAAAACAATTAGGGTCCCTTTTAAGGAAACCCTGGTGGCACAGTAGTTAGAGCTATGGCTGCTAACTAGAAGGTCAGCCTTTTGAATCCACCAGGCGCTCCTTGGAAACCCTGTGGGGCGGTTCTCCTCTGTCCTTAGGGTTGCTGTGAGTTGGAGTTGACTTGACGGCAGCAGGTTTTTTAAAGGGACATTAGTTAGTGTTTAGGAGTGGTTTAAGGTATTGTTTTTAGGGTTGTGCTTTATTTGAATTGCCTTCTGTGAGGTAGGTGGACATAGAGACTAAGAATACAGACTCCCAGCTGAACTGTTAGGTTTGAATCCTGGCTCCTCAGCTTTCTGCTCTCTAACTGTGGGCAAGTTATTTAACTCCTGTATCCATTTTTTTCTTCATCTGTAAATTGGAGAAAATTATGTTAACATGAGTTTATATATGTGATTTCTAATCTCTATATAAAGTCAGCTCATCGACGGCAGTGGGTTAATAAGAGAGAAAATTGATACAGTCTAGAACAGTAAATCCAAAAAGTATGACAGTTTTTTCGTTTATCTTTCTGAAGCTTTTCTACCAGTTTATGTTAAAATTAGTATGTTTAATGTGGTCCACAAATATACTGGGTAAGGGAACCTGGAAGTGAGCATACTGGTAGTTCAAAAAATGATTAAATAATAGCACTTAATCTCAGTTGCCTTTCTTCAGTTAATTTATTTTATTTGTTAAAGAAATGTTTGAGCGTCTATACTGGCCAGGGTTCCTTTATTATGCTTTGGAGCAGGCTGCTGGTCACCTACTATATTTACCATCAGTTGATGAAAATATCAGGTCTTTTGGTTAACAACTTTTAAAGGGCTTTCAATTCCTGGTTAACCTTAAGTTCAGGCTTCTTTAAGAATAAAACTGTATGAGACAAATTTGGGCATATCCCTGCTACTTTTTTTTTTTTTTTTAACATTGTAGACATGAAATTATAAGAATACAAAGAAGTATCTCTGCTTTCCGAGTCTAACAAATAATTGTGCTTGTTGCTTAGAAAAAACAGAGAGATCTGGCTAAGATGAGAAAATGTCTCAGACCAGAAGAACTGACCAATCAGATGAACCAAATAGAAATAAGCATGCAACATGAACAACTGGAAGAAAGCTTTCAGGAACTTGTGGAAGATTACAGACGCGTCATTGAACGACTTGCTCAAGAGTAAAGATTCTACTACTATGTACAGGAAGTTTGCAGATTTCTGTACATTGCGCTGTGAAAAATCCTGTGATGACTTTAATATCTTGTAACATTTTACTTACATTAAAAGTTATCTATCTTTAGTTGAATATTTTCTTTTGGAGAGATTGTATATTTTAAAATACTGTTTAGAGTCTATGAGCATATATTGCATTTAAAAAAATATATAGGTTCTGAAATACCACTGTAATTGCTTCCCATATTAAACAGTATAATAAATGCTTAGTTGTGATATGTTAATGTCTGATGATATGATTCTTAAATACTGATGATAACCTTTTCCAGTTGTTAAAAATCTTAGGTTTTAAGCTTTCGTTATTCCTCCCATACTTTCCTTCGGTATTCTGGCACCTTTAAAACACATTTAAGGAGTTACCTGGTAACCAACCTTGTTTTTCCTGCAGGATTTTTCAGAAACTTGATACAACCTAAAACCTAAAGGTTTGGATCAGATACTAATGGAAGATAAATCTAGAATTTGGTATAAACATTTTATAAATAATATAATAAGATAGAAATCAGTTCATAAAAATCCAGTTTATATACCATTATGAAAATACATCTTGTGTACAATGAGATGCATTTTTATTATGATTTGCTATAATGTATTGAAGTCCAAGGAAAAATAAGAATAATGCTCAGCTGCTTAATATAGTCTTATTTTAATGTAGAGTGTCAAATTAATTGCTTGATAAGGAATCATTAAAAGCTTGATGTTCACGATGTGTAAGCCAGGTATTAGATAACATCTAAAACTGGATGTAAGTTGAACTTTACTTTTAGAAATTTGACTTGTTCAATGCTGAGGGCAAAATCCCAGCTTGGACAAGCACTGTCTTATCCTTAGACTAATTCTCCATCAGTAAAACACGTGAAACATAGCAGAAGCCAAGTAACTGGTAGCCTTTGAACACAAAGCAACTGTGACCGGCAGCATACTGACTGAGCTGTCCTCCTGAAATGAGGGCGCTGTAAAAACTTCAAACCATCTTATCTCAGAAGCTTGAGTATAGATAAAACTTGTTGATTACTGAGAGATCTTGTATGTGTATGTATACAGACACATAATTTGTTAGAGATAGAATGAACTACTTCAGTTAAAATTCTTTCTCAAACTATATGAAAGCGAATTTTTTTCCATCTGAATTAGCTAATTTTTTAATTTTTTACTGAAGATTCACAATTGAAAGCTAAACATAAGCTCTAAGGAACAAAAACAAACAAATCTAAACAAATTTTCTTTCAAGGAACTTTATGTAAAACCCAGAAAAGGCCTATGTAATACCAGCTTTCATACCTTTTTTTAGCAAGTGTTCTTAAGTTCAATTCATAGATAAAAGATACGGTTTAGCATTAATTTTCACGACTTGAAAGGGGTTAGAAAGTAAAAGTCTGATATTTAGACCTGCACCTTACGTGGGTAATTAAATACCAGAAAGGCTATACAGGACTGTGTATGAAACCCAAGACATCCACTCTCTAAAGCCTACCTAGTGGTCACTTATCACCCCTAGTCTTAGCCTTCACCCAAGCTATCATCCATATACACATCCATTGTATTTACTTTTGCCTTTATGATCTTTTTCACTGCCCTTCCTCGCTCTGCCACCATTACTTTTTCCTTATCCTCCTCTCTAAATTGCATTTTTTCTACAACTATTAATATGTTTTCTTTCTGAGCATCAGTTTTTTCATCTGTAAAATGAGGTTGTGCTAGAATGATCTCTAGGCTCCTTCCCTGTTCTAAAATCCATGCTTATCCTTTTCACTTCTCCTCACCCTTGTGCTTTTATACTCAGGTGTGCATGTAAATGTCTAAAATAAAACATACCCCTCACACAAGAAAATTCATAGCTTATATGTAAGTTTATGTGTGTGAGAGAGAAAAATGCAGTTATGTTTCTTGATTGTCTCCCAATTGCAGAGGCCCCCATTCGCTACACCAAAGCTTAGTCTATTTTGAAGATTTATCTGATCCACTGCAGTCCTTGCCTGCTAGGGAGGAACTGGCAACAGACCACCCAGGAACATCAGGGGTAATTAGAATCAGGCCTTAGAGGTCACTTGATTTAATTCCTTAAAATCATAAATTCTTTTTTCTTGGAATTACAAAGCCAGATTAACTATTAAGTACTGATTTAAAAGGTACCTGTAATTCTTCTAAATAAAATTATTTTTATGTTTGTATATTATCCCTATGTATATACATTGCACATAGTTGTATCATTTTCTTCTTAATATTTCTAGTGTTCAAAATGATTCTCATCATAGATGTGTAATATTTCATGTTGGTGAGCCCATATTAAACTATTTACCTAGGATGTTTTGGTTTTTTACTATTACAGATGATATTCAAATGAATTATTATCTTTGTGTATATATATTTTTGCATCTGTTAAATAATTTTGTTAAGATAAATTCCTAGGAGATGCAATCACTGAGTCAGAGTGTTAGGAATATCTTTATGGCTCAGTACATAAACGTTTCATGTTGCTTTTTCAGACTGATTGGTAAAATACTGCTAGATATGTGTATACTGATTTTAATTACCTGTTTGATTTTTTTTTTTTTTTTTTACAAGGCGGGGGCATTTCTCTTTGGGGATTTACACTTTAAACTTATAGATGAATAACAAGTCCAGAAGTTAAGTAACTTCCTTAACAGCACACTATGAGTTAGTGGCAAAGTCAGGACTATACACTATTAGACTCCTGTTCTCCATTCCTCCATCTCCTCCTCTTTCATCAAGCAGGCCAACCAAGTTTTGTTTTTGTTTTTTTTTAATTGTAAAAATGCATATACAACACATGAATTTCTTTATTCCTTTTAATGTGCTTGCCAATTTAATGTTTTCACATGTACAATTTAATGACATCAATCATGTGCAGCTGTCACCAATATCAGTTGCCAAATTTTCCACCACCATACCAACCAAGTCTTAAATATGCTAGCCCACTAGGCTCTACCTAAAACAAAAAGTCAAACCCGTTGCTATCAAGTCAATTCCAGCTCATGGTGATCCCATGTGTTACAGAGTTGACCTACCCCATAAAGTTTTCTTGACAAACCTTTATGGATGCAGATCACCAAGGCTTTCTTCTGTGGCACCGTGGGGTGGGTTTGGACAGCCAACCTTTAGATTAGCTAAGTACGAACTGTTTGTACCGCCTGAAGACCTTTGGCTCTTCCTAAGGGAGGCTTTTTTCTCCTCACCACCTGGAAAATGCTTCACTTGCATATTTGCCCTAGTTACCAGACAAATACCCAGCTGCCCTCTTGTTTTTGTAGCCTTAGAGGAGTAGGTATTAGGAAAAAGAATATTTGAAAGCAATGACTGAAAGTACTAGTGCCTCTTGAAGTATACATTGAAGTTACATACTTCCTGTTAACATTTAATTACAACTTTTCTGTGTTCCCATATTCCTCTACATCTCTTGTAATACATACATCATTCACCTTGTATTAAGTACAGTAGAATTATATAGTACATTTAATTTACTCTTTGCATTGGGAAGAGCTGTCTTTATGTATATACAGGTATTTTCAATAGGCACATCAAACAAAGATGTGAAGGGGTATACAGTGAAAAGTTCCTTGCTACAATCCTCCAGAAACAACTGCTGTTACTGATATCTTGTGTATCTTCATATGTGCATATATGAACATAAATGTATATATCATTTTTATGTATATATATGGTAACATACTACACATAATGTTCTCTTTTTTTTACCTAATATATCTTGGAGGTCATTAGAGCTACCTTGTTTTGTTTAATGGCTTTGTGGTATTCCATTATATGGGTGCACCATAAGTTATTCAACCAGTCCCCTATTAGCGAAATCAAACCCTTTGCTGTCGAGTCGATTCCGACTCATAGCGACCCTATAGGACAAACTAGAACTGCCCCATAGAGTTTCCAAGGAGCACCTGGTGGATTTGAACTGCCGACCTTTTGGTTAGCAGCCGTAGCTCTTAACCACTACGCCACCAGGGTTTCCAGTCCCCCATTATTTAGGTTGTTTCCAATATTTCCATTACAAATAGTGTAATGTGCTATAAATACATTTAGAAGTACACCTATAGATTAAAGCCTAGAAATCACTAATTGTAGTCTAACTTCATTCTTATAGTGACTACATTATTCAAACTAAACCAAACCTATTGCTATTGAGTCAGTTCCTGCTTATGGCTCCCCAGCGTGCTACAGAGTATAAACAGCTCCACAGAGTTTTCTTGGCTTTAGTCTTTATGGAAGCAGATGGCCGGGCCTTCATCTGCGCTGCTGGGGTGGGTTTTAACCACCAACTCCTTGGTAGCCAAGGGCAAACCATTTAAAATTATTAACATGAACTATGGCTAAAGAAGCTTAGTAATATTTAAATAACCTCTGTAGGCCAAGAGAAGCATAATGTACTTCACCCATCTCCTTTCCCAGATAGAAATTTGAATTAAAGGCACAATGATTTCACTGCCTAGGCATATGCTTATGACTTTCTTTTTTATTCTTTTAGTCTTGTTTAGCGCTTCTCGAACCTTAGCATCCATGAGAATTGCTCTACAGCAGGGTTTCACAACCTCAGCTATTGATATTTTGAGCCAAATAATGCTTTGTTGTGTGTGGCTGTCCTGTGTATTGTAGAATGTTGAACAGCATCCCTGGCCTCTACCCACAAGATGCTAGCAGCAACCACCTCAGTTGTGACAACCAAACGTTGTCTCCAGACATTTCTACATGGCCCCTGCGGGCTAAATCACCCTTGGTTAAGAAACACTGTTCTATGAGATTGAATATCCATCCACTTCAAGCAGGGACTATTTTATTGATTTTTATTATGTAACGTCATTTTAACTCTTACAAAGTGTTAAAAAGCAAAGATGTCACTTTAAGGACTAAGGTGCACCTAACCCAAGCCATGGTATTTTTAATCGCCTCATATGCATGTGAAAGCTGGACAATGAGTAGTGGAGATTGAAGAAGAACTGATGCCTTTGAATGATGGTGTTGGCAAAGAATATTGATGAAAAACAAATCTGTCTTGGAAGAAGTACAGCCAGAATGCTCCTTAGAAATAAGGATGGCAAGACTTCGTCTCATGTACTTTGGACATGTTATCATGAGGGACCAATCCCTGGAGAAGGACATCATGCTTGGTGGAGGAGAGGGTCAGCAAAAAAGGGGAAGACCCTCAATGAGATGAACTGACACAGTGGCTGCAACAATGGGCTCAAACATTACCATTGTGAGGATGGCGCAGGAGCAGGCGGTGTTTCCTTCTGTACACAGGGTGGCTACAAATTGGAACTGACTCGACGGCACCTAACGATGACGACAACATACAGTTTATTCAAAATGAATAAAAGACTATTTGATAAATTGCTCTGTCCTTCTGTCCAGGCACCTAGTTCACCTCTCTCTCCAAAGGCAATTAACTTTTACCAGTTTCTCTTATATCCCTCAGAGTTGATTATCAGTCTGCAAATATGCATAATTTGTGTTTAAAACACAAATGGTTATATATCATATGCAATACTCTGAATCTTACCTTTTTCAATTAAATTTAACGCATATCTTGACTAACATATCTTGACTAATACATATTAAAAAAAAATTAGAATACCTTAATTCTAAACAGCTGTATAATAGTTCATCGTTTAGTTTCAATGTGTTTAACTCAATCCCATACTAATCAACATTTAGGTGGTTTCCTATCTTTTGCTATTACAAGCAATGCTGCAGTAAATATCCTTTTGTAAATGCCATTTTGTACATGTGGGGGCGTGTATGAAGGATAAATAGTGATAGAACTGCTAAGTGAAAGGGTATGAACATTTTACATTTTGGTAAAGCTTGCCATTTTGCACACATTTGAGACAATAGGGAAATTTGACTATAGACTCAATAGATAATATGAAATTTTGTTAATTTTTATAGTGTGATAATGGTATTGTGACTGTGTAAGAGAATGTCTTTCTCTTTTTGAACTATTTAGAAGCAGAGTCTTGACGTCTACTGCTTATTCAAATGATTCAGGAAAAAAAGAACATGTGGGTGGGGATAAATGCACACATATCCACACACACAGAAATAAAGCAAATGTGACAAGATTTTTATAGTTGTTGAGTCTAGGAAGTTATATACAGGTGTCATTATATGACAACTTTTCTGTATGTTTTTAATTTTTCAAAATAAAAATTGGGAAAAGATATTGCATATATAAAACAAAAACAGTACTATGAGAAAAAGGAACTATCAGTGAATAAGAAAAGGCTCTTAGAAGTTTTAAATGATTGATCTAATTAATGTAATAGAAAGACCGGGATATAAAGTTTAAGAACTTCCTAGAACATCAAAAAGAGAAAAGATGAAAGATACAGGATCAACATGGGCAATCCTATAGCCAACTAGTTTTTGTTTCAGAGAGGAAAAGCAAACAGAAGTACCTTATCACAGAAAGGGAGGATAATTTCTCAGTTGAAGAAATTAATCTGCAGATTAAAAGGCCTCACTGCAGAAAGGGCCACATGAACCAGAAACCTACATCATCCTGAGACCAGAAGAACTGGTTGGTGCCCGGCCACAATCGATGACTGCCCTGACAGGGAGCACAACAGAGGACCCCTGAGGGAGCAGGAGATCAGTGGGATGCAGACCCCAAATTCTTACAAAAAGACCATACTTAATAAAGACCATACTTAATGGTCTGACTGAGACTAGAGGAATCCCGGCGGTCAGGGTCCCCAAACCTTCTGTTGGCCCAGGACAGGAACCATTCCCGAAGACAACTCATCAGACATGAAAGGGACTGGACAGTGGGTGGGAGAGAGATGCTGATGAACAGTGAGCTAATTATATCGGGTGGACACTTGAGACTGTGTTGGCATCTCCTGTCTGGAGGGGAGATGGGAGGATAGAGAGAGAGGGAAGCTGGCAAAATTGTCACTGAAGGAGAGACTGGAACGGCTGACTCATTAGGGGGAGACCAAGTGGGAGTACGGAGTAAGGTGTATATAAACTTATATGTGACAGTCTGACTTGATTTGTAAATGTTCACTTGAAGCTCAATAAAAGTTAATAAATAAATTTGCGAAAAAAAAAAAGACCTCACTGAAAGCTGAGCAAGATGAAATTATCATCATTAACATTTATTGAGCACCTACTCTCTTCTAGGTAGTTATATCAGTTAACTCAATTCTCATAACAACCCTACAAGGTAGACAGATGGTACTTTCCTCAAGTGAGGCCTAGGGAGGTTATCTTACCCAAGATCATGTAGCTAGTCAAGTGGCAGACTAAGGGTTTTAACGCAGGCAGTTATGAGTCTCTTGGATTGTTGCCCACCATATCATTTACCTGAAAAAGAACCACTCCTAGGCTAAACTAAAAAAAATTCCAGGACGTTGAGGATAAAATAAAGATCCTAATACAGGGAACCCGCAGGTAGCAGGGGTGGATTAGAATAGCATTAGATTATCAGCCATACTGCAGTGGAAGAATATCTTCAAAGTTCTGATGCTAAAATTATTTTGAATCTAGAATCTTATATCCAAACTCTCAATCAAGTGTGAGTGCAAAATAGGTGGTTTTAGAAACCTAAGAAACAAGAAAACTTAAACCTTGTACACTTTCTGATGAAGATACTTACAGATTTATTTTAATAACATGAAGATGAAATTCAAAAGCATGAAGGTTCAGAGTACAAGAAATAGTAAAACTAATCTGAGTCCAATAAAAAGGAATCTCAGGATGGCCACTGAATAACATGTCTAAGAAAGTAATTTGTCCAAATTAGAAAAGGCAATCATGAGCTCCAGAAAAAAAGTCTGTACAAGAAAGAATCCAGATATAATAAACTATAGCTGCTGTGACTTTGGGTAGTAACTAAAAACAAAAACATTTCAAAGTGGTTGCATATGGAATCGGACTGGGAAAGGGTAGATAGGAGACTATTGTTTTTCATTGTAAGCCTTGTTATAGTTGCATTTTTTAACTATATGCATATTACTTTGATATAAAATTTTGTTTAAATAATATTACTCTATTGTTCGACAACTGATGTTCTATATAATTGTCAAATAAAATACAACTGTACAGCAAGGAAACTTTTAAAATAGAAGTTTACCTGAAGCAGACAAGTGGCACCTTTAAACAGAATGCTCAGCTTGACTTCCACAAAGAAAGCAGAAAGAAAAGGGAGTGAACAGGTTTTCTTTACACCAATGGCAAAAAGAGAGCAATACTCAATCCTTTTATTTAGAAACTGATTCTCAAAGGACTCACAGGTTAATGTGCACCTTATTTGGCAAATGACAAATTTGGGGAAAATCTGCTACCAAAAGTACACTGTCTCCATCTTTGACCAACCCTCTCCCCCCACCCCTCCCCGCCCCATTCTATGAATCAACAGACACTAAATGTACAACCAGAGCTTTGAAAATTTACATGTCATAATTTTTCAAGCTTTCCATTAACCCTGGGGAAAAACATAATGCAATAAAAGTGTAATGCCATCCCTTATGAATATCTAAACAGCTATTCTGTGTAAGATGCTACAAGCAGTGCCTTATAAATGTCTTGTAAAAAATATTTTTTAAAACCTCCAGCATTATATAAGGTTGAAAAGGGGTGAATCTTTCCTCCTACAGCCTTTCTGGGCCTTACTGTCTTAATCTTAAAATTGGGAGGGGTAGGTGTCTTAGTTATCTAGTGCTGCTGTAACAGAAATACCATAAATGGGTGGTTTAACAAAGAAATTTATTTTCTCACAGTTTAGGAGGCTAGAATTCCAAATTCAGGGTGCCACCTCTAGGCAAAGGCTTTCTTTCTCTTGGCTGCAGAGCAGGGTCTTTGTCTCTTCGAGCTTCTGCTCCTAGGCAATCTTCATGTGGCTTGGCATTTCTCTCCCCTATCTTTTTTTTATCTCTGCTTCTCTGGCTTGCCTGTTTTAATCTCTTTTATATCTCAAAAGAGATTCACTCAAAACACACCCTACACTAATCCCGACTCATTAACATAACAAAGACAACTTATTCCCACACGAGATTATAACCACAGGCATAGGCTAGGATTTACAATACATATTTTGGAGGGAGGGACACAATTCAGTCTCTAACAGTAGGGTCAGAGTTGAATCAGGTGATCTTTGAAGCCCTTTCCAGTTCTTCAACTCTATTCTCTCTCTACCTTCTTAATAAAAGACCCGTTGGGAAATGTGCTTTGGTTAGACTCGCAGTTCACCCAACAAGCTCTTTAAAGGTTTAATTAATAATTTTGGCAGGTGAGTTTGTGCAGAAGTCTTGGGCTGTACATATTTGTTTGCCCGGCTTTCTGAATCCCTCTTTGTGAAGGCCGTGGGGGTGACCCGAGTGAGGCTTGTTTGCTGTCTGCTCCCAGAGCAGCTGCAGCTTTTTTTCTTTTATCCTTTATCAAGCAAAAGAAATGCAGTGATGTTTGTGCGTGCTTCAGATGAGGAGAATGCTCTCCAGATAGGTTATTCTCTGGGTTAAAGTGGACTAGGGTGAGCACAGAGGAGCTCAGCGCAATGAAAAGAGAGGTTGTGGCAGCATCTGCCCTCTTGTTTGTTCCAACAGTCTCAGCCTTGAATATAGAATTTGTTGAGTGAGAGAGGAGAAGAAGTTAAGAAACGTACTACTGCTTAGTTTGTCAGCCAGTCTGGGGAGTGGAGGCGGAGAGTGGGAGGGGAGAAAGGGAGGAACAACTCATTTTTTCTATTATTAAATCCCTTCTTATTTCATAATCTCCACTTTGGAGATTCTCACTGCAGTCTATTTTGTAAAACTGTTAACTGACCAACAAGTACTGTTTCATCCTTATAGGTAGGAAATATCAAAAATCACAAAATTTTCCAACCTCTGATATTAATGATCCAACCACTCTCCATATGGACTGGCCTCACACACTCCTACAGGACTATATACTTTCAGTCAAACACACTAAGAATTAAGCAGCAAACAGAATCATAAATCTAGCAAAAAAATTTGCAAAGATAGAAAAAAGATGAGAAAATAATCAGGAATATACTATCACTTCAGGAAAGGAAAAAAATGGTAAAATAAGTAACTTATTGAAGAGTGGAAAAGATTAAAGAGGGAAACAAGTGAGAGTGAAGGTAAAAAAGGAAAAGAGAATGTAGAGCAGATTGCAATAAAGACATAGGTAATATTGGGCTTATTGTCCTTTTTCATGGGATCTGTCTGGTCTGCTGTCTTTTATTCTGTATAGATGTGTGACCAGTCATGGTAAAAATTGGTGCTTTACCTTAGAAAGTCCAGCACATGTATATGCAAAGAAAAAAACAATCTGGATAAATATACATCAACTTGCCAACGAGCTAGCTGGGGGGAGTTTTTCCTGGGGAGACTTCCACTCTCGGTATCATACATTTCTGCATTTTTGGAATATTCTTCAAAGAAGAATATGTACACGTGTGTTTACATGTATAAACAGAAAATAAAAACCAAAGACAGATTTTTTTTTTCTTAATTCCAATAAGATCAAGAGAGCATTTTCCTTTCTCTTACAAGAGTGGATTAGCGATGCATTATTTCCCTTTCTCTTATCTTCATATTTGCAGAATGTAGAGGAGATTCAACAGGTACAATTTCCTGGGAAGTTACATAATTCAAGTTCATTATTTTCCTCAGTTCTCGGCAGCCAGGAATGGCCAGAATCTGACCGCTTACACCTGGCGTTGCTCCTAAGGTTAGCCTTATTGTCTCAAGGGTATAGTTTAGTCCATCTTCAGGGACAATTTTCCAAGCATGTAAATCTCAGCTTTCCAGTTTGTTTCTTAAGAACAAAGAAAATATCCTACCTCCTAGAAGCACAAAGTTGGCTTTTACATACGCATTGATTAGCTGGTTGATCTCTGAATTCTCTTGGAAACTTTTTGCCTTTCTGCCCTTCTGTGAATGGGCTTCTTCACTCTCCAGAAGCATATAAGCAGGTGCTCCTTTTCCAGGGCTTACAGATTTGGGAATAGATAGCAGCCTCTAATAGTACAAATTCCATTTAGATTCCAGGGGGGCAAATGCACACCTCTGCTTTAAGCTAGCTTCCCTTAGAACCAGTGCCAAGAGATGAGGCCAGAGAAGCCTCGTCCCTCAACCTTTTATGGTTCCAAAGCCAACTCTGACCAAAGCAAGCAGCACATCAGAGAGCTCTGATGCACCAGCAAGTGGGGTGTGGGACACCCTCCTGCTCTTCCCCACACCACCTCCACCCCACTACCCCAACCCCATTCCAGGTTAGCCACTGCTCTGAAAGTGGATATGCTATTATTCTGAAGCATTGCCACTGCTTAAAATCTCCCACAATATCTTTTTTTTTTTTTTTTTTTTAATTTTGACATCAGTTGCAAGCCCCACAATGTGACAGGACACTTTCCCTTTCCATCCCAGGTTCCCACAATATCTTGAGCAAAAGGCTGAACCAGCTCAAAATGGATGTTGGCTAGATTGGGCCTGAGACCAGGATCTCCCTTGGAACAACCAATGTTTTGGTCTTACCCTACAACTAAGTTAGCCTTGCCTGCTCCCATTCTGCTCTCCTTTTCCTGATAACCTGCCCAGGAGGGTGCAACATGCTATTTGCTGAGCCTATTTGGGTTATGACTACAAACGGCCATAGATCCCTGCAATCTTCCAAATTTCAATGTAGGAGCTCAGGTAGGGTAATCTGGTTGGAGTAGAGGTGTGACTGAAAGTCTCATTTGCTTTGGAATTATATGACTGAGAAAATGTTATTAGACCGATCAAAAATGGGAGACACAGGACAGACAACCACAACTAAAGTTGGCACTTACATATTTATTGATTAGCTGGTTGATTGCTAAATTCCCTTGGAAACTTTTTGCCTTTCTGCCCTTCTGTGAATGGAGCCACCCTCCCCCCCGCCACTCCCTTTTGGCATTGCCACTGCTATAGATCAAGGAAACGGGTCAGGGCAGCAAAAAAAAAAAAACAATGATTTTTCACGAACTATGTCATATATGGCATTACTTTTCCCGACCAAACGTGGGGTATTTACACATTTTCTCTGCAAGTACCCCCAAATTATCTAGTAACACGTCCATGATTGTCTCAAATGATTGGTACAGGAAACATGACATTCTGCAAGCAAATTGGCTAAGACAGCATCCTGGAAACTCTCTGCCTAAACATATAATCATTTGAAGCTGGACCCTAACTTTAACAATCAGTTACCAAGACAGGTCCTTGTTTTATGTGCAAATTACATTTATGCAAGACTCCTAGCTCATGGAAAGAATGTTCATTTGACTTAAAAAACTGTAAATAAATAAAAGTATCTCCTTACAATAAAACTGGACAAATTAGAGGACAAGACTGAGAATATTCTTCTCAAGCCACAGGGTAAAATGCTAAGAAATGATCCTGAAATCAAATCGAAAGACTAATTTTTCTGATTTAGATAGCAAAATCAAGAAGCAGGGTCAGGAAGGGGGAAAGAAGGCACCTCAGTCAAGATGACGAGCCTTCTAGACTTACTGGACCCATTGACAGTGAAAGAATTCCCAGGACTATTAAACCCTGAGATATTCTTTAAAGCTTGAACAGAAACTATCCCCCGAAAACACCTTTTAACTAAATAGCAGGTTAGCTCAAAAAGTAAAGAATTTTACCCTTGAGAACTGGGCTCTTTTAAAACTTATCCATATGAAACCAAATGGATAACAGTTACTCTAAAGCACAGATGAGAAGTTTGGGGGCAGTAAGACTAAATTAATGGAAGTGGAGAAACTAAAACGGAGATAATGAGAATGTCGACACAATATGAAGAAGGTAATCAATGTTCCTGAACATTATGTGTAGAAATTGTTGAATGGGAACCTGTTTTGCCTTGTACACCTTCACTAAAAAACACATAAAAAAGAGACGGCAAGCGCGCTAAAGCTGTGCAGGTCCCAGGGCACCAGTTTCCCCAGCGAGCTCAACGTGTTCACATATAACAATTTTTTTCTATAGACATTTAAGCATCTTAGTTTTTATTTTATACCCTACTTTTAAAGTATGTTTCATTATAGGCACGCCTAATAAATATATAAAATTCTAAACTTGTGAAACGAATTACAGGATGATGCATTACAAAACACAATTTATTTTCAAAGGGATTTACTTCATGTCACATAATCCCTTATGGCATCTTAAAAACATGAATATTGAATTAAAACACAATACATGCATGATAGAAACCTATATAATAAAACACAACTTTTGAAAAACTTATATGATTTATGCCTATAATAAAATACCATTAAGTAGAAGAAGGAGGAAGGGAAAATTGCCTTTGAAAATATGAACATCGGAATTCCTGATTTATTTCTTTTGTAAACAAAGAGAAAAGTATTTTTAAATGCTAAGAATCAAGGCAAAAGACATATAAAATAATATAACAATAAAAGTAGTTTAACATTCAAGACTGAATTGTTGGACACGGAAACTGAAGTATTAGGAAATGATCCTTTATTTCTTGAACCCTGGTTTTGGAAAAAAGTATTCAACTTTTTATTCAAGAATTCCAAATCCAAATTCGAAATCTGAATAATGCTGAGATTTGAATCAGTGAAGTACCATAGCATAATTAACCTTAATTTCACAGGTGGAAAGATGGGCAGAAATGAAATAGAGACGAAGTGACTCATTAGTGGTTACTCATCTAAATAAAAGCATTCTCATGTTCTGAATGCCCAGGATCACAGAATGTGAGAATCGTAGGGCTCTTAGATGTCAGTGGTCTAGCCTGTTGGTTAGTACGCATATATCTCATAAAGTGATGATTCTGGAGAACCAAAGCTGGCAACTTTTGATCCTTCTAGCATCAGAAGGATATGGGAGGAGATAAGCCAAATCAAGGCTCGCCAAATGAGCTATCACCTGTGCAAATTCACACCTGCTTCATTTCTAGCTCAGCCTAGACATCCACATTCTGTACTGAACTTGTCAGTGATTTCCTCACTGGGTTTCACTATGCCGGTGCCCCCTGAGTCATCGAAGTGTTCCCTTTTCCTTTTCTTTTTCCTTCTAGACTGCTGAGCTGAGTCACATGAATGCGTGTTCTATTTTAGACGTGTTTGAAATTGGGCTTATGCCTTGTGACATTTCTCTAGGGACTTCTAGGTTCCCACACACACACACACACACACACACACACACACACACACACTTCCTGAGACTCTGTGCCTAGCTAACTCTCAGGCTCCTTTGCTGCACTCGGATTGCTGTCTTCAGTTATACAGAAGACAGATTTGCCATCATTCAAAAGCCCTCTCCCTGGCATTGATCTGAATTTTAAAAAGGTGGGGCTTGAAGTAGCCAGTAGGAATACACTTCATTCTCAAACCTGTACATCTTATTTATCTCAGTGGAGAACATTATGTATCTTTCAAGGCATTCCAAAAGTATATAAAACTGGGTCTCCAAGAAGTACAGCATGTGACTGCTAATGAATTGGCAAAATCATTCTTAAGAGACTATGTGGTCATTGAAAAGAATGAGCTTGAGCTAAGTGTTCTAAGATTTGACATTCATAATGAGTGTGAAAAGGAAGTTATAATAGGTGTATGATTCAATTTTTTAAATATGTGTATTTACAAATGCTTGCCTGTAAAAGGTAAAGGTCTGGAATGACGCACACAGTGGTTAACGGGGGAGTGGAATTGTGATATGTAGAGACAGTGAGGAAGGGGACTTGCTCTTTTTCCTTTATTCATTTCTGAATTGTCTGGATTTTTCACAGAGTATGTAGTTAAATTAATTTTTAAAATTAATTAGGAGACATCACACACATTCACGAGACTCCTTATCAATCTTTGTTGGTAGTTGCCATGGAGTTGATTCTGACTCATAGTGACCCTAAGGCATTTAAAGTCCAGGAAACTTTACTTTCTTGGTTTGACTGGGTCCATGGAGAGTTCAGTTCCTTCACCAAACATTTCTCCGGCTCCAGGTTCTGTGCTGGGCACCGAGGCTACTAAGATGAATAACACCTGGCCCGTGACAGGATGGGAATCTACCCCACAACGCAGGTAAGATCAGTGGGACTGGTAAATATGGGCACCGTCATCACTAGGGATACCTCGGCTCCCTCACTTGACTCATAATTGGCCTTCTGTAGGCTTCATCTCTTGGCAGCGCAATTGACAGCTGTTATCCTCTCATTCTGAAACGTCAAATTTAGGATCACGACTCCAGTCAACACCGCCGAGCGGCAGGTGTCCCTGGAGAAAGAAAAGTCTCTGGGGTACCTAGAATAGATTATGCAGCCGCGCACAGATCTTGTCCTGTCTGGAGTCTCTGCTGAGTAATGTAGATTCTGGGGCAGCCAGGGGGCAGCTGGTGACTTTGAACCAGATTTTACCTTTCAACTGAATCCAGGGAAATAATTTGCAACAAAGTGGCAGACGCAGAGTACTATGTTGAACGCTAGATTGTGCTTTATTTTTTCCTCCCAACTTCACGTTTCCATGCACCAAAATGTTGATGGTATAAATACTGGATACCACGCTTACCTGACAGGCTTCTTCCATCCCACCTGGACGCAGGAGCTCGGAGCGCGCGCGCAAGCCGCGGCTGGAGCCCGCCTCTCGCGGCCGGAGCGGGCTCGGACGGCCCCAGGCTCCGCTGCTGGCCCCAGTGCCGGAGCCGCTCCCCCGCCAGGGCACCCGCAGGCAGCCCGCCGCGCGCACGCGCACTTCCCTCGGGCTGCCTCGGCGCCTCGGGTTTTCCGCGGGGCTACGACTGGACTGCTCCTGAGGCCGGGGCGGGGCGGGGTGGAGAGCGAGAGCTCGTAACCACGTGACCGGCGACAACATGGCGGCGCCCAGCGGCATCCACCTGCTCCTCAGCAGAGGTAAGCACCTTGAGGGCAGGCCCGTGGGGGTCCGCACGGTTGCTCACTCCCTACGCATCGGGGCTCAAGAGAGTGCACACCGCGCTCAGACACACCGTTGCACACAAAGGTACATTCAGTGCTATGGACGCGCAGACATACGATGACATATTTACACGCCGCAGGAACACAGACATATATTTATTCACGCCTCACTCGCCTGGACCACGTCACTGCGTGCTACCTACTTGCAGTCACACCTTTGAACCAGATTTTACCTTTCAACTGAATCCAGGGAAATTGAATTACGGGATATTGTCTGAAGTGGGTTTTCACCCCCTCCTTCAGTTGTGTGATTAGTATAGCAAACTTACTTATTACAGCTGCGGAGCAGTGAAACCTAAGGTAACCCTGAAATGCGCCTGGACACCCACCAGATGCTTTCTTTACAACTCTTCTTTTGACGTGGTACAATTTGTCTTTTGGGAAGATACGAAGTGTGATTATTCTCTTCCAGAATTTTAAAGTTAAGGAGAGGAGAAATGATGTCTGTATAGCTCTAAATAGGTTTTATTATGTGTGAGTGGTAAGATTCTAGTAAATGTACAACTGCTGCAGCTGAATAGAGAAATCTTTGTTGGTTCTGAATCTTTGCTGGAAAGAACTAGGAAGTTGCTTTAAAGACAGCGGGAAGAGGGGAACTAACACCCTTGACAGGCTACTTAGATGTCAGGCATGTAGAACAACAATCCTGTGAGGTAAATAGTATTTTCATAGTAATAACTACTGTTTATTAAGTGCCTTTTGAGTGCTTGGTACTGTGTTAAGCACCTAACATATGCTAGCATTATTCCCACTTTGCAGACAAAGTGAGGCTAGAAAGGTTAAGTAGGATGGCTAAAGTCACATAACTAATAAGATGTAAAATCTGTATTTGAACGTAACACTGCATGGCATAGTCTCTCCAAAGAAATCAATGTGCAACGTCCAGGTTAGGGCAGGTATGGTGAGTCTGTGTGAGAAGTAAAGAATATATTTTCAGAGAGGTTGATAGGTGGATATAACTCAGTATTTCAGTGTTAGTGGAGATGAGTAAAGAGCCACAGGAATATTTGTGGTGAGAGAGGTATAAGGGGAAAGTGATGAAGGGAGCATTTTGGACTGATTGGTTGGAAAAGTAGAAGCAGACATGAGAGGGCAGCCTTGTGAAAAGGATGCAAATTTACATCTCTTGAGATCTGGGCTCCAGTTCCAACTCTATTCATTAATCAAGTTACTTTTCTGTTTCCTCTTTTGACAAGAAATAATGGCATTTAGACTTTGTGTGCTACAGGTAATGGTATGGAAGATCTGGGGAAACAAGGGAGAGGAGGAGAAAAATATACATATATGAATAATCTCTTTGTAGATTATAAAAATAATATAACATACTAATCTTTTTTTTTTTTTTTAATCACTTATGATTTTGACAAATAGTGTTTCAGACAGTCTTGGGAAAAGCTACCACCAGAAGCCAGGCCAGGTTAGTGGTTCCTATAACTCATCCTGCTGTATCCTGTGGTGCTGCAACAAAGAGGCAGATCTTCTGATTAGAAGAAGTAAAAATGTGTTATCAACAAAAAGTCTTGATGGATGAGGGAAAGCCCCCTTTATGGACTATCCACAGCTAGTTTTAAACCAAAGACATTTCACTGTACCAGCTGCTCCCTAGCCCCTAGGCCTGAAATGAAGGGTAGGTTCATGAAGGCTTCTCTTTCCTCACTCTTCCCCCTTACCACCTGTGTGTTAGTTATCTAGTGCTGCTATAAAATTTATTCTCTCACAGTTTAGTAGCTTACAAGTCCAAATTCAGGGTGTCAGCTCCAGGGGAAGGCTTTCTCTCTTTGTTGGCTCTGCAGGAAGATCCTTGTCCTCAATCTTCCCTTGGTTGAGGAGCTTCTTAGGCGCAGGGACCCTGGGTCCAAAGGATGCACTCTGCTCCTGGTGCTGCTTTATTGGTGGTATGAGGTCCTCAACTCTCTGCTTGCTTCCCTTTCACCTCTTGAGAGATAAAAGGTGGTGCAGGCCACATGCCAGGGAAACTCCCTTTACATTGGATCAGGAAGTTGACCTGAGTAAGGGTGGTGTTACAATCCCACCCTAATCCTGTCAACATAAAATTACAATCACAAAATGGAGGACAACCACACAGTACTGGAAATCATGGCTTAACCAAGTTGATACACGTATTTTGGGGGGAACATAATTCAATCCATGACATCACCCGTCTAGATTGATATAAATCAAACCACTGCAAGTCTTTTTATACCGGGACTCATCATCAGCATCTTTGTGTACCTTTCCCTCCTAGAATATAAGAAGACTTTTTTTTTTTTAACCTCTTAAAAAGGGCAATGAGGTTTCTCTCATGACTCTTCAGCTTGTAGCTTTAAGCATAGTATACCCTACAGATGGAAGTTACCTACCTCTTTTCACCATCCCCATCTCTAGCTAGATTGTAAATTTTTGTTGAACAGGAACCATGTCTTATGTATTTATTTTGTAGACAGATCTATTTTTATAAATATGGCTCAGATTTAATGGGAACCTATTGAATTGAGAAACTGTTAAGACTTATTCTTTTCCATCATAGGCTAAGGCATAGATAGAAACTGTGAGTAGTGATGGTGGAAAAGGGGAAGAGTCAGGTCAGTCTCTTGGAACCAGAGAGAAGGTAACAAGAGTCTTAAGGACTAAAGTATTCCCAGCTATTAGCACTGGCAGGAAATCCTACACTCAATGCAGAATCTCTGCCACTGGGCTTAGGAACTCTCCTTGCTTAGTCTCTCACTGGTAACCCCCACCTTACCGGAATCCCTGTTCTAGCTCCTGAAGCTACTACCCAAGATCCTTTGCCCGGGGAAGGAATGGGGCGGGTGAGAAGGGGGCATATTGTCTCCTTTACACTCTTATCCCTTATCTTTTATGAGCCAGTCTCTCCTGGCTTACCTCCTGTCTGATTTTCCTAGACTTAGTTCATTTTCCAGGCTTCTAAACATTAGTGTTCCCCAGGATTCTATCCTAAGCCCTCTTCCTTACTTAATCTATTTGTTTACCAAGCCAACTTATCTGCCTCAATGAATGTCTACTCTATATGATTTTTAAAAATCAATAGTGTATCCACCAGAACTGAGATGCCAATGCCAATGCAGCTTTCTGCTAGGCATCTTTTCCTGTATGTCCGACCAAAAAAAAAAAAAACCAATGCTGTTGCATCTGATTCATGGTGACCCCATGTGTTGCAGAGTAGAAATGCATCCCATAGTGTTTTCAAGGCTGTGACCTGGAAGCAGATCTCCAGGTCTGTTTTCTGAGGTGCCTTTTCTGGGTGGGTTTGAACTGCCAACCTTTCAGTTAGTAGTTGAGTTCTTAATTATTTGGATTACCCAGGGACTTCCCACATGTCCCACAGGCCCCTCAAACTTATCATGTTCAGTGTGGAAATGATTCTTTTCCTCCACATCTGCTGCTGCTCTGCTGATGTACCGTATCTCCATTGATGGTATTGCCATCCAGTCAGTATCCAAGCGAAAGGATTTGAGTTCTCTTGCACCTCACCATTTCCTTCAGCTTCTGTGTCTAGTGGGTCAGTAAATTCCATTTCTTGGATCCCTCTGTTTTTCTGCATGGCCTGAATATAAATCTTCACCATCTCTTGCCTAGACAGGGGCCTTGTAACTGGTCTCTATTTTAATCCATCCTTTGCCCTGCAACCAGAGCTGTCTTTCTGAAATTCTGATCTGATTATGATGCTTCTCTGCTGAAAAGCCTCCAGTAACTCCTCATTGCTGAGATAAAGTCTGAACCTCATAGCATGGAAGAATAACTTGTTTCTAATCTGGCCTCAGTTTACCTTTTCAGCCTTATCTCCTGCCAGTTCCTCTTCCTCATACCTCTGCAAGGGTGCACCATTTGTGGGACTCCATAATTTTGCTCAGGGTGTTGCTCTGCCTGCAGTAGCCCTTTTTACCTGGCAAACCACTTATCCTTTAAGGCCACACTTAAATACTATCTCTCCATTGAAGTTTTCTTTGTCTCTGCCCAGGCTGAACTAACCCACTGTACTTACATAGAACTTAGAACATACCTTTATCACAATACTTACTGCCCTGTAATAAAATATGTACACTTATCTCAAAAGTATTTGTTTACACATCTCCGCAGCTAGAATGTGAGCTTACAGGCAAGGAACTTGTCTTCTTCATCTCTGTCTCCCCAGGGCCTGGAGCACAGGGCCTGCACATAGTAGGTACTCAGTTTCATAACTGAATGAAAGGCCTTCAAAATGCAGTTTCCTATAGCAATAGTGTGCACAAAAGTTATGTGATAGGCCTAAAGAGTAATTTGTCCTTAAATGTCATCTTTCTTCATGTGACAGGCTAAGGGACTTTACTACTCCTTTCTTTCTTGTATTCCATCTCCTTCCAAGAATAATTTAAGACAATTTACTTCTGTGTACCTTTATGGCAGTGGTGAGAAATTCATTCCAGATAACCCGAGTTGCGAGTCACATTTATTGGAGATAATTAGAAAAAAGAGGTTGGGAATGGGCAAGGGAAGAAATCTAAAAGAAATTCTCAAGATTTAGGCAGTGTAGCCATGGGAGAAATGAAGGGAGCTGATGAAAGTAAACCCTTGGACTTGAGCACAGTCCTGCTATCTTTCTACAATCCATACTGAGGGAGCTGAAGCCTGTGAGAGGAGGGAAGGGCAGATGGGGGCAAGTCCAGTAGGACATCCAAGCAGAAACGTACAGTTGGTGGGAGTGTAAAATAGCCTGGCTTTTCCAGAAGACTGTGTAGCAATATGTATCAAGGTGTAAAATATGCATACCTTTTATCTAACAATTCTGCTTCTAAGAATTTATCCTAAGAAAATAATAGGCTGAGTGTGCAAAGATGTGTGAACAAGAATGTAATTGTATAATGACAGTAACTGGGAAATATCTGAAATGCCAGTAGGTAAAAGAATGGTTAAATAAATTATGGCTCACCAATAATTCCATGCAATGGAATAATACGTAACCATTAAAAAAAGATGATGTAGATGTTCTGTTTATAGTTATTGACATATATTGAGAGGAAAAGGCAGCATATAGGATGGCATAATATGATCTTATTTATGTAATTATATCATTATGTCTTCTTATATGTGTATATACATAAAGAGGTATCTGGTATATTCACTCAATTGTTCATAGCTGTTATTTCTAGATGGTGGCATTGCACTGATTTTTACTTTCTTTGTACTTGATATATTTGAATTTTATACACTGAGCAGGTATGATTTTTATTATCCAAGGGAGAAAAAAAAAAGTTAAAAAAGTGAAGTACAAAAGACCTTGAATGTTTGGATAGGGCCAGACCTGAGGGAAAATGTCTTTTACTATGCATATTTTCTGCAACAAAGTAAACTATCTGCGTAATTGATAACATGGGAAAGAAACATCTTTAAGATTCATGATCAAAGAAGGATAAGTGGAATTTACTTATATATGCTCATTACTATAATTTAAGATGTATATAATGCTGCTAATATTTTGTCTACTTATTTTTATAATTTTATTTTAACAAATATAAAAAAAGTATTTCTAAGGGCTTTTGTTCACTTGTGACCCTTGCTTAAGGTCTTCGATTCTTCCACTGGGAATTCTCTTATGATAATGGTTATTTAAAAATCTAACCTCCAGGTAGAGGAGGGGCTGTTGTACATCATGAATTTAGACTTGTCAACTGGTCCGAGATCTTCGCTGTCTTGCATAGCTTCTGTAGGAAAATGTAGCCTTAGTTTTGAGGAGATTCCCCTGACCTAGTTAAATTCTATTCATGTTGATAGCCAGAGGATGGAAATGGGTTTTTGCTGTATGATACATTTAAAAAATACATTCAAACTCTATTATAATATGGCTTGTTTCTACGGTAGATTAAGACAGACTTAGAATCAAATCATGGCCCTAAAGTCCCTAAAGTGATGTGTGTCCCTAAAACTATATATACTCTAATGCTCTTCAGCTTGAAACAACTTTGTATAACACAGATAACTCATGTCTCCCATTGAAATTATGAAAGTTCAGTGAATGTACAGGGCATGTAGACCCTCAATAATGAATGCTATGCAGCTATTAAAAAAGGTGATGTTGCCTGTATTTGTTGACGTGAAATAATGTTCACAACATATATTGTTTGTAAAAAGCAAACTATAGAATACTTTAGTATAATAATCCCTTTTTGTAAAATCAAATATCCATATCTGTGTGTATGTGTGTGTCTGAGTGTATAGACATAGATACCTAGAGAGAAAGAGAGAATGACATTCACCCAAATGTTCACAGTTTTTGTGAACTGCCCCTCTGTGAAATCTGTGAAAATTCATCACAGAGTGGGTACTACATATCGTAGGGAATTTGATGAATATAGGAGAGGAGTAATATCTATGCAGAACTTCATTTCAACATCTTGTTTTACAGTTAAAATCGCTTGCTCTTGTAGAGGTTGGACTTTTTTTTTTTTCCTTTTTCTCTTTTTTAGCTTTTTAATGTGGAGAATGTCAAGCATACATAGAAGTAGAGAGAACAGTACAATGAACTCCCATATGGCCATCATCTAATTACAATAGTCATCAATTTGTAGCCACTCTTGTTTCATCTATACCCCTGCCACCCTCGCCTGAGCTGGGTTGTTCTGAAACATATCACAGATATCATATCATTTTATCTGTAAATTTTTCATTATGCATCTTTAAAAGACTGAGAGCTTTTTTTTCTATGTATTGCACTTATCAGTTCTAGAATTTCCATTTTTTTTGTAGTTTTCATTTCTCTTTTGAGATTCTTACCTGTTCACTCATTATGTCCATCTTTTTCTTTAAGTACTTTAATATATGTATTTTTGTTTGAGTTATTGTGTAAAAAATATATGTATCGAAATATTTGCCTATTCAGCATGAACATACATATTTATAATAGCTGTTTTAAAGTCCTCGTGTGTTAATTCTATCATCTGGGTTATCTCACAGTCTGTTTCTGCTTTATTGACTGCTTTTTTTTCTTCTTCTTCTTCATTGTGGGTCAAATTTTCTTGCTTCGCATGTCATACAATATTTACTTATATGCATGCCATAATGGATGATATCTTATGGAGATTATTTTTTTTTTCCTTTAAAATGAGTTTTGTTCTGGCAGGCAATGAAATTACTGGCACATCTTTTGATGCAGCCATCTTTGGTTTTATTCTTTGTTAGGGTAGATATATTTGTGTTTTGTCCTTAGTCCTAGGGTACGGACCTTACTCTGTTGTAGAGGTTGGCAAGCTTTTTCTGTAAAGGACTAAATAGTATATATTTTTGGCTTTTGTGGCCCATATGTTCTCTGTCAATGTAGAACAAAAACAGCATACACAGTATATAAACAAATGAGCGTGGCTATGTTCCAATAAAACTTTATTTACAAAACAGGCAGTAAGCTAGATTTGGTGCACAAGCCTTAATTTGCCCACCCCTGCTCTGCTAGTTGTTACTCTTAAGTCATAGTCTTTCTGAGGACTCAGTTGAATGCCCGAGGGACTCAGGTCTCTCCACTCTGCCTGGGCTGGAACTTCTAGCACTGCAACCTCTGGAATCTATTCAGCTCTCAGCCTGCAGCAACTCTTCATCAGTAGAATTTAAACAGTGTCACCCAAGACTCAAATTCCTCTGCACCCTGCCCCACAAATTCCAGCTGCTTCAGCAGCCAGAGTTAAGCAACAAGGGCCTGTGCCCTGCTTGGGCTTGTAGTTCAGTGAACTGCTTTAACATGGCCCTACTAGCCATGGTCTTGTGGCTCCCACAAAATGATTGAGTGGGACTATGTAAATAAGTTGCTTGTGACCAACCAAGGGGTTTGGACAGTTTTGCTAATGAAAATAAGTTACACACAACCCTTGTAGGGGATTAGTCAGTTTTGTCATCTCACTAGGCTTAAAAGGAGCAAATCCTAGAGGTTGGAGGGGGACCTCTCTACCATCAAGAAGAAGAGCCAGGAGTAGAGTGCATCCTTTGGACCCAGGGTCACTGTGCTGAGAACCTTCTAGTCCCAGGAAACAGAGCTGTAACACTGGGGATATCACAAGATGGCAACAGCAGAGACTGGCAGGCTAGGCTTGCGGATTCAGGGAGTGAGAGAGCTGAGCACCTTCGGACTAGAGGCTTCCTGGCAGAGTGTGGTGCCTCCTGGAACTTATTAGAGGAGCTGAAGAGCTTTATAATGCTTTCCCAAGCGGGGCCGAGAGATTGAGAGAGAGAGATGCCTGCCTGGGGGCATGGCCCAGAAGAAGCTGTCCTGATTAAATAGCTGTATCCTGAGTCATTCCTGTTACTTCCAAGTTGATCCTAACCCTGGATTGTAACCTGTTACTTTCCTAATAAACCCCATAATAGTGACTGTGGTCTGTGAGTTCTGTGTGGCTACTACAATGAATTATCAAGCCCAGAAGAGAAGTAGAGAGTGCTGTGGGAGGGTGGCTGATGCCAGAATTGGTAAAAAGGTTGGAGAGAGGAGGTATGTCTGACCTCCATCTTATGGCGTTCAGCTTTAGGCTGATGCTGACCTTGATTCTCCTTTCCCCTCCTGAAGTTAGACGAAGAGGTCTGATACGATGTCATTTTTACACGGCTCCACCTCCCAATGCTGTAGTTGGGAAGGTTCCCCAGGCAGAAACCTGAGGACAGTGTGGGGCTCACCCTGTGTATTTTTCTTTTTCTTTCAAGATCCCCCGTCATGTCCTGTCCAATGTCCAGTGCCAAAACACAGTTGACTCACATATTTTATCTAGTTTTGTAATTGTTTAAGACAGGAGCGAATTCCGATACCAGTTACACCAACATAGCTGGAAGAGGAAGTATAGGTATCCCCCACTATTCAAAGTTTGCTTTACACCACTTCACTTTTGTGAAAGAACTACATGAGTACCAGTTTTCGCTCACTGAAAGAAATCTAAAGAGGATTCTCACGTTTACAAAAAAAAGGTGAAATAGCATTCAGCGTTTGTTTTGCAGTGAGCCATTAAGGAGGCAGTGCACACCCAGAACAGTGACATTATTTTTACTTTATATAGGTTGTGTATTTCTCATATCATTCCTGCTCTACTATATGTTAGTGTTATTTTAGATTTTATGTGTTACTTGGTATGATTTAGTAGGTTATTTTTTGGGTCTGGAAACACTCAAAAATTTTTCTCGTATAAATTAATGGTAATTGCTTCTTTGCTTTACACTGTTTTGGCTTATGGAATGTTTCATAGGAACACTCTACTTTTGGATAGCAGGGGGAAACTTGTATATTAAAAAAAATCTATACGTTCACTTTTCCTCTTTTTTCCTTGAAATTTATTTGTTGAGTACAGTCCCGCTGTCTAGGATTTGTTTTATAGGCAGCAGAAACTGCTGAAGGTTTTTTGTTTTTTAATTTTTATTGTGCTTTAAGTGAAAGTTTACAAATCAAGTCAGTCTCTCACATATAAACTTAAATACACCTTACTCGAAAAAAAAAACTGAAAAACTCATACTCCCAATTACTTTCCCCCTAATGAGACAGCCCGCTCCCTCCTTCCAGTCTCTCTTTTCGTGACCATTTTGCCAGCTTCTAACCCCCTCTACCCTCCCATCTCCCCTCCAGACAGGAGATGTCAACGTAGTCTCAGGTGTCCACCTGATGCAAGTAGCTCACTCCTCATCAGCATCTCTCTCCAACCCATTGTCCAGTCCAATCCATGTCTGACGAGTTGGCTCCGGGAATGTTTCCTGTCCTGAGCCTACAGAAGGTTTGGGGACCCTGACTGCTGGGGTCCTTCTAGTCTTAGTCAGACCATTAAGTCTGGTCTTTTTATGAGAATTCGGGGTCTGCATCCCACTGTTCTCCTGCTCACTCAGTGGTCCTCTGTCAGGGCAGTCATCGGTTGTGGCCGGGCATCATCTAGTTCTTCTGGTCTCAGGATGATGTAATCTGTAGTTCATGTAGCCCTTTCTGCCTCTTGGGCTCATAATTACCTTGTGTCCTTGGTGTTCTTCATTCTCCTTTGATCCAGGTGGGTTGAGATTCATTGATGCATCTTAGATGGCCGCTTCCTAGCGTTTAAGACCCCAGACGCCACACTTCAAAGTAGGATGCAGAATGTTTTCTTAATAGATTTTATTTTGCCAGTTGACTTAGATGTCCCCTGAAACCATGGTCCCCAAACCCCTGCCCCTGCTTCACTGACCTTCGAAGCATTCAGTTTATTCAGGAAACTTCTTTGCTTTTGGTTTAGTCCAGTTGTAACTGCTGAAGGTTTTTAACAGCTGAGAAGATGTCTCCATTTTATTCGGCTGCTGGTAAGGTTCTGGCTGTATTGGAAGGCGAAAGCCATTGCAGTCAGTTAGGAGATAGTGGTGGAAATAAAGTGAGAAGGGCCTGAACTAGGGCAGTGACTGGGGGCCAGAAAGGGAGAGATGGATGTTAGAGAAATGGTACAGAGGAGAAGTCATCAGGACCTGGTAACTTGTGGGAAAGAGGATGCAAGGAAGGAAAGGAACCATCAAAGCAGAAGAGAAGTAGCTGGCAGAAGAGGGGAGCCTAGTCAGGAAAAGTCTCAGCGAGAAGTTTCAGGATGACTCAGAAAAGGTAGGTGAATTTGGCCACTAGGAGGTCATAGTGACTTAGACTAAAATTTTAGCAGTGGAAGGAAGAATGAAAGGTAATAGTTACGACAGAGAAGTGTGAAGGTTTTCTTTTTTAAACTTTATTGAAGTAAATTCACCTTTTTAAACTGTACAATTCAGTGGTTTTTAGTATACTCACAGAGTTGTGCAGTAATCACCATCAAGCTTAGAACATTTTCATCACCTCAGAATAAAACTTCATACCAGTTAGCGATCTGTCTCCAATCCCCCTCGCTCCTCCAGCCCTGGGCAACCATGAATCTACTTTCTGACTCTGTGGATTTGCTTATTCTGGACATTTCATATAAATGGAATAATACAGTTTGTATCTTTCATTGCTGCTTTTTCTTAGCATGATGTTTTCAAGGTTCATACATGTGGTAACATGTAGCAGTACTTCAGTCCTTTTTACTGGCAAATAATATATCATTATATAGATATATGACATTTTGTTTATCCATTTATCAGTTGATGGACATTTGGGTTATTTCTACTTTTTTGGCTATTATGAATAATGCTGTTACCAATATTTGTGTACAAGTTTTTGTGGGAACATATTTTTTGTTTTTTAAATAGAGGAGGCCCTGGATACATTTATAGTCAGAGGGAAGGAGGGAAATCGGTAAGGAAGAAGGGTCCCCAGAGATTCTAGGGATCAGGGGCTTCCTGAGAGAGATGGAAGGGAACAGGAAGAAAGGGGGAAAATTCCCTCGGAAGTAGGGAGGGGGCCTTTACCTCTGAGACAGGAGTGAAAGAAGAGTGGGAATTTCTTTTTCTAGGCATAAAAATACCTTTTTATTACATTTTCTGATTATAAAAGTAATATGAGGAAGGCTGTGTAACAGTGGCTAAGAATATGGGTTCTCCAGTGGCTAAGGCTGCTTAGGTTTTAATCCTGACCCTGCCGCTTACTTTCTGCCGCTTACTAGCTGTGGAACCTTGGATGCATTAGTTAACCTCTCTAAGCTTTAGTTTCCTTATTTGTAAAATGGAGTGAGAAGAGTACCTACCTTACTGAGCTATTTTTTTTTTAATTTTATTGTGCTTTAAGTGAAAGTTTACAAATCAAGTCAGTCTCTCACATATAAAATTATATACAGCTTACTACGTACTCCCATTTACTCTCCCCCTAATGAGTCAGCCCACTCCCTCCTTCCAGTCTCTCCGTTCGTGACTGTTTTGCCAGTTACCTACCCTCTCTACCCTCCCATCTCCCCTCCAGACAGGAGGTGCCAACACAGTCTCAAGTGTCCACCTGATACAAGTAGCACACTCCTCATCAGCATCTCTCTCCAACTCATTGTCCAGTCCATTCCATGTCTGATGAGTTGTCTTCGGGAATGGTTCCTATCCTGGGCCAACAGAAGGTTTGGGGACCATGACCACTGGGATTCTTCTAGTCTCGGTCAGACCATTAAGTCTGGTCTTTTTATGAGAATTTGAGGTCTGCATCCCACTGTTCTCCTGCTCCCTCAGGGGATCTCTGTTGTGCTCCCTGTCAGGGCAGTCATCGGTTGTGGCCGGGCACCATCTAGTTCTTCTGGTCTCAGGATGATGTCTCTAGTTCATGTGGCCCTTTCTGTCTCTTGGGCTCATAATTATCTTGTGACCTTGGTGTTCTTTATTCTCCTTTGATCCAGGTGGGTTGAGACCAATTGATGCATCTTAGATGGCCACTTGTTAGCATTTAAGACCCCAGACGCCACACTTCAAAGTGGGCTGCAGAATGTTTCCTTAATAGAATTTATTTTGCCAATTGACTTATATGTCCCCTGAAGTCATAGTCCCCAAACCCCCGCCCTCGCTCCGCTGACCTTCGAAGCATTCAGTTTATCCAGGAAACTTCTTTGCTTTTGGTCCACTTACTGAGCTGTTTTGAGGATTAAAAGAAATAATGCATGTATAGCTGTATTAGTTATCTATTGCTGTGCTACCAATGAACGTTCAAACAACAAACACCTATTATGATATTTTTTATGGGGCCAGAAATACAGGAGTGGCTTAGCTGGGTGCCTCTGGCTCAGGATTTCTCATGAGGCTACATTTGAGCTGTTGCCTGGAGCTGCAGTTTTCCCAAGACTTGACTGAGGCTGAAAGACTCACTACCAAGATCAGTCATGTGGCAGTTGGCAGACTTCAGTTCCTCATGGGCTCGAGACTTCAGATCCTGGCCATGTGGGCTTCTCCATAGGGCTGCTCACAACATGGCAGCCTGCTTCCTCCAGAACTAGTGGTCCAAGAGAGAACCAGAGTGCCCAAGAAGGAAGCCGCAGTCTTTTATAACCTGATTTCAGAATAACGTATTATCACTTCTGCCATATGCTGTTGGTTATGTAGATCAACCCTGGTACAGTGTGGCAGGGGACTACACAAGGGTATGAGTACCAGGAGGTGGGGATCACTGGGGACCATCTTGAAGCCTGGCTGCCACAACAAAGCTTAACATGATACTTGACACATGACACATAAGCTTTTAATTAACGTTAACTATTATTGTTGTTGTGTCATCTGCATAATGCAGGTTGTTAATGAGTCTTCCTGCAATCCTAATGCCCTGTTCTTCTTCATATAGTCCAGCTTCTTGTATTATTTGTTCAGCATACGGATTAAGTAGGTATGGTGAAAGAATACAACCCTGACGCACACCTTTCCTGACTTTAAACTAGTCAGTATCCCCTTGTTCTGTCCAAACAACTGCCTCTTGATCTATGTAAAGGTTCCTCATGAGCACAATTAAGTGTTCTGGAATTCCCATTCTTCGCAGTGTTATCTGTGGTTTGTTACGATCCACATAGTCGAATGCCTTTGCATAGTCAATGAAACACAGGTAAACATCCTTCTGGTGTTCTCTGCTTTTAGCCAGGATCCATCTGACATCAGCAATGATATCCCCGGTTCCACGTCCTCTTCTGAAACTGGCCTGAATTTCTGGCAATTCCCTGTCAGTATACTGCTGCAGCCATTTTTGAATGATCTTCAGCAAAATTTTGCTTGCGCGTGGTATTAATGATATTGTTCTATAATTTCCACATCCGGTTGGATCACCTTTCTTGGGAATAGGCATAAATATGGATCTCTTCCAGTCAGTTGGCCAGGAAGCTGTCTTCCATATTTCTTGGCACAGACGAGTAAGCACCTCCAGCGCTGCATCTGTTTGTTGAAACATCTCAGTTGATATTCTGTCAATTCCTGGAGCCTTGTTTTTCGCCAATGCCTTCAGAGCAGATTGGACTTCTTCCTTCAGTACCATCGCTTCTTGATCATATGCCACCTCTTGAAATGGTTGAATATCGACTAATTCTTTTTGGTATAATGACTCTGTGTATTCCTCGCATCTTCTTTTGATGCTTCCTGCGTCGTTTAATATTTTCCCCGTAGAATCTTTCACTATTGCAACTCGAGGGTTGAAATTTTCTTCAGTTCCTTCAGCTTGAGAGACGCCAAGCGTGTTCTTCCCTTTTGGTTTTCCATCTCCAGCTCTTTGCACATGTCATTATAATACTTTACTTTGTCTTCTCGAGAGGCCCTTTGAAATCTTCTGTTCAGTTCTTTTACTTCATCAATTCTTCCTTTTGCTTTAGCTGCTCGACCCTCAAGAGCAAGTTTCAGATTCTCCTCTGACATCCATCTTGGTCTTTTCTTTCTTTCCTGTCTTTTCAGTGACCTCTTGCTTTCTTCATGGATGATGCAACCTGCATTATGCAGATGACACAACCCTGCTTGCTGAAAGTGAAGAGGTCTTGAAGCACTTACTAATGAAGATCAAAGACCACAGCCTTCAGTATGGATTACACCTCAACATAAAGAAAACAAAAATCCTCACAACTGGACCAATGAGTAACATCATGATAAACGGAGAAAAGATTGAAGTTGTCAAGGATTTCATTTTACTTGGATCCACAATCAACAACCATGGAAGCAGCAGTCAAGAAATCAAAAGACACATTGCATTGGGCAAATCTGCTGTTGAAGGGCAAAGATGTCAACCTGACCCAAGCCGTGGTATTTTCAATCCCATCATATGCATGTGAAAGCTGGACAATGAATAAGGAAGACCGAAGAAGAATTGACACCTTTGAATTGTGGTGTTGGCGAAGAATATTGAATATACCATGGACTGCCAAAAGAACGAACAAATCTGTCTTGGAAGAAGTGCGGCCAGAATGCTCCTTAGAGGCAAGGATGGCGAGACTATGTCTTACATACTTTGGACATGTCAGGAGGGATCAGTCCCTGGAGAAGGACATCATGCTTGGCATAGTACAGGGTCAGCAGAAAAGAAGAAGGCCCTCAACAAGGTGGATTGACACAGTGGCTGCAACAATGAGCTCAAGCATAACAACAATTGTAAGGATGGCGCAGGACCGGGCAGTGTTTTGTTCTGTTGTGCATAGGGTTGCTATGTGTCAGAACCAACTCGATGGCACCTAACAACAGCAACAACATTATTGTTGTTGGAGCCCTGGTGGTGCAGTGGTTAAGAGCTTGGCTGCTAACCAAAAGGTTGGCAGTTCGAATCCACCAGCCACTCCTTAGAAGCCCTATGGGGCAGTTCTACCCCGTCTCATAGGGTTGCTATGAGTTGGAATCAACTCGATGGCAATGGGTTTGGTTGGTTGGTGTTATTGTTGTTAGCAGGTTTTGAATCGGCCCCCCAACTCATGGTGTCCCTATGTGTGTCAGAGTAGAACTGTGCTCTATAGGGTTTTCACTGGCTGATGTTTTGGAAATAGATCACCAGACCTTTCTTCCGAGGCACCTCTGAGTGGACTCAAACCTCCATCCAACCTTTTGGTTAGTAGCCATAATAGTAAAATATTATAGAAATGTGTAAAAAAAGAAAGTAAAAATTACCCACAAACCTTCCATTTTGTGCTGAGGCGTTTTTCTTAGTAAATTGTGAGATCCTCATTTTCATAGTGCTTGACTTTATGTTAGTTGAGTCGTTATGTTTTTCTTGGTTTTTATCTTGAGTTATAGAGTTGTTACCCCTATTTTTCTAAGTAAAAACCTAACTTGTATTGTTCTATATCGCCTTGTATCACTCTCCATATGGCAGTTCAATGCCTTCTGTATTTAGTCCCTCTTTTTGATTATTGTGATCTTTTACCTATTGACTTCCATGATTCCCTGTTATGTGTATTTTTTTTTTTTAATTAATCTTAATTTGTTTGTTTTTGTGATTTCCCTATTTGAGTTGATATCAGGACGTTCTGTTTTGTGACCTTGTGTTGTGCTGATATCTGATATTATTGGTTCTCTGACCAAACAATATCCTTTAGTATTTCTTGTAGCTTTGGTTTGGTTTTTGCAAATTCTCTAAACTTGTGTTTGTCTGTAAATATCTTAATTTCGCCTTCATATTTCAGAGAGAGTTTTGCTGGATATATGATCCTTGGCTGGCAGTTTTTCTCCTTCAGTGTTCTGTATATGTCGTCCCATTCCCTTCTTGCCTGCATGGTTTCTGCTAAGTAGTCAGAACATATTCTTATTGATTCTCCCTTGAAGGAAACCTTTCTTTTCTCCCTGGCTGCTTTTAAAATTTTCTGTTTATCTTTGGTTTTGGTGAGTTTGATGATAATATGTCTTGGTGTTTTCCTTTTTGGATCAATCTTAAATGGGGTTCGATGAGTATCTTGGATAGATATCCTTTCGTCTTTCATGATGTCAGGGAAGTTTTCTGTCAGGAGTTCTTCAACTATTTTCTCTGTGTTTTCTGTCCCCCCTCCCTATTCTGGGACTCCAATCACCCACAGGTTATCCTTCTTGATAGAGTCCCACATAATTCTTAGGGTTTCTTCGTTTTTTTTAATTCTTTTATCTGATTTTTTTTCAGCAATGTTGGTGTTGATTCCCTGGTCCTCCAGATGTCCCAGTCTGCATTCTAATTGCTCGAGTCTGCTCCTCTGACTTCCTATTGCGTTGTCTAATTCTGTAATTTTATTGTTAATCTTTTGGATTTCTACATGTTGTCTCTCTATGGATTCTTGCAACTTACTAATTTTTCCTATGTTCTTGAATAATCTTTTTGAGTTCTTCAACAGTTTTATCAGTGTGTTCCTTGGCTTTTTCTGCAGTTATCCTAATTTCATTTGTGATATTATTAAGCATTCTATAAATTAGTTTTTTATATTCTGTATCTGATAATTCCAAGATTGTATCTTCATTTGGGGAAGATTTTGATTCTTTTGTTTGGGGGGTTGGAGAAGCTGTCATGGTCTGCTTCTTTAAGTGGTTTGATATGGATTGTTGTCTCCGAGCCATCACTGGGAAACTAGTTTTTCCAGAAAATCCGCTAAAAAAAAAAATGCAGTCAGATCCCTATCAGAGTTCTCCCTCTGGCTCAGGCTATTCAGATGTTAATGAAGCCGCCTGGGGAGGGTGGGGGAGGGAACAGAGAGATAGGAGAGTAGCACCTCAGAATATAGCCAGAGTTGCTTGTCTTGCTTGTAGTGACTATTATATCTGAGATTCCCGCAGGCGCCTCGCCTATGTGTGCTGGCTGTGTGGAGATTGCCCCCAGGGGGTCTGGCCCGCTGGAGTCACGGTCAGATCCTCCGCTTCCAGCCCCACGCCCAGCGTCAAGGCTCCCCTACTGGGACCGTGCACTCTCGACTCCAAAATCAGTCGCTGCCTCCCGGGGACTTCTCGTCCCTCCAGCCACGTGGCCGTGCCGCCCCCGAGAACCAGTTGGGCCTCCTCCCGGGGTTAGTTCAGATGGGTGGAGCAGCTCCCCGTGCTTGTGCCGTGACCGAGTGTCCCGGCTGGGACACTGTTCTCCCCGCTCCAATACCAGTCGCTGCCTCCCGGGGACTTCTCCTACCGGCTGCGTCCCATGCCGCCCGCGCGACCCGGCTGGGCCCCTTCCCGGGGTTAGTTCAGGTGGGTGGAGCAACTCTCCGTGTTTATGCCATACCTGCGTCCAGTCCAAATCCCTGCAGGACGGTTCCCCGGCTCGGATGCTGCTCTTTCTGCTCCAAGACCAGTCACTGCCTCCCGGGGACTTCTCCTACCGGCTGCGTCCCACGCCGCCCGTGGAACCGGCTGGTCCCCCTCCCGGGGTTAGTTCAGGGGGGTGGAGCAGCTCTCTGTGCTTGTGCCGTACCTGACTGGTACGCTGGCTCCAGGCTCTGGAAACAATCGCTGCTTCCCCGTGTTAGTTCGTTCTCCATCTCTAAATCTGTGTTTGTTGTTCAGGGTTCGTAGATTGTTATGTATGTGATCGATTCACTTGTTTTTCTGAGTCTTTGTTGTAAGAGGGATCCGAGGTAGCGTCTGCCTAGTCCGCCATCTTGGCTCTGCCTCCCAAACCTTCCATTCTGATAGAAAGAGTAGACATTTCTAAAATGATGTTTCCCTCCCCCCAAGGAGGGGAAACCATAATTTTAAAAGATTTGTACAACATTCATTGGAGAAAGTTTATTACTTACTGAATTAACTTAGGAAAATTAATTTTTGAATTCCCTTTTTTCTCATCCTGAGTCTTTGTGTTACACCCTTGTTTTCCCTTCTATTCAGCATTGTGGTGATTCTGAATTTGAGGCATCACACACCCTGCCTCTGTCATCAGTAAGATTATAATTTTCCTATAAGATCAAATAGAAGTAGGTCAGGAGAGAAAAGAACACCCTCGCCTCACTCTCCGCAAACTAGCTGGTGCTGCTGAAAACCAGCCCCTCTGGAAATTGGTATTTCAAAGATCACTCCTTTGTCTTGTCTTCTGTTATTTCTTCCCTACCTTTCTGCTCTGTGAATAGCAGCCGGTCAGTGCAATGCGAAGTGCAAACCAAAAAAAAAAAAAAAAAAAGACAAACCCATTGCATTGAGTAGACTCCTACTCATTGTGACAGAGTAGAACTGCCCCGTAGGGTTTCCAAGGCTGTAATTTTTTAATCTTTATAGAAGGAGACTGCCATAGCTTTCTTGTGAGAGGCTGGCTTCGAACCTCTGACATTTTGGTTAGCAGCCAAGCAGTTTAACCACTGTACGACCAGGGCTCCTTTGCTGAGTGAAGTGGTTCTGCAATCAGAAAAGTATGAGCAACACAATAGAGAGAAGGTGCAACAGGATTGTGCCGGTGGGAGGAGGTGATGTTCTTTGGTGATGCGGTGGGTAAGTGGGAGACGGCAAAGAGCTAGATAGCAGCATGATTGCCAGTTGTGAAGCTTGTTGAAGATTATCAATTACCTAGATTTAAAAAAGAAAAGCCCTTGGTCTCCATCCCCTGTCACTTTTCTGCAGAGCCTTCTAACTCAGGAGACAAGGAGACATTTTTTTACATTAAAGAAAAATCTCAGGTGCTAAGGACAGTCTTAGAGTCAGTTTAAGTGGAATGGTACTTTGTGGTAGCTTCTTTTATAGGGGTCAGATTAATTTTCTAATTTTGTTTTCTACTTTAATGTTGTTGCTTTAATCATTAGGATACCACTAATTCCTTCAGGCACTAGGAAGCCATTGAAGATTTAATACGATTCATATTGCTTGTGTTTGAATGTTGATGACTTCCTGCATGCATATTAATCACTCCTGACCTTGATCTTAAATTCCTTCCCAGTACAAATCCTCATCAAGCATACCTACTAGGTCCCTCAGTGTTCATCAAATACCTGGTTTGTTTCCAAAAGTGAATAAAAAAACATGAAGTCTAATGTTCAGTGTGTGTCAGATTTTCAGTATCCTTATTTTTTTTTTTTATCTAGTTTTTCTTCTAATCCTATAAATCCGGGAAATTTAAGGGGAGAAAAATCATCAACTCTTAACAGGGGATTTAGCCTAATTAAAAGACAGTATGTTCTATGCAGCAGACCTTGAGCAGACCCTAATTAGTTGTCTAGGGTTTGTCCAACAGGCAACTCTCAGACCCCTTCCAGGCCCCAGAGCATGTCCGGGTGGCTTGCGTGTGTGCACTCCGGCTGTCGAGCAGCAGGACATGGCTTCGTCCCCTGCTTCAGCCAGCCCATCCTTTAGCTCAGGCTACCCCCTCCTGCCACAGAGGCCTGGGAAACTGGGCTGGCCACCTGGCCTCCTCATGTCCAGCATCCATACATCCACACCCCTGCCCCAATTATCCTCTCAGCCACTTCGACAGATTTCCAGACCAGCAGCCTTTCCTTAAACTAGGTCCAGCCAGGGGCAGGAGTTATTGGAGTGGATGAAAGGAGAGGTGAGAGGTCTGAGGGGCACAAGGGAAGATGAAAGTGAGAGTGAAGGAGTGTGGGAGAGGGGGGAATTTTAAGGTAAAGGATCAGCAGTTGATGAGAAAATATGTAAGAGTGTGAGGGTGAGGAGGTTTGTATTCAAAGAGAAAGAATGTGAGTGGGAAGAAGTAGGGAAAGAGGTGAAGGAGCTTATGCATGGTGATACCAGTCACTGAGGTAAGGAACAAAGGAGGTAAATGTGTGTATTAAAGAGAGAATGGGAAGGAAACCGCAGAGAGAGCAAAACAAGCTCTGCTTGGCCTCTCAGTGGTGACCACACACATTGTTAGGAGACATAGTCTGACAAGGCATTTTTTTTCTGATTCGTGAATATATTTATAACAAAAAAATTATTGTTAGAGAAAAAGTTAAACCACATACAGTTAGAAGACTGCATTACATTGGGATTATTTTAGGATGCCCCAAACATATAGTCATTTGATTCAGAAGCACAACCTGCTAGCTGGCAGGTCGATTGTTTTAAATGTGGTCTGTCCCAACCAAGAAGATGGATAATATTCGTTTTTTGACTGTAAGTGATTGCCGTTTGTAAAAGAAAATAAGTGGGATAATTTTTGCGTACAGATAGAATTTTTTCATCTTTTTCGAGCAACTAATCTATTGATATCATATAATTGAATAGGTGGGAAGATAGCTACTTTACAAAGTAGATTTTTTCATATTTAATGAGCAAACTCTTGCTAAAAGAACATTTTAAAAACCCACAAAAACTTATATCTCTTAACTCAATTATTTAATTTCACTTCTAGAAATTCATGTTCAGAAAATCAGAGACCTTGGGAAAGATTTAGGTTTAAGGATGTTTATTACAATGTTGCTTATACTAGTAAAGAACTGTAAACAACCTAAATGTCCAGTAAAATAGGGAAATAATTAAGTAAATTGTGATACATCCATAAGATGGGATGGACTGTTAAATGGTCATTAAAATACTGTCCATTAAAATACTTCTCCAATTTGTTCTTCAGGCTGCAGTCAAGTGGCTTTAAAAAGCATTGACTTTCCATTACATTCACCATGAAAACCAGATGGCTAAGAGCCTTATCACCTTGCCTCTCCAGTCCCTCCACTCCTGTTTGCTGACTGCATTTCAGTTACTCTAGTTCTCTAAGCCTTTTTCTTCCTAGGATCTTTGCGTATGCTGTTCCTGCTGCTTGAACTGCTTTTCCCCCAGTTCTTCATTTGGCTAATTCCCGTTCGGTCTTAAGGAGCCCTCGTGGTGCAAATAGTTAAATACTCCACTGGCTCCACCCAGCCACTCCCCAGGAGAAAGACCTGGCGGTCTGCTTCTGTAAAGATTGCAGTCAATTTCTACACACATAACCGTAGGTGCTGTTTATATATTAATATAGACAATAGAGCACACACTTAGGGCCACAGTCAGGGCAACTTCTTAGACATAACCAAATACCTTGTGGGATGAAATTCCTAGGCTCAAAGGAGGACCATAGACTTAGGGGTCATCTGTGTCGATTGCCATAACATAGTTCATAAAGTTCTGCATCCTACTTTAATGAGTAGTGTCTGGGGTCTTAAAAGCTTCTGAGTGGCAATCTAAGCTACGTCTATTGGTCTTTTACCATCGAAAGCAAAGGACAATGAAGAAAACCAAAGACTCAAGGAAGCAATTAGTTTAAAGACTAAAGGACCACATGAACCCAAGACCAGAAGAACTAGATGGTACCTGGCTACCACTACCAACCACTTGACTGGGATCACAACAGAGGGTCCTGGCCAGAGTGAGAGAAAAAAACTGTGGAACAAAAAATCAAATTCACAAAAAAGACCAGATTTACTGCTCTGACAGACTGGAGGAACCCTCTAGACTATGGCCCTAAGTCACCCTTCTGAACTGGACCTGAAGCCATTCCCGGAGACCACCTTTCAGCCAAACCATAGACAAGCCCATGAAATAAACAGTAACACCTGAGAAGAACGCATCCCTTAGAACAATCAGTTACGTGAGATCAAAAGGACAGCATTTGCCCAAAAGCAAAGACAGGGATAGAGAATCAGGGCAAAAGGAAACAGGGAACCTAGGACTGAGGGGAGAACGCTGACACATTGTGGGAAAAGAAACCAGTGTCACGGAACACTTTATGTACAAACTATCAAATGGGAAACTAACTTGCTCTGTAAACTTTTACCTAATGTACAATAAAAAATTTAAAAGATTAGTCAGGAAAACTCTATGTCACTAACAGGTATCACATTTAAAAATCATAATGTTCATTTGTATAATTGTTGGTTTAAATGCCTAGATCCTCTCTGGACTTTCTCTGTTGCTCTCCATTTTTGAAAGAGTTTCTCAAGTTTATTCCAGAGAATAGCAGCTTTCATTTTTGTTACCATATTTTTAATTTCCAGGACTCTTTTGTTCCCTGAAAGTGTTGTTGTTTCTTTTTTTTAATAGTAGTTTATTCTTGTTTTGTGGTTGCAATAGTTCTCTTGAGTATGTTACTAAAAATTTTTTAGAAATGTTTATCTTGAAATAGACACTGTTTGCTGAGTTTTTTTCTTTCTTTCATTCTTTTTTCTAATTTGTTTGACCTTTATCTTTTATGTTAAAAACCTTCCCAGATATCTGGAAATGCATGGGTGTCTGCTTCTATTTAAGAGTCAGAAATTTAAAAAGCTGAGTGGGCTCAGGAAAGACAAGGAAAGACTGAGGAACTGTCATGAGATCTTAGAATACTAAGAAGACTTAACAGCTAAATGCACTGTGGAATACTGCACTGGACCCTGGAAGAAAAAGGGCATTAGTGGGAAAAGTGGTGAAATTTGAGTAAGGTCTATAATTTAGTTAATAGTATTCTACCAATGTTAGCCTCCTGGTTTTGGTGATTAAACCATGGTTATGTAAGATGTTAACATTAGGGTAGACTAGATGAAGGGTATATAGGAACTCTCTGTACTTTTGTTTCTCTCTTTGCTTTTTTTCGACTTTGAGCAAGTGGTGGTGGGGGTATGCTCACTGTGGGTCCACACTGAGCTGTGGAATAATCTGATTGGACAATCATCCTGAGAAATCTTTGTTATCAACCTCTTTAGGTCATTTTTCCTGGGCTATTGAGAATCTCTAGAGCAGGCTTGACTCATCTCCTGCCTGAAAAGGTGAAGACCTGGCTACTAGCATTCTGGAAGCTAAATGGGAGAGGGCTTAGAGGTGGAGGGGTAGGTGCAGTTATTCACTTAATCCCCCTGTATTCATCACAGTGCCCCACCCTTTACTGCTCTGGTGTTCCTTTTTACCTGAGAATAATCTTCCAGTCTTTTGCCAAAATGATAGATGGGCAGTCATTCCACTTTTTAGAGTATGGGATCTAGGGATTTAATAGTATCTTAAATACATTTCAAAACCAGTCTTCAAATGTTAGCTCCATTTCACCTTTATTTCTAGAGATACCTGGTGACACCATTTGACTCTGAAATTCTCCCCTCTTTCCACTGCCTGAATAGGATTCAGTTTTTCCTTGGGATGGCTAAATCGTATTCATCTGCTTTCCAGCTTCCAATCTTTTTTTTTTTTTTTTCCTGTTGTTTCCTTCCTATTCTCTCTGATGTTGTAGGTTCTTGCTTTAATTTACAAGAGAGGCAGTGAAAGCAGAGGCATGTTTAGTTCACTGTCTTTATTGACTTCTGAAATGAATTTTGGTATATCTTGACCAAAAATATTGCCCTTAACTTGTCACATTTTGTTTCATTTTGTAATTTCTTTTGTGGGCAAAACCCTCATCTAATTTTCAATTATTTTTCCTTTACCCAGTGGCAATTACCCAACTTGTTAAATGATTCTCAGGTCTTACCACCTTTGATAATATGAAAGCTAAGGAACCTCAAGTCTAATTTTCTGCAAATCTTTTTATTTTTCTGTTAAATCTTGGGCAAGATAATACTGTTAATGTTACCTATGAACCATATTTTGTCCATATTCCTAGTTCTTTCTTCCTTTAATCTACTTACTGTTGCCCTAATTAATACTTTATATCTGATAATTTCACTAGTCAGAAATGTGTCAAGCACTTACTGTGTGCCAGGCATTGGGGCTTCAGTAAGAAAAAGGCATAGTCGCTGCCCTCCAGGAACTTACAATCCAGTGAAGGGCACTGACAAATATGTACAGGGGCTGGGAAGCACAGCGACAAGGTACTTACTCCAGCCCTAAGGAATTTACTCCACAAGGCCTTGGGCGAGGGCCAGGTTGTGAGTGACGAGTCAGAAGAGGTAAGCAGAATCCAGATTATAAGTGGTTTGTAAAGTATTGTAATATGATAGGCTGCAAAAGGCCTCGGATTCTTCCCCTCCATATGTGCATGCTCCTTTGCAGTGTGACTTTGCAGCTCCTCGCATCAAGGTCATGTCTGTTTTTCCATCCTTTGAATCTGGGCTTGATTATGTAACTTCTCTGGCCAATGGGATGATATAAGCAGAGGCCTGAAAAGTACTTGCATATTGGATCTTGCTTTCTCCTACCCTTGAGAATCTGTGACCTCCACCATGAGCGTGATTACAAGCTCATTGAGTTCAGCATGTTGAGTGGTGAGAGACACATGGCTAAGTCTTTGTCATCACGCCAGCTAACACTGAGCCAACGTTCAGACAGGTGAATGAGGTCACTGTAGACCACCTAGCCTCAGCTATGCCTCTAGCTGACTACCACAGAGGTCAGCTGAGCTGGCCTAAACTAGAAGAACCACCCAGCCAAACCACAGAATCATGAAAAATAAAAAATGTTTGTTGTTTTAAGTCACAAATTTTTGAGGTGATTTGTTACACAACAAAAGCTAACTGATGAAGTTAAGATGTCTAGACTTTATCATAAGGGCAGCTGGGGAGTCAGGTGAGAATTATAAGCCAAGGAGTAACATGTTCAAATTATAAAGATCTCACTGGCTTCCAGGAAAAGAATGGTTTGGAGGAAAATGACTCTGGAAGCTGAGAAGTCAGTGAGGAAGTGATTACAGTAATTTTTTATGAAAGATGATAGTGATCTGGACCAGGATGGTGTGAATAAAAAAGACAGGAGTAAATGTTTTCAGGAGATATTGGTGAGGTAGACCCACAGATTTGTGATTGCTTGGATTTGAGGGTGACACTGACAGAAAGAGACGAGTGGTAGGTGGCCCCAGGTTCTGGCTTGGGCAATTGAGTGGATTGTAGTGCCATTCGTTGAGAACACTGGAGGGAGGACAAGGCTTCGAAAAGAATATGATCATGTTGAGTGCGAAGGGCCTGGGGATAGCCAAGTGAAGATTTCCAGTAAGCAGAGGAGATAAACAGGTCAGGAGAGTCCAGGGGAGGGATCTGGGCTACAGATACAGATTTGGAGATCACGAACACATGATGGCAATATAAGCTCCCTAGAGGAAGGTGGGGTGCTTGGGAAGAAGAGGAGCAAGGACAGACCCTAAAGAAAAACTAATATTTAAAGAAAGGAAACCCTAAAAAAAAAAGGAAGAGGAATAGTTAGAAAGATTAAAACCAAACCCACTGCCGTCTAGTCGATTCCGACTCATAACGACCCTATAGAAAGGTTGGAGGCCTTTATAGTTGATTACTTTTACTTAATACCTTAGATCAGGTATTAGGTTCAAGATGTACTGTGGTTGACTTCTCTCCTCAGCACCAGCCCTGCATTTCTAAATGCCTTCTAGACCCCCTGCCATAGGGTTCTGCTGCTAAATCTTCCCTGACCCAAACCAACTACTCTTGTGTCCCCTCTTTCTGTTAATGGCACCACTGTCCTCAGAGTCATCTCTGACTCCTTTCCTAAATCTGTATGTGTTTAATCAATTGTCAAGTTATACAAATTGTATCTCTTTAGTTTCTTGTGTCTATCCCCTTTTTTACTTTCTGTAAATTATCACAAAGGTTAATTCCTCATTGTTTCTCATCTGTCCTCTTGTAATAGCCTCCTAACTATACCATATCCTGATTCTCCACCCCAGTACATTCTACCGTATTAATTTTCCTAAGGGATCATTTCTGACATTGACATTCTTCTACTCAAAAACTTTGTTTGCTGAACTAAATCTAAACTCTTCACCCTAAGCACTTGAAACTACTCAGAGTATGGTTTAAGCTTACTCTTCCAAATAAGCATACTCAATACTTTAGCAAAAACCAGACCACTCATCCCTTAATGTACTCTGGACTTTCAGAACTCTATGCCTTTGCTCATACTTTATCCTCAGCCTAGAATGCTGTTCCCTTTCCCCTCGTTTCTGTCAAAATCCTATCTATATATCAGGGACTGTCTCAGACACCATCTTCTCTATAAAGCCTTTCTTGGTCTCCTTCCCTCTCTTCCTTTCTCCCTCACCCCCATCCTTCCCTCAATATTGGAACCCTCTCATTTGAGATTCAATTGTAGAAAATTGAAGTCACCCCTAGCTATTTCACGTAGAAGTACCTTTAATATAGGAATTGGGTTCTTACTAATTGTTGGGGGATTATTGGAACAGCCTGTAGGAGCAACTTCTCAAACAGCTTTTCTGAAGTGGCCCACAGGGAAACAGGTGGGACTGATCTGTCAGGGAAGCTAAGCTGCCACCACCTCCAACTGCTTCTCACCACTCACAAAGCTCCAAAGAGACGCTACAGTGCTGCTTCAGAAAGACCTAACGTTTCCACAGCTGTGCTCAGCAGAACAGCAGAAACAATAGGAACGAGGACACCGCCTCGCCTTGCACTTGTGAGTCTCCCATGGATGGGAATCTAATTCAGAAGTAGCACCTCTGTACAGGAGGATCTGGGAAATATAGTTTTCAGCTATCCAGCCTTTGCAGTATGAAAGGCAGCTGAGGAGGAGGTTGGAATCGATGCCTAGTGCCAAATGATCATTTCTTCCCCCATCACTTACTTTGTGCCAGGAGCTGTTACGTCTGTAATAATTTTCACCGTAACCTTATTGTACTACTGGATTATGAAATCATCTAGGGCAGGAGATGTGTATGAGTAATTTCTGTGCCCCCTGAATAGTAAATACACAAGGTTTTATACAGAGTGTAAGTACTAAATAACTAGTTGCTAAATGAGCAAAATTTAGTTGTCATGCCAAGAGTAACACCATTACTTGAGTATAAGGGAAAACTTTTAATACTAACCTAAGACAGGTAATAATTGGAAGCAAGTCTATAAAATTCTAGGGGAAGAATTTGGTTTGTTTATGTAAAAAAAAAAAAATTATTTGAGGATCTAGCTTCAAATAGCTCCTTTTTAAACATTGAAAAGAAGAGAACCTGTGATCGGTGGTTTTTTCTTTATGATGTTTGAAATACCTAACATCATTGAATAAGAGAAAGTGTCCTGTAAACCAAAACCAAACCCATTGCCATTGAGTTGATTCTGACTGGGGGAGGTGTAATTGCCATTGACGTTGATGTTTGGAATGAAAAGGTTCGGTATGCTAGATGGAATTGAGTCCTATAAATTTGTGTCTGCTTATAATGAAGGCAGACAGATGACCTGCTGTGCTGATTAAGATAAGAAAGCAGAAAAGTAATTTTTAAAAAAATTATTAGAAAATATGTATACTTGAGGAATAAGAGGGGTTGTCATGCCACAGAGAGCAAAGGTAGGCAACTTGACTTCCATGACCATTGACAAATTTATGAGCATATCATGACTCTAATAATGAATTGTAGTTAGGGTTTGAGGGATAACTTGTTAAGACACAACAAATAAGTTGAATTGTACTAGAAATGTTTTCTTTATCTGAAGAGGCTCACTCAGAGACCCTTCTGTGGTGCAGAGGTAGGAACACAGGACTGAAAAAGGAGTGGTAACTTCAGCTCTGGATTTAATACGATGTGACCTTAGGCGAGTCTTTTCATTGACGGCCTTTAGCTTCAGCTGCCACTTTTTTACTGATGACTGTATAAATCAAACTCAACCTGAACTTGGCATTACTGTATCCCAGTGGTTCTCAAACTTTAGCATACGTTAGAGTTACTTGGAAGGCTTGTTAAAAGATTTTTGAGCTTTACCCCAACTCTGAAAGTTTGCATTTCTAATAAGTTCCTAGGTGGTGCTGATGCTGCGGTCTGAGGAATCACACATTGAGAACCACTGCAGTGTCAACATGTCCAAAACAGAGCTCTTCATCTTTGCCCAGAAAGTTCACTCCTCCTCATTTCCCTGTTTGAGTTAATGACTTCAGCGTTCACCCAGGGCCTTAGGCCAGAAACCTAGGGCAGGAGGTAATTCCTAGACTCCTCTTTCTCATTCATCTACATACACAGCACTATAGATTCTGCCTCCTGGGTGACTTCCCAGTCACTGCTACCTCTTCTTCCACTCAGCTATCACTTTAGGTCAGGCCCATGTCGCTTGTCCCCTTCCTTATCACATAGCTTTTTAGTTTCTTTTCCAGTCTGCCCCGCCCCAGCCAGTCCCTTCTCGAGGTATGTCTAAAATTTAAATACGATTATGACTTTTCCTTGTGCAATATCCTTTAATGCCTTTTTATCATTTTCAAAATAATAAGCAAACTCCTTATTTTGGGACACAAAGCTCTTTATATTTTTACCCTCAGCCTGCATCTTAGGATGGACACTCTTCCTTCAAGCTATAGCAGCTATAGATTTTACAAAGAGTATTTTGTCTCTATGAAATGTGTATGCCACGCTAATCATCTAGCAATAAATTTCTGCTCATTCTTTAAAGTACAATTTGATTTATATAGATTATCTCTTTGTTCCAGTAACATCTTGATCATAACTCCAACGCTATAACCATCAATTGGTTGATCAGTTTGTATTTATTTTCGCTTCTTGACTATAAATTAGTGGAAAATAGGGATTCAGAGTCAGTAGGTGGGAGATGAGGCCTGGGAGTCTGCATTTCCAACAGACTCCTTGGCGGATTCTGAAGGCTCAGATCTCAGTTTTAAGTGGTTTCTAAGGTCTACTTCAACTCTGAAATATCAAAGCTTTTCCCCCTTGGAATTTAACTGGTGTTGGGAAGGGGGAAAAGCTTTTGGGTAGTTAATTAAAAACAAAAACTGCATAGGCAGTGTTCTTTCATGCCACAGTGAGATATTATACTGAAATGCAGAGTAAAGGTGTTGTTGTCATCAAGTCATTTACGACTTTTGGAGACCCCACCTGTGCAGAATAGAACTGCTCCATAGGGTTTTCAAGGCTGTGACCTTTCAGAAGCAGATCACCAGGCCTGTCTTCCAAGGCGCCTCTGAATGGGTTCAAATCACCCTTTTGGCTAGTAGTTGAGTGCTTAAGTGTTTACACCACCCAAGTACTCCTTTGGAGTAAGGTAGATAAATAAAGAAGGTACTTTTTTCAAGAAGAGTTGTTTGCCTAATCTGTTCAGCTTTTTATTTACTTATTCTGAAACTACTTATTGAGGGCTCACTATGTGCCAGACACTATTCTAGTCAATTGGAATGCAATGAACAAAACAGACAAATATCCCCAACCTCATGGGGCTTGCACAACCGAAGCAAACCCACAGCCATCAAGTCAATTCTGACTCATAGCAACCCTATAGGACAGAGTAGAACTGCCCCATATGGTTTCCAAGTCTGTAAATCTATATGGAAGCAAACTTCAGATCTTTCATGGAGTGGCTGATAAGTTCAAACCACGACATTTTGGTTAGCAGCCGAGCACTTTAACCACTATGCCATCAGGGCTTCTGTCTGGAGCTTGCATAGTTAATAAACAAAAGAAGTAAAGAGTATTTTAGAAGGCAATAAGTGCTATGGGAAAAAAATAGAGTAGGGTAGGCAGGGTTGCTTAGGGAGTAAGAGAGTCTATTACTTTCTCAGTATTTAGTAATAAATTAATAGTAATTTAATTTGAGCTAGTTAGATAAGCCATACTGTAAAACGAAGAATTAACTTATACCCAATTAGAAGAGAGCCCATGATTTGCAAAATTTAGGTCTGTTTTCCTTTTATAAAATTGACAATTACCTATGTCAGTACCAAAAAAAAAAAACCTGCTATCGGGCCTATTCCGACTAAGTGATCCTTTAGAACAGAGTAGAACTGCCCCATAGGGCTTCCAAGGAGTGGCTGATGGATTTGAACTGCCAACCTTTTGGTTAGTAGCCACAGGGCTCTCTCATGTCAGTAGGAGAGAAATAATTTAGTGGTATAGAGAATTGCTTACAAGGAGTCCAAAGTAAATTATGTTAATATAAATAGAAGGAAACAAAGGTGAAAAATTAAGCCACAAAGCAGTAAAAAGAAGTTTGTGTTTTGTGCTTGTCTGATTTAATTTTATTATTAAAAAATTGATAATAACCATTACTCTAAAACCTCTTATCGCACCTCCCCATTTTAATTTTTTTGTTTGTTTGGATTTTTACATTTAGGTAAAAAGATTATCGGGCTAAAGAAGCCTCATACTGAATGAGGAAGCGCAGGACTATCCCTTCTCCGGGGTGCTTAGAAGTAAGAGAAACAAGCTGTTTCTATGGGGAAAAATCACTTATGCATCTATACTTTTAAATAACTTAATCAAAAGATCTAATGTTTCACTGTAAATAGCCTTACAAGTCAAAATTAATGTCACCTGCAGAGTAAGAGAAGAGAGTGATGAGTTTTGTTTTGCACAGCAGTTGAAACTTTTTGAAGTCCTTCCACAATGAAAAAACGCTTGCACTTAAAAACTAAAACCCCGTAGTAATTCTGATGATTGTCAGTTCCTGTGGGGTGTTTACGCAAAGGTACTTATAAATGAAGAGTCGTTTTTAGAGCAATTAGAGAAGAGGATAGACAGAATAGTGGCTCGGGGGCCTGGCAGGTCGGGGTGAAGGCTTATTGACAGGACAGGGTCAGGCGTCTGTCTGCTCTATAACCATCGCCCTGCGTACTTGCCCTCGGGATACGTTGAAGACCTCACCGGCCTCCCTCCCTGCCACAGGCCAAGTCTTCATGGGAAATGTGGAGAAGAGAAAGAAGGCTAGAAGTGGAGGGGAAGTTCTGCTGAAACTTCACAGTGCAGTATTGAAACACAAGTTTGAAAATATTTGTGTATGTTTTTCTGGCCCATATGTTGTATCATGTTAGGAAGAAAAAAACTTTAAAACACACAAGGAATTGTCTGTTTTTTAAACTTTGTAGTTCGCCATTATTGCATCCCGAAGACAGAATTGCCTGGCTAAAGTTGTCTTTTAATTTCATTTTTTAGTTTTGAGTTACAGGTTTCTGGCAAGCTCCCTGACCACTCCTGTTACCTGGTGGCGCCTATATATCATCGAATTTAGACATGCATACTACCTGAATCCAGGCCCAGATGAACTGTTGTGACTGATAGACATGATCCCACCCTGCCCCCATTGCACTCTTCCTTTTCCCTTTAAGGGAACCTAAGATGTTGAGTCGCTGGATCCCCAAGGGAGTTAAAGAAAAATGTGTTCCGCCATTAGCATTTGCTCCGTGGTTTTCTTATGCTGCACCTCTGCATGCCCAGAGGCTGGTGAACATCACAGCCACGGCCTCACTTTTCCAGCATTGGTAATTAATGTAGGAGAAAATTTTTGTTTTTAATAAAAAGAAGCAGAGACATCTAACAGTACCCACAGTGGAGGTAGAATTTGTTTGACATCTTGTGATTGCTGCCTACAAAAAGAATGACAGCAGTTATTAAACAAATAAGAGAAAAAAATGCTGTTTATTGGTAGTTTTCAGATATCCTGAGAATATTCTTGGTAACATTGCTGCCTTTGCTTGCATGAGCACAAGATAGTAGAATGAGCAGAGTCGTTAGTTTTTTTTTTTTTAATTTTTATTGAGCTTCAAGTGAACGTTTACAAATCAAGTCAGTCTGTCACATATAAGTTTATATACACCTTACTCCATACTCCCGCTTTCTCTCCCCCTAATGAGTCAGCCCTTCCAGTCTCAGAGTCATTAATTTTTGAAATCTGGGTTGTATTAGATTTGGAGCAATAATAAAAATTCAAATATTAAATGAATGTATTATTTTTAGCTGTATAATATACTAGGGGCTTTTCCTTTCATTAGAAAGTATTTCGAACCTTTGTTTTTATGATTGCAAGGAAAGTATTAGGATTCAGTGTAATTAAACATAATTACATTTCCTGTGTGACTTATTTTTAGTCTCTTTTTATGTGCATTGATGATTCTTTTTCTCCATAGTAGCTATTCCTGTAGGTTTGCCTTGATAAAAGGTTATGGGAAAATTGTCTGTTTGCTCAGAAACAGTCAGAATTCACTATTTGATTTCAATTTAATTTTGAAGATTTGAAATGAAATTTTGGAATAAAGTGGGAAGAGCACTAAACTGACTATTCAGAAACTGAGGCTGTTGTTCTCGTATCACATTAGTGTGATCTAAGAAAATGATTAATCTCTCTCAGGCAGAAGTTTTCCCTCTTGGGAAGTATTGTAATAATTTCAGTCCCTGACCTCCGCAGATGGTGTGGAACCGTCAGAGCACATACATCTACAGGTACCGGGGGAGGAGGAGGATTTGGTGAGAAGTCAGGAGAGGAAACTTCTGGGGTGTTGGTAACAGTCTGTATGTTGATAGGCCTTTAGTTACACAGGTGTATGAGTTTCTCAGGATTCATCAGATGGGACACTTAAGATTTGTCCATATCATGGTATATACGTTTTACTTAAAAATAAAAAAGAACTGTAAACAAATATTAACCACTTGCCGTTAACTTCACTGCAATTCATGGCGACCCCATGTGTGCCAGAGTAGCACTGTGCTCCATAGGGCTTTTTTTTTTTTTTCCCCATAGGGTTTTTAATGGCTGATTTTTCTCAGGTAGATCTCCAGGCCTTTCTTCTGAGGCACCTCTGGGTAGCTTGACCCTCCAGCCTTTCGGTTCACAGTTCAGCCTGTTAACGGTTTGAACCACATGTTGAAGTCTAGTTAATGATATGCATGCTAAAGTATATTTGCGGAGGGGGTAAGAGTTTCTGCAACCTATTTTGAAATGTATTAAAAAAGATGGATTGCTTGATAGTAGGATGTTTAGAAATGTGATGAAGAGCAAGTATAGTAAAATATTAATTATAGAATATAGGTAAGCGAATATGTGGATGTTCACTGTAAAATTCTTTAACTTTTCTGTGTGTTTGAAAAGTTTCATAATAAAATGTTGGGGGAAAAATGAAGGTACTGATTTTTACTCATTTAAGAATCTGTGTATCTGTTTTTAATTGTCCCACTTTATTCAAAATCAGACCACTTGGATTAATACCAAAAAAGGGAGGGAGGATGTGAATGTAGCCATTTAAATAGAAAAATGTGTCCACTGCATACCTCCTCTAGTCACCTGCTGAAAGACCATTACCAAGCATGGAAGCCAAGGGTGTCTTTACAAACGAGCAGAGTACTGAGAAACCCAAACCACACAGCCCAACCAAAGAGTTCCCTGGGCAGATAAAAATTGGCCTCCAGAACCCTAACCATAGAAAAGGACATGGCTTCCTGGCACATAATCTTCACCAACGGCAAGCAGGCGACCCCTCTGCTATATACCTCAGACTAAGGACCTATCAAATGAAAATGGGCTTTCAGCGTTCAGCCAAATCCCAGGGGCTTGGCTATAAACACCTCTACTTTTATCAGAATGCCGAGCTATCTTTTACATCCCTATGGAGCCCTCTTTTTTAAAGATATCTTCTAGGGAACCTTTGTGATACTTACGTTGTGTGCATGTGTGTTTTAATCTTGAAGGGTCAAAAGGTAAATTGGTTCTGGTAGAACTTGAACCAAACTTTTAAAAGCTAATGATAATATATTTTTTTTAATGAGGCTGTGTTGCTCAATTGGTGTTGTTTAATAAACTGGAAAGTCAAGATTTGAGACTCTCAAAAGGTCTAAATTCCTTCAGAGTCTTAAAGTGAACTCTGGCCAATTAATTTTTCTCTATTCTCTGATTTTCTCACTTGGACAGTGAAGAATAACATCTGACACAAAATGCCCAGCCAGTGGCTCTCAAACTTAAGTGTGTGGAAAAATTATTTGGGGAGTTTGTTGAAATAGAGATTCCAAGATCCCACACCTGGATTTTCTGAATCAGTAGGTCTGGGGCAGAGCCTCAAAATCTGCAGTTTACTTAATAAGCATCCAAAGTGATACTGATGCAATTTCTGGACCACGTGGGAACTGGCGAAAGTGTGTTTTGATGGGTATTATAATAACAAATAGAATCTCATATTTTTGTTACCATTTTGTTATGGAAAAATTTAAATATACACAAGAAATGATAGAATAATGAACTCTCATGGACTTATAAGGCAACTTCGACTTTCTTTTTTTTTAATTGTGCTTTAGATGAAGGTTTACAGAGCAAATTAGTTTCTCATTAAACAATTAATACACATATTGTTTTGTGACATTGGTTGCCAACCCCGTGACATGTCAACACTCTCCCCTTCTCGACCTTGGGTTTCCCATTTCCATTCATCCAGCTTTCCTGTCCCCTCCTGCCTTCTCATCCTTCCCCGTGGACTGGTGTGCCCATTTGGTCTTGTATACATGATTGAGCTACATGTATGATTGTTTGTTTTATGGGCCTGTCTAATCTTTGTCTGAAGGTCACCCCAAGAGTGACCTCAGTACTGCATGAAAAGGATGTCTGGGAGCCATACTCTCGGTGTTTCTCCAGTCTCTGTCAAACCAGTTAAGTCTGGTCTTTTTGGGGGAGTTAGAATTTTGTTCTGTATTTTTCTCCAGCTTTGTCCAGGATCCTCTATTGTGATCCCTGTCAGAGCAGTCAGTGGTCGTAGCTGGGCACCATGTAGTAGTACTGGACTCAGTCTGGTGGAGGCTGTGGTAGTTGTGGTCTGTAAATCCAACTTCAACTTTCTTGATCCACCTCTACACTCATTCACTCCGTGTACCCTCTTCTCCACAGATGTTTTGGAAGTAAATCTTAGATATATCATTACATCTATTAATATTTTAGGAGACATCTCTAAAATATGTTGTTCCTGTTGGGTGCCGTCGAGTTGGTTCCAACTTATAGCGACACTATATACAACAGAAAACACTGCCCAGTCCTGTGCCATCTTCACAATTATTGCTTTGTTTGAGCCCATTGTTGCAGCCACTGTGTCAATCCATTTTGTTGATGGTCTTCCTCTTTTTTGCTGACCCCCCCACTTTACCAAGCATCATGTCCTTTTCCAGGGACTGATCCCTCGGATCACATGTCCAAAGTACATGAGATGAAGTCTTGCCATCCTCGCTTCTAAGAAACATACTGGCTGTACTTCTTCCAAGACAGATTTGTTTGTTCTTCTGGCAGTCCATGGTCTCAAACCAAACCAAACCCATTGCCGTCGAGTTGATTCCAACTCATAGCGACCCTATAAGACAGAGTAGAACTGCCCCATAGAGTTTCCAAAGAGCACCTGGTGGATTTGAACTGTCGACCTTTAGGTTAGCAGCTGTAGCACTTAACCACTACACCACTAGGGTTTCCAGTCCATGGTCTATTCAATATTATTTGCCAACACCATAATTCAAAGGCATAATTCAGTCTTCCTTATTCATTGTCCAGTTTTCACATGCATATGGGGTGATTGAAAGTGCCGTGGCCTGATTAGGCATACTATAGTCCTTAAAGTGACATTTTTGGGTTTTTTTTAACACTTTAAAGAGATCTTTTGCAGCAGATTTGCCCAATGCAAATACATCGTTTCCTTTCTTGACTCTGCTTCAATGGGTGTTGATTGTGGATCCAAGTAAAATGAAATTGTTGACAACTTCAGCATTTTCTGTTTATCATGATATGAGGAGCCCTGGTAGCACAGGGGTTAAGTGCTCAGCTCTAACTGAAAGGGTGGTGGTTTGAACCCCTAAGACACTCCATGGGAGAAGATGTGGCAGTCTGCTTCTGTAAAGATTACAGCCTTGGAAAACCTATGGGGCAGTTTTACTCTGTCCTGTAGGGTTGCTATGGGTCAGAATTGACTCAAGGGCAGTGGGTTGTTGTTCTTTTTTTTTGGTATCATGGTGTTGCTTATTGGTCTAGTTGTGAGGATTTTTGTTTTCTTTATGTTAAAGTGTAATCCATACTCAAGGCTGTATTTTTTGATCTTCATCAGTAAGTGCTCCAAGTCCTCTTCACTTTCAGCAAGCAAAGTTGTGTTATCTGCATATCGTAGGTTGTTAATGAGTTGTCCTCCAATCCTGATGCTGTGTTCTTTTCAGATTATTTGCTCAGCATACAGATTGAATAAGCATGGTGAAAGAATACAACACTGACACACACCTTTCCTGATTTTAAACCATGCTGTATTCCCTTGTTCTGTTTGAACGACTGCCTCTTGGTCTATGTACAGGTTCCTCGTGAGCACAATTAAGTGTTCTGGAATTCTCATTCTTCTCAATGTTATTTATAATTTGTATGATTCACACAGTCGAATGCCTTTGCATAGTCAATAAAACACAGGTGAACACCTTTTTGGTATTCTCTGCTTTCAGCCAAGACCCATCTCATGTCAGCAATGATATCCTTCCTTCCACACCTTCTTCCGAATTCAGCTTGAATTTCTGGCAATTCCCGTCAATGTGAAGGACCTTCAGCAAAATTTTACTTATGTGTGTTATTAATGTATTGTTCAGTAATTTCCACATCCTGTTGCATTACGTTTCTTTGGAATGGGCACAATATGGATCTCCTTCAGTTGGCTGGCTTAGACGAGTGAGTGCTTCCAGCGTTGCATCTGTTTGTTGAAACATCTCAATTGGTGTTCCGTCAATTCCTGGAGGCTTGTTTTTTTGCCAATGCCTTTCATTGCAGCTAGGATTTCTTCCTTCAATACCATCACTTCTTGATCATATGCTATCTCCTGAAATGGTTGATCATCGACCAGTTCTTTTTGGTACAATGACTCAATGTATTCCTTCAGTCTTCTTTTGATAATTCTTGGATCATTCAATATTTTGCCCATAGAATCCTTCAATATTGCAATTTGAGGTTTGATTTTTTTTTTCCCCGTTCTTTCAGTTTGAGAAATACTGAGTATGTTCTTCTCTTTTGGTTTTGTTTTTTTCTTCTTATTTTTTAAAATAATATTTTACTGTGTTTTTGGTGGAAGTTTACACAGTAAATTAGGTTCCCATTTGACAATCTCTGTACAAATTGTTGGGTGACATTAGTTACATTTTTCACAGTGTGTAACATCCTCTTTAATTACCTGCTGGTTGTTCTGTGTCCCGTACTCTAGTTCCCCTGCCCTGTTATTGTCTCCTCTTTGCTTTAGAGTAAATGTGGACCTTTTGGTCTCATATAGATGGTTTTTTAGTACAGCACCATTCTTATAAGTAATATCCTTTATTTTGTGTGCCACTCTGCTATTTTGCTAAAAGATGATCTCGGGGTAGTTTGGGCTCAAGGTTTAAAGAATATCTCAGGGTGATAGTCTTAGAGAGTTCTCTAGTCTCAACCAGTCCCGTAAGTCTGGACTTTTTAAGAATTTGAGTTCTAATTCTGCATTTTTTCCCCATTCTATCAGGTTCCATCTATTGTGACCTTGATCAGAACGGTCAGTAGTAGTAACCAGGCACAATCTAGTTCTTCTAATCTCAGGGTAGATGAATATTAATCTTACATTGTTTTTGAAATTGCTTACTATCTGAGGAAGGTTTCTGGAACAGTATCTGTGTAGCACGTGAGCTTGTGCCTCCTTCAGTACTACTTGATGTCAGAGAGAGTGCCCCTGGCCACTGCTTTTAAATCCCCAATTTTCCTGTTTTTCTTGATATTCAGTAAAATTAGTGAAAATTATTTAACCCACTTTCAGGAGGAATAACCCAAACTCATTTTTGGACATGAGAAAGTTTGATAGCTAAGGTGGTGGTGTTGTGTGCCATCGAGTCAGTTCTGACTCATAGTGACCCTGTAGGACAGGGTAGAATTGCTACATAGGGTTTCCATGGCTGTAATCTTTTTTTTTTTTCTTTTTGTGGTTTAGATGAAGATTTACAGAACAAATTAGTTTCTCATTAAGCAATTAATACATGTATTGTTTTGTGATATTGGTTGCCAACCCTGTGGTGTATCAGCACTCTCCCTTTCTCCACCTTGGGTTTCCCATTTCTTTTTATCCAGCTTTCTTGTCCCCTCTTGCCTTCTCATCCTTGCCCCTGGGCTGGTGTGCCCATTTGGTCTTGTATACATGGTTGAGCTACATGTATTATTGTTTGTTTAATGGGCTTGTCTAATCTTTGGCTGAAGGGTGAACCTCAAGAGCGACCAGAGTACTGAGTTAAAAGGGTGTCCAGGGGCTATACTCTTGGGGTTTCTCCAGTATCTGTCAGACCAGTAAGTCTGGTCCTTTTTTATGAGTTTGAACTTTGTTCTACATTTTTCTCCAGCTTTGTCCAGGACCCTCTATTGTGATCTCTGTCAGAGCAGTCGGTGGTGGTAGCCAGGCACGATCTAGTTGTGCTGGACTCAGTCTTGGTGGAGGCTGTGGTAGTTGTGGTCCATTAGTCCTTTGGATTAGTCTTTCCCTTGGGTCTTTGGTTTTCTTCATTCTCCCTTGCTCCAGATGGAGTGGGACCAGTGGAGTATCTTAGATGGCCACTCACAAATTTTTAAGACACCAGATGCTACTCACCACAGTAGGATGTAGAACATTTTCTTTTTTTAAAATAATTTTTATTGTGCTTTAAGCGAAAGTTTACAAATCAAGTCAGTCTCTCACATAAAAACTTACATACACCTTGCTGCATACTCCCGATTACTCTCCTCCCAGTGAGACAGCCCTCTCCCTCCTTCCACTCTCTCTTTTCATGTCCGTTTTGCCAGCTTCTAAGCCCCTCTACCCTCCCATCTCCCCTCCAGGCAGGAGGTGCCAACATAATCTCAAGTGTCTGCCTGATCCAAGTAGCTCACTCCTCACTAGCATCCCTCTCCTACCAATTGTCCGGTCCAATCCATGTCTGACGAGCTGGCTTCTGGAATGGTTCCTGTCCTGGGCCAACAGAAGGTCTGGGGGCCATGACCACCGGGGTCCTTCTAGTCTTCAGTCAGACCATTAAGTCTGGTCTTTTTATGAGAATTTGGGGTCTGCATCCCACTGTTCCCCTGCTCACTCAGGGGTCCTCCGCTGTGTTTCGTGTCAGGGCAGTCATTGGTTGTGGCTGGGCACCATCTAGTTCTTCTGGTCTCAGGATGATGTAGTCTCTGTTTCATGTAGCCCTTTCTGTCTCTTGGGCTCTTTATTACCTTGTGTACATGGTGTTCGTCATTCCCCTTTGATCCAGGTGGATTGAGACTATTGATGCATCTTAGATGGCCGCTTCCTAGCGTTTAAGACCCCAGATGCCACACTTCAAAGTGGGATGCAGAATGTTTTCTTAATAGAATTTATTATGCCAATTGACTTAGAGATCCCCTGAAACCGTGGTCCCCAAACCTCTGCCCCTGCTTCACTGGCCTTCGAAGCATTCAGTTTATTCAGGAAACTTCTTTGCTTTTGGTTTAGTCCAGTTGTGCTGACCTCCCCTGTATTGAGTGTTGTCCTTCCCTTCACATAAAGTAGTTCTTATCTACTATCTAATTAGTAAATATTCCTCTCCTACCTTCCCTCCCTCCCTCCCCCCTCTCGTAACCACAAGAGAATGTGTTCTTCTCAGTTTAAACTGTTTCTCAAGATCTGATAATAGTGGTCTTATACAATATTTGTCGTTTTGCAACTGACTAATTTCACTCAGCATAATGCCTTCCAGTTCCCTCCATGTTATGAAACATTTCACAGATTCATCACTGTTCTTTATCAATGCGTAGTATTCCATTGTGTGAATATACCATAATTCATCCATTTATCTGTTGATGGGCACCTTGGTTGCTTCCAAGAACATTTTCTTTATAAAATGTTATGCCAGTTGAACTAGATGTCTTCCAAGACCATGGTCCCCAGCCTTCAGCCCAGTAATCCCTTTTGGTTTTCTGACTCCAGGTCTTTGCACATTTCATTACAATACTTTGTCTTCTTGAGCTGCCCTTTGAAATCTTCTGTTCAGCTCTTTTACTTAGTCATTTCTTCCATTCACTTTAGCTACTCTACGTTTAAGAGCAAGTTTCAGAGTTTCTTCTGAAGTCCATTTTTGTCTTATCTTTCCTCTCCTGTCTTTTTAATACCTTTTTGCATCCTTCATGTATGATGTCCTTGATGTCATTCCACAACTTCTGTGGTCTTTGGTCATTAGTGTTCAGTGCATTAGATCTATTCCTAAGTTGGTCTCTAAATTCAAGCAGGATATACTCTAGGTCATACTTTGGTTGTCATGGGCTTGTTTTAACTTTCTTTGCCTTCACCTTGAACTTGAATATAAGCAGTTGATGGTCTGTTCCACAGTCAGTGCCTGGCCTTGTCCTGACTAATAATATAGAGCTTCTCCATTGTCTCTTTCCACGGATGTAGTCAGTTTGATTCCTGTATATTCCATCTGGTGGGGTCCACTTGTATAGTCGCATTTATGTTATCGAAAAAAGGTATTTCCAATGAATAGGTCATTGGTCTTGCAAAATTCTATCATGCAATCTCCCACATTGTTTCTGTCATGAAGACCATATTTTCCAGCTACTGATCCTTCTTTTTTGTTTCCATCTTACACATTCCAGTCACCAGTAACTAGTAGTGCATCTTGATTGCATGTTTGATCAATTTAGACTGCAGAAGTTTGTAAAAATCTTAAATTTCTTCATCTTTGGCATTAGTGGTTGGTGTGTAAATTTAAATAGTAGTTGTTTTAACTGGTCTTCCATGGAGGCATATGGGTATTATCCTATCACTGACAGCATTGTACTTCAGGGTAGATCTTGAAATGTTCTTTTTGACAATGAATGTGATGCCATTTATCTTCAATTTGTCATTCCCAGCATAGTAGATCATATGTTTGTCAGATTCAAAATGGTCAGTACTAGTCAATTTCAGCTCACTAATGCCTCGGATATCAATCTTCAAGCATTTCATTTCATTTTTTACCACTTCCAATTTTCTTAGAGTCATACTTTGTACATTCCATGTTCTTATTATTAATGGATGTTTGCAGCTGTTTCTTCTCGTTTTGAGTGTGACACATCAGCAAATCAAGGTCCCAAAAGCTTTACTCCATCCACATCATAAAGGTTGACTCTACTTTGAGGAGGCAGTTCTTCCCCAGTCATATTTTGAGTACCTCCCAACCTGAGGGGCTCATCTTTTGGCACTATATCAGACAATGTCCCGCTGTTCTTCATAAGGTTTTCACTGGCCAGTTTTTTCAGAAGTAGACAGCTAGGTCCTTCTTCCTAGTCTGTCTTAGTCTGGAACCTCCGTTGATACTTGTCCCCCATGGGTGACCCTGCTGGTATTTGAAATACCAGTGGTATAGCTTCTAGCATCACAGTAACACACAAGCAACCACAGTACAACAAGCCGACAGACGAGTGGCAGCTCATTATAGTAACCTGGTGCCCCTTAAATTTGTTTCACTTTCTGAGACATGTTAAGTTGAATGAACGAACACATTATTGAACAAGAAAGTTTGGGGCCCTATAGTAAAATCGCTATTGTAGGTAAGTTGACTATGTAAGTACAAGTGATTCAGAGCCACCAATTCTATACCACTGTGCCATCCTGAGGGGAAGGTGATGAGTTCTTTTTATATCTATATTTATTTATTTTGTTATGAAAGCAAACAAGGTTTCTGGATCAGGAACAAACAGTAATCATATCAGTTCCCCATACCTCAGTCTCCCCTTTCAGAGCTGTGTAGAGGGGTCTAGAAAAATTAGTTTAGATGTGACAAGATGACTCCAGGAACTGAGAATGAATGGATTCATTCCCTCATTCAACAAACGTATATTGCTTGCCAATTATATGCCAGACACTGAGCCAGTACTGGTGTTGATGATAAATAAGCCCTATGTAAATACTGGAAAACTCTCAACTTATCACATGAAACCATATAGTACTGTGTCTAGATTTAGGCATCAAGTATCATCTTAAAAACTTGTAGGTAAATTAAAGTTTTACATATTTTACCTTCTGCCTTACATAATAATTTAAAAATTCTTTCTCCTCATTTTGAATTTGTCTTCAATTATCATTTGCACTAAACCCTTAAGTCATGATGTTTTCTCATTCCCAGCTTTTCAGGTAGCAAATGAATTAACTATATACCTACTATAGTGTCTGCTCATGTGGATAACTTTATTGAGAAAAAAAAAATGAAGCCTGAATTGTAAAAATCAGACTCTGAAAGGAAGAAAATCCAAGTGCAAATAATAAGGATTTTACCAGACCGAAGAGTCCTAAAGAAAGGAAGGGACAGATCCTAACAACTGCAAGCCTCATGATTTGGTGAGTGATTGAATATGCCAGGTAGAGTGGTAGGTACTGGGATTTCAGACCTCATGGATTTGACATTCTGATAGGGGAGACAGTAAGTCCCAATTAGACAAATAAACATGATAACTACAAAATGGGAAAATGCCTTGAAGGAAATAAACAAAGTTAAGAGGGAGCAAGTAACTGGGGAGTCCACCTTAGATAGAGTGGTCCCAGCAGACCTCTCTGATGAAATGATATTTGAGCTGAGGCCTGGAGGATATGAATGAGCCAGTGATGTGAAAACCTGGTGAAAGAGCAAATGCAGACAAGAAAGGACTTAGTGTGTCAGTGGAACAGAAAGGGGGCCCCTGTGGCTAGTGGGCAATGAGTGATCGAGGGATGGAGTGCGATGGAGCCAGAGAGGTAGGCAGGGGCCAGACCACGCAGGGCCTCATAGGCTCTAATGAGAAGCTTAAATTATATTCTAAAAGCAGTTGGCAAACACTGAAGAGTTTTAAGCAGGAAAACCTAGTAATTATTCTCACCTAGACTTTTTTCTATCCAGGTGCAAACCTCCGTGTGTGTGCTTTTAATGAACTCATGCTATACATGATCTGCAACGTGCTTTTTCATTCACCAGTATGTGATGGGCATCTCTGAAAGGAAGATTTGTAAAGAAAAATAAGCTTTTTTTGCTGTGAACTGTATGACAAATAGATTTAGAGATGTAAAAATTTGAAGCTGTGGTGGGAAATCAGTTTCTTAGGGTTAAAAAAGGATTTTTCCCCCTAAGAGGGACAATGCTTGTTTTTAATGTCCATTATGAAGGAGAATTCACTTTAATAATTTAAGAACATTAAAAACATATCCTAATTTGATTCTTGATTTTCCTCATGGACTTCCGATTAGTATGCTACTTTAATCATGTTATTTATTGTTAAAGCAACTTTCAAGGTCATTTTTAGTGTTCTAGATATAGCACAGAGCTCTGGTGACAAAGTGGTTAAGAGCTCAGGCTGCAGCCAGAAGGTCAGCAGTTCAAATCTACCAGCTGCTCCTTGGAAACCCTGTGGGGCAGTTCTACTCTGTCCTATAGGGTCACTGTGAGTCGGAATCAACTCGATGGCACACAACAACAGATATAGCACAGCCTGAACAAAAGAAGACAGTAGAAGAATAAAAATTCAACAAGAAATGCATAGTCAAATGACAGTAAAACAGGAAATGCTCAAACCATCACACATATATTCCCATTTCTCTGTGAAACCATCCATAGAGGATGTGTCATATTTAAAAGTATAGTTTAACCAGAAAAACTAGATGGTGCCTGGCTACCATTACCAACTGCTCTGCCTGGGGTCACAATAGAGGGTCCCAGACAGAGCAGAAGAAAAATGTAGAACAAAAATCAAATTTATAAAAAAGACCTAACTTACTGGCCTGAGAGAGACTGGAGGAACCCCTGAGAGTATAGCCCTAAGACACCCCTCTGACTTGGGACTGCAGCCCTTCCCAGAAACCACCTTCCAGACAAGCAATAGACAGGCCTATGAAATAAACAACACCCGAAAAAAACTTGCTCCGTAGAACAATTACATGAAACCAAAAGGGCAACATTTGCCCAAAAGTAAAGATGAGATGGCAGGAAGAGGCAGGAAAATCAGAGGAAAGGAAACAGGGGACCCAAGGCAGAAATGGGGAGAGTGCTGGCACAGTGTGGGAACTGCAACCAGTGTCAAGGAACACTTTGTGTACAGTTTGTTGAATGAGAAACTAATTTGCTGTCTAAACTTTTACCTTAAATACAATAAAATATTTTTTCTAAAGTACACTTTACTATTGTCAAGGATTACAAATGTGTTTATTAATTTGCTTTTAAAATATATTTAATTTTTGTGGAAATATATACCTAAAACCCCTTGAATTACAAAAATTCCAGCATCTTCTTATAATGCCCGCTTATAAACACTAGGTAAAAACATGAATAGGAGAAACTGTCTATATTACAGCAAAGCAGAGATGGGAATATATTTTCTGATCTTTACAGTCCCCCAAAGTATGAACATCTATGGCAAGCAGACATTTTCCAAAAATGCAGATGAATGAAAAAACATCCAACAAAAATACTTCAAACTTGTGGATTCTGCCTTAGCACATATTTAAGCCTACAATTGTTAAAACATATTGCAGAAAATAGAAAGGAATTAAAACAGGCAAGAAGTAAGAGGCTCTGAGGATGTGTGGCAGCACATTGCTATCACGTTATGGAAGGGCGATCCCAGACAAAACCGCATCTGCGTTCTTTACCCAAATACCTGAAGCTGGCTGCAGCCTTCATCATTTGAAGGTATCTTTCTAAATTCAAATTCTTGATATGCTCTGGGTTTGTAATAAAGTCATGAGCAATCATAATGCAGTCATCAATTACCTTTCTGCCTTTTATCTTAAATTGAAAACACTGGAGTAACATCAATTAACAGGAAATAGTCTGTTTCTTAAAACAGGCTTGCATTTAACTCCTTTTTTGTACTTAAAAATGAAAATATACCTAGCTTCTCCAAATAGTTAATTGTATGTGATCTGTTTGTTAAAGGATGTCTTCATTTCACAATTAAACACACATATGTATGTATGAATGGGTATATGTATGATACATTAAAAACATCTTCCTGTTGTATAGTTTTGAGAAATTGGTGAGTGAAGATTGAAGGAATATTTTATCTTAAGTGCTTGTCATTTAAAAAAATATTTCACTGGATGGGGCGGGGGGGCTAAAGGCATATATAACTATTTTTTTCCCTAGAAGTTCTTATCTATAAAATAGATTAACAAGTAGTGTACTTTGAGATAACTGGAAAGGTCTACTGGCCCGAAAATATTTCTCCTACAGCCTGCTGTGAAGCCTAAAATTTCCAACTATTGTAATCATTCCTTCAGGTTAAGGAAGTATCCAAACATAGCCTGAATTTAATAGAAGTTAATGCTTCTGTGTTTTGCTAAGATTGAATCGGAAGAAATGGGCTGGGTATGTTGTTATGAGTTTCAGTGGAGACCCCAGAGGAGGAGAAGGTGGGGATTCTAGGTTGGAGAGAAGAGAAACTTGCCCCTACCAACGGCCCCCAAAAGGAGGGTTTAGACTGTGAGAATACCAAAGACCTTACTTCGTAATTATGAAATGTCCACTTGGGGGAGAGCCATTTTTGAAACTGATAGTACCTTATTCATCTGAGTTGTAAGTGAGGATGTCATTCGTGAACTCTTTCTGCCTCCTGCACATTTCTCTTTGAGCATGATGCCAGAATGTGTGTGGAATAACTTGGCACCTTCTCTTCCTCCGCAGTCTAGGAGTAAAAAAAAAAGGAGTAGAGTCCAGAAAACAGCCCAGTTGAATTCTCACATGGGTTCTTGGCAAGAACACAGTGTGGCTTTATACAGCTTGTCTCAGATGCTTTTCACTAAGTGTCTGAAAGAAAAGGATTTGTGGACCTGCTTAAAACAAGGAAGTAACCCAGTGACTTAAAGAGGCATGTTGTGGAATTTGAATCCTAAAATAAAGCCCTCCACCATTGACTTTTCAGCCATGGGAATAACCAGTTACTTCATTGTGTGTTTTGTCAAAGTGCCTGAGCCATTTGGTTGGCCTGATGGTTACCTGCTGCCTCTTTTTATACCCTCTGTGTCCTTTCTTGTTGCTCCGCTGGTCAAACATGTGTAACTGTGCCCCAGGGCACTGAGCATGCCCTTGGGGAGCTAAATGCTGCCAGATGTGGGGAGCATTTCAATTTCAATAGCTAATTTTACCTGTTTTCTTTTGGTTTTGGGTTTCTTTCTTAAAGAAAAAATCCTTTTGGAGTTGAGTCCCCTCCCCCTTCGAATTGCAGTCTTGTCACTAATGTCTCAGACCCACCCCTAAAATCAAAGTGTGAGAAGCAAAGGATGGAGAAGATACATGATTTATTAAGTTTGAGTGATTACTGTTTTTGTTTTTTACTTTATTACAAAAACTAGTAAAATGTTTCTCTTTTACTGAATTCTGACCACTATGTTTTAAAGTAAAATTATGTTTCACTTCCAGTCTTTCATATGAAGTCATTTAGGTAGAAATAGATAATATTTTAGATTAGAATCTTTTAGGTAGAAGTTTTATTTAAGATATGATTAAGAACACTGATTTTTGTAGTTCAGAACACAAGGTTTTTAACTCATTATTCTGAAAACTGGTAAGATTAGGGAAAGAATCAAGCCTTTAGCCTCCTTTTCCTGTATGAACCGATCCTCAGGATGATCAAATAGGTGATGAAAGAAACTATAGAAATATTTCTGCCAGTGATTGTAAAAGGACTGACAGAATATCACCATTTTGCAAACCCCTAAAGAAATAACAAAGCTAAGCATCGATCATCAATGGCTGCTAACATGACAAAAAGAGACTGCTGTCACAGCGCACCTTGTTGTTGTTAAGTGCCAGACTCTTAGCGACCCTGTGTACAACAGAATGAAACAGTATCCTGTCCTGGCCCATCCTTAAAATTGTTGTGGTGTTTGAGCCCATTGTCGCAGCCCCTGCATCTATCCGTCTCGTTGAGGGTCTCCGTCTTTTTTGCTGACTCTCTGCTTACCAAGCATGATGTCTTTCTCTAGCATCTGATCCCTCCTGATGACACAGAACACACCACCACCCGCTAAATATTCTCTCCAAAAACATAGAACTTTAATCAGATGAAATCTCCAGGTTTCACTACCAGTTTACAGGAAATTCAAGGGATACCACTGAGACATAATTAGCAAATTCTACAATGTGAGAAATATTAGGAACAAGCAATGTATTTCTTTAACAAATATATTACAAAGAAAAAGAATCGATGATTAAGACAAACCTCAGAGACATGAAAACCCTAGTAGCATAGTGGTTAAAAGATTAGGCTGCTAACCAAAAAGTTAGCAGTTTGAATCCACCAGGTGCTCCTTGGAAACCCTATGGGGCAATTCTACTCTGTCCTGTAGGGTCACTATGAGTGGATTCTGATTTGATGGCAACAGGTTTGGGTCTTTTTTGGTTAAGAAACATATTAATCACATCCAATATGTAGACCTTATTTGTACCCTATTTTAACAAACCATTAAAAAAAAAAAAAAAAGATTGTCAGACAAAGGGGAGTATCTGAAGACTGATCAAATATTTGATGACCTTAGAAATTACTGTTAAATTTTTTAGGTGTGAAAATATTATGTTGTTAAATCATTAAAACGCGTCTTCATCTTTTAGATATAAAAAAAAATTTTTTTTCATATATACATACTGAAATATTTACACATGAATAGGATATCTGGAATTGGCTTCAAAATAATTGAGTGAGGAAGGTGGATGGTTATAGATGAAACAGGATTGGCCATGAGTGGATAATCGGTGAACTGGGTGGTGGGTACAGGGGGGTTTGTTAAACTAATCTGTCTACTTTTATGTGTGTTTAAAACCTTCTATAATAAAAAGTTAAAAAAAAGAAATAGGCTTGAGTTTGAAACCCAGACCTGCCACTTTTAACTTTTGTGATCTTGGCAAATTCTGTAACTTCCTTGCGCCTCAGGGGCTTTTGCCTGAGATGCAAAGATATCTTTCCCATTTACCTTACACAGGTTGTTGGATCATATTAAAATAATATGAATGAAATTACTTTGTACATTACTACAAACATGTCAGTTTTATATTGTTTATCTTTTATTTTAAAGCTTCTGAGAAGATGCAGTTTTCCTGCTAAGAAAATTCAGTGGTTTTTCTCTGCTTCAGCAAACTGTATAGTATTCTCATTTACTTTATATAGATTAAAAAGCACTGGAATAAGAATATAATTACAGAGCCATCAAGGGTGTTTATTAACTAGCTTGTAGTAATACAGTAATTATAAGAATTCTTTTTTTTCAATTGTGCTTCAAGAATTCATTTTTTAAATTTGCATTTCCAAATACAAATTCTCATAAACTAGTCACAAATATAATGTAGACAACTGTCCTATTAATGTTTTTCACTGTAAATTTAAATTGGATGAATTATTTATTTCTTACTTTCCTTGATTTAAAAATTGCTCAATATTAAAATATTAATAAATATTTAAAGTAAATATTTAAAATTACTCTCATCACAATATACAGAAGCCTCATTGTTTCGGAAGCTTTCTTTTTTTTTTTTTTTGATTTGTTTTCTAGTTCCCCTCCTCTTCCCTCCACCCCTTCAGTCCCCTTCTTCCCTTTTTTCTCTCCTCCTTTCCTCCCTACCTCCTTTCTTTTCCTTCTTTCCTCTCTCCCTCTCTCTTTTCCAGCATTTCATAATGAAATATATAGAGAGAAACATGTAAAACAAACGTACAATTTAATGAGCGATTATAAATCAAACTCTTCTGTAATTATAATATACTCATTACCCCATTGCCATCGAGTTGATTCCAACTCATAGTAACCCTATAAAACAGAGTAGAACTTCCCCATAGAGTTTCTAAGGAGCTCCTGGTGGATTCGAACTGCCGACTTTCGGTTAGCAGCTGTAGCACTTAACCACTATGCCACCAGGGTTTCCAATTACTACATGGGTAGGAAAAAAAATTAGAACATTGCCAGCACCTCACCACTATCCTGACTTCAGCAGTATTCACTTCCTTGCTTTTCTTTATAGTTTTACCCTCTATGTATAGATTCCTAAACAATGTGGCTCGAATTTTGCCTGTTTTTGAATTTAATATAAATACAATCACAGAGTAAATACTTTTTTTTTTGTTTCTGGCTTCTTTTGATTCAATATTATACTTTAAATATACATCCATGTTGTTGTCTACGGCTGTAGTTCATTCATTTTGGTTGCTGAATATTCTTGCATTTTGGAGCCCTGGTGGTGCAGTGGTTAAGCCTTCGGCTGCTAACCAAAAGGTCGGCAGTTTGAATCCACCAGATGCTCCTGGAAACCCTATGGGACATTTCTACTCTGTCCTGTAGGGTCACTATAAGTTGGAATCGACTTGACTACAACGGGTTTGGTTTTTTTTGTTGTTGTTTCCTACAGTGGGCAAATGGGCATCTTCTTTCATTTATGAATTTACCATAATTTATTCATTCTACTGTTGGTAGATAGTTGGGTTGTTTCCACTTTTTTCTGTTACAAACATTCTTGTGCATGTCTTTTGATGCACCTGTATATGGACTTCTATTAGATGTATACCTACAAGTAAACTAGTGATTCATACTGACAGAAAGTTTTCCAGAGTGGTTGTATAAATTGACTCTCCAGCAGTATGTGAGCATTCTTGTTGCCCCACATGCTCACCTATATTTGTTATGTCAGATTTTTAAAATGCTTTCTTTTAAAATATGACTAGTAAAACCAGCATAGATAAAATGTTTACTGTTGTCTGTTGCTCATATTTCTTTTTCTACATATGTACTTGTAGTTTAAATGTCTGGGTTCTTTCGTATGTGTGTGTGTCTGTGTGTGCATGTGTAGAAGGGTATTTAAGAGGTACATAAACTCAGTATTGATGTCTACTTGCTAAATTGCATCTTTCTAATAACTGCTACTCTGGAGACCAGGAAAAAATAATATAGCTCTAAAAAGGGAAGAACATTTTTGTGTCCTGTCCATTCATAGTGATATTAAACTTATAATGAGTATAGCTCAACTTATTAATCACTCTGTGCCAGACACTGTGCTAATAAGCACTGAATGCATATGAACTCATTTTATCCTTACAACAATCTTTACTATTGTTATTTCCACGTTTTATAGATGAGGAAACTGAGGCAGAGAGAGATTAAGTAATTTGCTGGATCATAGAGCCAGAACTAAACCTGGATGGGCCAGCACCACTGGCACCATCTAAGTTATAACACTTAGTATGTAGACTTCCTGCCCATACTGGCGAACTCTAGATACAGGAAGAGTAGTCCTCCAGAGCCATCATGTTTCGTCTCAAAGAGGCTGTGCTAGGTAGGGCTAGAGATGTTCTTTCTGGTGCTGTTAGGTAAGGTGGGTTGGATGAACTTGAACACAGAGACTTGCTTTCTTTCACTTGCTATAGAAGTTCGAGGAAGCTGAAAGTACGTGACAATCCTGGGCTCTGATGCTGGTCTGAGCATTATGGGAAGGGACAGGACTTGTCCTCCTTCCCTTCTCTAGTATTTTCAGGAACATTCTCAGCCTCCATCCTCTCCCCCAGTCGGGTCTGAGTGGAAGGGGCTGGGAATGGGTGGTAGGAGGGAGTAAAATGGACTTTCTCCCTGGTATTTTCACTTTCTGTAATCCTCCAACAATGTGGAACACATTTTCTTTTACAAACCGTGTTATAAATGGCAGCAATATTCCCAGGCTAGCTCAGGAAGTTTATAATGTAGCTAAAATATTAAGTACCTGCAGCTGAATTGTTTCTTAGCTTAGCTTGCAAATAGAACCCAGACATTTTCATTGCAAACTCATGGTTTTTCAGTTGTATTATAGGCTACTGGGCTAGCCTGATAACGTAGCTACATGGTTTGCATAGAAAAAATGCGTTCCCAACAGCTAACACCATATATTTTTGTTAGTGTGGAACTGATTTTATCCATAGTGTAGCTCATTGGCTACCTGAACACTCTGCTCCAAGTAAATTGTACAATTTGCATTTATTTTTTGATGGTTAAAGTGAAAAACTTCTCTAGTAATATAGGAGATAATTTTCTATGGACACACTGTGATGAGAACCAAATTTTAATTAGCCAAGATAGTTTAAAATTTTAGCAACACAAAAAATTCATCTGTTTTTCATTTGCCCCATGTGGAACTAAACTAGGGCTTTTATTTACCAACCCACCTAAAACTTTGAAATATATTAATGCAGCTATCTGAATCACTTGTAGATCTACAAAATTGTGTGGCAAAAGGAATGAAAATTATAATCTGCTTCAGGCTACAGGCTAGAATAATTTAAAAGGAAACGTATTACTAATACAGCAGAACTCATAAATTGCCAATGTCAGTTTACCACTTGTGACTAAAAATTGCAGGCATTCTGGTTGGCTAGAGGCAAAAAGACTAGGGTGACATAATATTTTGAGGCTCTGAAGCTAGTCATCACCAAACCCAAATATTGCCAGCTTTTCAAATTAACCAATAAAGTCAACATCATCTAGTCACACCAATGAAGTTAAGAGCAGGGTACGTTTGGTAATGTGGAAACATTAGTTATGAGTATAGTCTGTCCATTTACTGGATGTATAGCCTTTCTATTTTATACCAAAAACCAATAAAACCCAAACCCGTTGTTGAGTCAATCCCAACTTATATATTACCCCCAAAATAACTTACCAGAGGGACCGTAGACCCTTCTGCAAAAATCTACTTGCCACCAAAGGTTTTATAAAGCAAAGGTGGGAATGTAACTTGACTCACTCTGCAGTGTTTCTCCAGCCCTTCCAATGTTTAACTTCCATGAAGGCTTCCTGCCTCTGTACATCAGCATGATAGTCAAACCCAAAACACTTCCATGTTCCAGCTAGCACCTTAAATCATACTGTAGTCACAAACATTTAAGGACCCAGAACCAGTTCTCTCTTGTTCTCTAGTGTGTGCCACAAGTTTGACTTGCATAGTGTACAAACAGCTAAAATCCTGGGCCACAGGACTACTCCCAAGAGGCACACGTAGCTGTGAACTGCAAATTAGAATAGTGTGAATAACTTTACGATTTCCACCACTGAACAGCTACAGTCCTGCGACTGTTCATATATGTGTGTGTATATACATATATATATATATGTATATATGTCAGTTTGCTACTTGTGACTAAAACTTGCAAGTAGTCGGGTTGGAGCCCTGGTGGCATAGTGGTTAAGCTCTCGGCTGCTAACTGTAAGGCCGGCGGTTTGAACCCACCAGCCGATCTGCAGGACTAAGATATGGGAATCAGCTTCTGTAAAGATTACAGCCATGGAAACCCTATGGGGCAGTCCTGCTCTGTCCGATAGGGTTGCTACGAGTCAGAATCGACACTGTGGCAACAGAAAACACACATACACATAATACAGTGCTCCAGATTTAAAATAACTTTCTACCTCTTACATTTCTTAGAATTATTTAGGACAGGCTTTTTTTTTTTTTTTTTAGTAGTAGATCAAATAATTTTTAAACATTTTCTTATTGAAATCTTCAAAGATAAAAAAAAAACTCCTTTGTGCTATTACTTGTGGATCAGATTTTTTTTTTAAGTATGATTTCATAATTTATCATTGCAAACAGGCAAAAAGATATATACTAACAAGTTGATAGTGGTTATTTCTAAGCAGCTCTGGAGCTATAGTTTTAATGATCTTTTTTTTGTGGGGGGTGAAACATATATAACCAAAAAATTGCCATTTTAACCGTTTTTAAGTATACAGTTTATGACATTAATTACTTTCACCATGTTGTGTAACCATCACCACTATTTCCAGAAATATTCATCACCCTGAACAGAAACGCAGCCCCCTAAGCAGTAACTCCCCATTCCTTCCTCCCCCGAGCTCCTGGTAAGCCGCTAATACTCTGTTCTCTACACATTTGTCAATTCTAGATATTACATATAAGTGGGATCATACAATATTTGTCCTTTTGTGTCTGACTTATTTCACTCAATCTAATGTTTTCAAGTTTCATCCATGCTGTAGCATGTACCAGAGCTTCATTTTTCTTTATGGCTGAATAACGTTCCATTTTATGTATATACCACCATTCATCTGTCAGTGAACACTTGGGATGTTTCCACCTTTGGGCTGTTGTGATTAATGCTGCAGTGAACATTGGGGTACATGGATCTGTTTGAGTCCCCACTTTTAAGTCTCGTGTGTGTTTATGTAGGAGTGGAATAAGTAGGCTGAGATACCATTTTCATTTAGCAGTCTGATGAAGATTTAAACATTAATAATATTGGTTCAAGGGTGATAGTTGAACAATATGGTAAACATAATATTGAACTATACATATGTAAAGATTGTTGTCATGGCAAATAAAAAAAATTTTTTTTTATATATTTACCACAATTATATATACCTTTATATGTGAGGATGTAGGGAAATAGGTATCATTGGGAATAGAAACTGCTGTTAGCACCTGATTCGTGTGGAGCGAAGTGGTAGGATGGTTGTCCAGAATAGTATTTGGGCATGTTGACTAGTTATGTAAACCAAATCATCCCTCCATCAGACCCAATGTACAAGTCAGTCATGACAATGAAAGGAAAAGGAAACTGTAGGCTTGCTGTTCGTGGATTTTGAAATTTCTCAGATGTTCACATCTGTTGATTTCTGTGTTCCTCATAAGATGATTTCCTTTGACTCAGGGCTGGAGCAAGGTGATTTGCAGCTATTTCTAAGAGCCAATCCTGCTTTTTTTTTTTTTCTTTCCTTGGACTCCTTAGCAGGTGAAGGCGGGATTGTTATTCATAGTGAGGTCTGTATCTGCATCTGTGTGGCTGTATATTGTTATAGGTACAGTAGTCCTGACTTTACCCTTGAGGCTCAGCCTTATTTGAAGCTGGGATCCCCAAACTTTATTCTTTCTTCTTGAATGACAAAAATTTTCATAGATTTCCTTCTAATGCATATGTGTTTGTTTTGTTTTGTTACAATTTGGTATCTCAGAAATCTGTCTCTGTGGGTGTTCACTTGGATTCTGAAAATAGAGCTAGAGTCTTGAAGTGGTTTCTGAATAAGTAATGAAACATGTGTTTGAAATCTGTAACTCTTCCTTCTCCTTAACCACATCCTAGATAACCCGCCAATGGTGAGTGTCATTTGTGTGAATAGATTCTCTAGTTTTAGTTTTCAAGGCCTTTTTTTTTCATTCTAGCTGTCTGAATGATTAATGTGACTAGGAAAATACTGTTGACCCATTTAAGTCATGTCAAACAACATCCATTGCTCATCTACATAATGAAATACACACTGAACATTACATCTTAAGTGTGGGAGCCAGTGAACGACAAAATAATGTTTTACTAATTTAGGTTATGAAATAAAATATAAGACATTTGGACTAACTATAGCATTAAATATTAAACCATTTAAGTGGTAATTGTCAATGAAAATCACCTACAAACTGAACCATCTAATAGCATTCCTGCTTTAGCAGTTAGAGGAAATGGAGGTGGTGGCATGTAACAGTATGAGTTTTAGAAAAGTCTTTTTGTCAAAGCATGTTTTAATACTGCTTGACTATTTGGGGATTTATTATTACATAGTTGAGTTCTTTCAATTGTTAATCAGTATTTGTGAAAATAACAGTTTGCTAAAAAATTGTTTGATATTTTTATCATGGTTTCATTAAACTGGTCTCTGAATAATTTTAAAGACAACTAATTTTTAGTTGAAACTATTTTGATCAATGATGAGATAACAAAGATAAGTTTTGACATCTTTTTAAATAAATTTATAAAGACAGCATTTGCATAGTGTTTAAGTAAATGCAAAATGTAAAGGCACTGAATTTAGGCTATCAGGTTTCCATGGTTACACCTTTCCAAGTTATTTTGTATATTGGGTAAATAGGTCTGTGAGTCACTGATAATTATTTGTTTTTTTGTTTGTTCCGTTGGTAATTCTGTGTTTAGCTGAATTTAATACAGTTCACACAGCATGCTTTGGTTTATGTATATTTTAGTGTTTGTGATTGACAGTGATTGAGCATTTCTTATGGAGTGCTTGCCTTTTTTGTCATAAATGATGTATGTTGGTAGTGCTTGAAATGTAAATAAACTCTTCCTGTATCACTGTTTAATAAACAGGAATTTTTATGCAAAGATGACTTCTTGGTACATTTAAACAATAAGGCATGGTAAATGGTAGGCTGTTTCTATTAAACAGATTGTGCACCAAGACAATATGTTACAAACTCTAAGTTATGGAGGTTACCAAGGACAACGCAACGATTTATGAATAAGCACAACATTGACTGCATACTTTTTAGTAACAGAATAAAAATAGTAGAATTCTGATCTAACTCTTAAAATTCTTTGTGATAGCGAGCTTTACAGGGGATGTCTTCACCAAAAAGTAGAATCTTTCTGTAACGTGGTTTCTCTCATTCCATGCCTTGTACAAATGCAATGGCTAGTCTATGTACTAATGTGTTTAGAAGGATATGATTTTTGAAAAAAGCCAGGGTCTTTTATGCCTATGAATGGAGGAAGTGGTTTTCCTTAGACCTCATCATTAGCTATCTGCGTACCAGAGAGGACCCACCTAGAACTCTCAGAAAAACCTCAAACCTAGACTGTGCATGATTTATCCTACTGACTTTAAGCCTTCTCTTAGTGCACTGCAATTGTAGGATGCTGTCCAGTTTGTAAAGTATTTATACATCTGCAATCTCATAGGGTGACTATGACTCGGAATTGACTCAACAGCAATGGATTTGGTTTTTTGATTGGTTTAATCTCATTCAGTGGTTCAGGGTAGCCCTGTGATGAAGGTAGGGAGACAAAATGCTTTGGACAGTGTGGTATGTAAGTAGCAGCTCTGGGACCCAACCTAGAGTAATCTCTTCATTACTTTGTGAATTATTTGTTTTGTGGATTATCCAAGGCACATTCTGAAATTTCATGTTGGTATCTACCTACTGATTATGATTAGTTTATTTTAGAGTGACCTTCTCCCACCATCAGGTAACCAATGGTAGTAACTGCCATTTATTGAGTGCTTACCTTTTACCACTTTGCATACATCATGTCATATAATCATAGCAACTCCATGAGAAAGGTATTATTAGCAGATGAACAAGTATCCCTATTAGCAGATGAGAGAACTGAGGCTTAGTGAATTTAACTAACTTGTCTAAGTAAACCAACTAGTGCTCAGAGAAGGAAAACCAATTTAAACTCAACTAATTTTTTTTTTTTTTAATTATAATTAGGGAGGCACATCTTTTGGAGGGAAATCCCATGGTGCATTCAGAAGCAAAATATAAATTCTTTTAAATTTCACACCATTTTGCATTATCCCCAGAAACCCAGTGTTTATAGTACTTCCTTTTTATCTAGAGATTAGTTATGTTTTTGGGGGGCATCTGGTTGTTAGTTTTATTTTTGTATTATTGTGGTAGAAATATAGTTCAAAAAGTATTCAATATATTTCACCAAACCAAAACCAAACCCAGTGCCATTGAGTCGATTCTGACTCGTAGGGACCGTATAGAACAGAGTAGAACTGCCCCATAGAGTTTCCAAGGAGCGCCTGGCGGATTCGAACTGCCAACCCTTTGGTTAGCAGCTGTAGCACTTAACCACTGTGCCACCAGGGTTTCCAATATATTTCACATTAGTTAATAAATATGTTTCAAAACATTTTATACATCAATTACTTCAGCATTGTGGATATATTGAAGACTTTAAAAATGAGGTGGTGAATTTGTCCTTCTACTAATTGACTGAACTTGGTCAGCTAAAGTATTCTCTTTTTTTTTACGTATAATATTTTATTGTGTTTTCGGTTAAAGTTTACACAGCAAATTAGGTTCCCATTTTAGCTAAGGTTTTCAGATGAAATTGTGTTGTTAGATATGAGAAACAGCTTGTTTTATACAGATAAGAGTACATGTTTTGTTGTTGCTGGTGTTGATTTTTATTTTTAATATTTAGTACAAAAAAAATAACAGCTTTATAGTTGAGAATCCATGTTAAAAAAAAAGAAGATAACATTGGCCAGACTTAAGGCTTCTTCCATAAGACTCTCCTTTTAAGCCTGTACCATTTTAATGCATTATACTTTTTGCTTTAATGGCTAAAGCTATGGAGTAAGGGATTGCTCATTTGCATAGTTAACCAAATCTACACAGTTGAATTGAATATAAAATTATTTGTGGCAATGTAACTATGTCAGTCCAAAAAGCTGCCTTCAAAAATCTGGAGCTTTTTCTCTTACTTAAGAGGCTACTGTATATTTTCTCTTTATTTTTCTTGTGAAAATAACTCTTTGGTGAGTGATCCGAGCTTCTATTGTCTTGCATCTGTGTAGTCTCAACTGCAGAAGCTTGGAAATACATTGTTTTCCTGATGAGCTTTCGTATTTTAGGTTGTGATTATTGACCAACCTACCTACCTACCACTCCTCTCGCCTGGTTACAGGGCAGGGACAAAATTCCCACAATTGTCAAAATACCACTATAAGATTTATATGCAAACATTTTATTTCATGCCTTTTGCTTAGAGTTGTATAGTGAAAACATTCTCAGGAAAGTATTACGTTATAGTGGGGTTTTTTTTTTGTTTGTTTTATCCATACTGCAGTTTTGGTCAAAGCTCTGAGCTATTTTATACCAACTGTTTGCATAAATAACTTTAACTGGCTCATCAAAAAAAGAGAAAGAAAGAAAGGAATACCTCCGACAATATAACTAGAGCATGCTGGTATATAGACTTCAGTTGACACTATTGTAAGATAAGATGAAGACTAAAATTATGCTAGCTATATTCAAACACTTTAATATAATAGGAAAATATTTATATTAAAGCTGTGCTTTTGATCATAACTATAAACCCCACATCCTCTGTTGTTATTAGGTATTTTAGTCCAAATAATCCAAACAAATAATATTTTGAGTAGTGTTTTACATAACAATAGTATTTTTTTTAAGAATTAAAGAACTTTCTTACTATATCAGTTGAAAAAAATCAAACAAACCATGGATTTTCCTTAACATTAAATTCCATGTGTGATTTCTGTGAAATTGCTCTTTCTGGTACTTATTTGTGTGCTTTAATATAAAATCTTCAGTTTTCTTCTTTTTTAACCAAAGCATGTGAGGTGACAGGAATCTTTCTTTTGCGAAACTGTGGAAAGCTGAAATTTGCCAGATGTTCTGTGTTAACCTAGAAGCGCGCATTCCCTGGGTAGCTGGGCTGTGTGAGACGCATTCCTGTTATTTTGGTGGAGCGTTTGGTTTTGTGCTGCAACTCTCATCAGAACTTGTCTTTTATTCTGTTTTTAAATGATAGTGTGGCATCCAGAAAATCTGGCAAAGAATATGATATTTTGATGACATTTTTCACAGGGCTCAAGTAGAATGAATTATTACATTTAACCGCGGTCCTAATAAACAGCTCCTTTATTTCCCTTGGAAGGATACAGTATTTCTTTGTCCAAGAAGTTGCCTGAGTATATGTATTGTTGAAGTGCTAAAAAGCTGCTTTTCTCTAAACTTTAGCTGAGAGACAATGAGATTTGCTAAGCATATACTATTTCAATATGACTCACTTTTTCATGATTATATAGACGGATTTAGATTTAAAATTTTGAAGAAAACATTTTTTATCTTAAATAGAGACATTTCATACAATAGCTCTATTTCTTTTTACAAATTAATCATTTCTGTGTAACTTCCACTTAACCACAAAATGATCTTTTTTTGATGTTAGATTTTTGGGGTTCTTACTATAATCTTTGGCACCTCTCCCCCCTATAGTTGGCTGTAGTTGGGCCAGCATAAAGGAACTTTTTGTCCTAGGACCACAAACGTGAATCTACTTTCTTAAGTAGATATGTTCATTTATTTATGTTCGTAGAGTATTTTGGGGTGATTTTATTTCCCAAGAAGTAGAGAATGCTCTTTGTTTAAATCACAGATCCCTGGGTACAGAGGTGTACATTAATGAATAATCACATATTATCGAGTTTAGCTTTTGTAACAAAGCAAAATGGAGTATCTTCCTAAACCATTTCTGAACTTATCATTGACATTATACTCTATCCGTTGCTATTGATGAATTTTTCAAGACAAGGAGGAGTAACATGGAGCCAGCTTCTTGATGGAGCCTGGGGGAAGGTCGTGTTTTGCTGTGACCTGGGCACCAGTCTTGAATGTTGTTATTATTGGAAGAGGGTGCCCTCAGGCTTCCATCCTCTCCCCAGAAGCAATCTGACTCTCGCTGACTTAGCAGCCCATCTTCTCTGGAACCAGAACTCTCCCAGGCTTTTGTTTCTGGCTTGATGGTGAGTTCTGACATTCACAGACTAGTGTCTATTGCACCTTCATTTGAGTTTTTAGTTTTGTAAGTAGTACTGGCCTAATCCTTTTTTAATTTGAGAATGATGCAGCCTCAGAAATTGCCAACTCAGAGAATTTAGCGACTAGGACAAGTTGTAACTCATCATATTTCAGCATAAAAGTGAATTATGACTCTCTTTTTGCCACTTACAATATTTTATACATTTCCTTTTTATTTCTATAGAATTTTTGTTACTGTTTTAGCAGTCTTGGCTGTAAAAAACTTGAAGGACAGCACTGTTGGATGTCTAGTAGAGTCTGTATTTGAGACAAATATTTATGCCAGTATATTTTAGACTTATGTACTTTATTTTGAGAGTTAAAGAAAATGGTCTGTTTTCCAACACGTGCCTAACAACTGGGCCTGCATCCTCTTTAGAAATGTTGTTTGATAAACACTGTAGCTTTATCACCCAGGGGTTCTTGCCAAATGCTGTTAATTAGGCAAAAGAAAAAAAAAATTTTTTTTTTAATATATAGTTTGTGAAACAGATCTACTGTTCTCTCCGTAATGGCATCTTAGCTTGAAATCCAGGAAGCAGTGGTGAATGGTGTCCATATCCATGATTTCCTGAATTGGAGAAAAAGTGTGGAAAGCATCTGGGGAAAAGGAGACTCTCTACCAGCTTGTTTCCTGTAAGCTCAATTGGAAGACCTTGTCTGTGCAAATAGATTTCAAAATAGAGCCTGCCCTTTGACTGTCTCCATAATTACATGGCTCGCTCTGTATTTTATTTGGCAGCCAGAGTAGTTAACCCCTGGAAGTAAGGGGCTGATGGCATGGCCAGCTTGGCTTCCCAGACATGTCCATGGGAATGAATAAACCACTGTTTGGAGAAGCCCATAGCAAAAAATACACTAGAATAGTCTTTAACTGAACTGAAACTTTCAAAAACAAGCTTAATAATGTTTATTATGATTGGTCTAAAAATCTTACTTTGTCCTCACTGTGTAGATTGGAGAGAGGTATTAATTGTTTTAAAAAATTGGGAGTTGGGAGAGTTCTTTGTTGCTTTGATGTAATCAACATCTGTCAACAGACTGAATTTGCTTTTGTTTAGTTTCAAGGGCCCTTGTCCTTTAGCTTTGCCCAGTCAGTATCTGCTTCAGCCTGGGGCATTCCTCTAGTTGTTTTTCTCCTTCCACAAACACACAGGTTATTTCTTGTGAAATGCGAGCTTCTCTTCTGCTTTAGAGTCTCCTTGAAATTGGAAGGAACCTTCAATCTTCCTCGTTTATTTTTGAACTGTGTACATCTTAGTAGTAGATTATAAAAATCAATAAGGGAGCTATCTTGAATGACGCAGACTATTAACTCGTGCAAGTTATCAGACCTATCAAGCGGGCAGTCAACGTTTTGGGTCAAGAAACAGAAGGCGTGGATGCGTTTGCAGTGACGGCTTTTGGTCCTGAGGCAGACGGTGCTGTAAGAGCCTGCGCTCCCTCCCACTCTGGATCATCGGCTGGAGTTCACGAAGTGCGATCTTTCCATGGTTCTAAATCGGCACCTTGAAAATGTATTCCTGTGATGTGGTCCCTTCTGAACCTACTGTAGGCAGCAACATTTTTAAGCAGTTAAGAATATCTCAGATTGTTGTTACAAATTTGCCTTTTTTAAAGTTAATGTATTATTTAAGCAGGTCATTTGGTTTAAAATTAAAATCATCAATGAGTGTAAGAACCATATTTGAAAATGAATTAGCAGAACATTGTTGTTTTCTTGGTAATCATAAATCATTTAAATCTGGCAGGCAATCCTCCCTTCATCCAAAATAATTGCCTCCATTTGTAAAATCAATTAGATGTTAATATGCTATAAATAATAGTTTTGTTACCAGACTTTGGCATTTGCTGATCATTACGAAAAAATATATTCAACGAGACATTTTACAGAGTGTCTTTTAAATTACGTATTATCTCTGGTTGACATTGTTAGCTAACGTAAAGTAGTGCCAGGCTACCTTATCGTGTGGTTTTTCTACCGAGATACTTGATACCTCTGAAATGTGGCATATCTGAGGACTGATGACATACTGCAGGGGGAAAGTGCCTCCCTGGAAACGTACAATGAAAAATATAGGAGTTGGTAGCTCACACTTGAGTACAAATGTACTTTGTTCAGTTTTACAACTGCTTAAAATAATAAGCATTTTAAATGTCTCTTTGAAAGTTCCTTCAGACCTCTCCCTTAAAAATACTTGTTGACCAAAAGAAAACTCGCATTTTCAAGGGTAAAATTGACTTAATTAAGGGTCATTAGTAGAGGTGCACATAAAAAGCCAGTGCTCAGTGGGTGAAATGGAAGCGGTTCATTATGTGGTATAGAATGCATGAGCAGATAACAATTAAAGTGGACCCTGAGTAAGAGGCCAATAAATACAGGGCATGTTGTGTGCAGCAACATTAGTTATTGAAAATGAATTCCTCCCTCCATCCTACTCGAAATCTCTAATCCCACCTTTCAGGCCTAATCTGTGGAGGGAAATAAAATGCAGCTTTTAGAAATGGATGTTATAGTTGAATATGAAAATATTTAAAACCATACCCTAGATTCGCATTACAAATACAAATTGGAATTATGAAATATCTGCTGCAGGATCCAGAAGACATATAGCAATTTAAAAAGACAAGCAGGCAGCATGGCGTGCTCCTCCACGGAGGGAGAGAAGCAGTTGCCTATAATTTTCCGTGTTCGGCTCAAACTAAGCGCTGATAGAATTTTTGCAACACTGAAAATAATTCTTGTTATTACCTTTGGTGACAGTAAATATTCTAGGATTCATAACAAATAACATATAGATTTACTGTCTGAGAGAACCCTATTCAGAGTTTTTGTTACATAATCAACAGTAACAACGCTTACTACGAGCATCTCTTTGAAGAGCAAATTAGTACAAAGCAATCCTTTGCTGCTCAGGGCTCTCTTTCTCTCCGGAGGTTTGTGGTGATTTCCCACCAGGGTCACCTAAACTCGGATTAGTCAACTTGTCCTTGCAGTAGTTAGTACACACCTGAGTCTGGTTTCCCCAAAACAGGTTTAACAAAAGGTGTGCTGTGGCTTCTGGGTGAGTGATGTGCAGAAGTAGAGAGACTACCATGTGGCAGTTGGGAGCCTGGTTGGTGCTCCCACTTCTGATGATCAACATGGTGCAGCAAATAAGTTGTAACATTGATGGTAACAACATGGAAGTTAGATGTAGTTATAATAAAGCACATACTAGGAGGAAAAAAAAAAAAAACAACTGCGTGGACTTGATTCTAATTTATGGCAATCCCGTGTGTTCCAAAGTAGAACTGTGCTGTGTAGGGTTTTCAAGGCCATGACCTTTCAGAAGCAGACTGCCAAGCCTGCCGTCTGAGGCACCTCTGGTGGGTTCCAATCACCAGCCTTTCAGTTAGTAGTCTAGCGCCACGCAGGGACTCCTAAGGTAGTGCTTTTATAAAGAAAGGAAACGCATAGGATACCCAAAGACTTTTCCTAGAAGCCATTTGGGTGTCCTTTCCATGTCCCTGAATATAATGGGGACTGGGGATTTTAATTGTGCTCCCTCTGTGGTTGGAAAATTTGTTAATTACTACTTATTAATGACAGTATGATAAACAGGGTTGAGGGCGTCCCCCCCACCCCAACCCCTCCCTTTTTTTTGCCAGGTTAATTAGAGGACCGTTATCTTGTAAAAGCATTTGTTGATTTAAGCCCATTTCTTCATTTCACCTGTGAAAACATTAGAATTTTTTTTCCAGTTTGTAATGAATAGTTAGTGGAATAAACACAGTGTGGTACCTTATTATCCTGTTACCTTGTGACAACATTTGTAGGGTGTCTTTTATCAGATTGAAATAAAAGATTTCACTTCAAATACAAAAGTATCTTATGAAACTGGAATTGCTGAGTACACTACAGAAACATAATTGTCAACAGATTGAATACGTTCAAGCTGTATTCCTGATGTTTAGAATGTTGCCATCCAGTCATTTGTAGGTGTGCCTGCATCTTTTCAGCAACGAGTCTCTCATTTGGCAGGACAGGTACCTTGGCAACACTGTTCATCCTAAAAGTGATGTCTCAAAAGCCTCATCCGGATATCCTAGTAGATTCTTGATGATGTCATGCCTCAAGTTTAAATACATAGAAAGATTCCCCCTATAATGACTGTGTACTTGAACTTGATAATACTGATAAAGAGGATCTCTCTTTTATGTAATCAGCCGCATTGAAAAAAATCCTGAGTCCTGAAATTGATCGGAGGCTACATCACCCCATTTCCTGGGATGTAGCATATTCAAGCAAATACTGCTGAGTGAAAGCACGGACATCAGAGCTAGAAAAGACCTTAAAGGTTGTGAAGTCCAACTCCCTCATTTTCCTAACCCTTCTGTATCTCAGTGAGTTAGGTCTACCAAGCGCTCAGCACAGAACTTGGCACCAGTAAGCTTTCAGTCAGTGTTCACTGTTGTTGCTCAAGCCCACACACTTTAGCTCTTGGAATGACCAGGTGTAGAACCTTGGCTCCAAGATGCCAGGCAATGCCATGTCACTGTGGCACTTTTTCATCACGCATATCACCATCCCGTATAATCTGATGTATTTGTTTACTTGCTTATTGTCTGCCTCCCACCACAAAGAACATAAGCTCTGTGACAGCAGGGATCTTATCATCTTGTTCACCACTGTATTCCCTGCGTCCAGAGCATGGCATATAGTAGGAGTTCAGTAAGCCATCGTTGAGTGAAAGAACAAATTTAGAGGCTCCACAGGCAAAGGCATTGAGGAGTTGAGAAGGGAAAGGAAAAAAAAAATAACTTTCATGGAGCACCTGTTTTTTTTTAAGATGATGTTGTAGTTGTTAGCTGCTATCAGGTCAGCCCCCAACTCATAGTGACCCCCTGCACAACAGAACTGAACACTGCCCAATCCTGCACCATCCCCATGATCAGTTTTCATTGGCTAATTTTTTGGAAGTAGATCACCACGCCTTTCCTCCTAGTCTGTCTTAGTCTGGAAGCACCACTGAAACCTGTTCAGCTTCATGGCAACACATAACCCTCCATTGACAGATGGGTGCTGGCTGCTCGTGAGGTGCGCTAGCCTGGAATCAAAACTGAGTAAGATTGTTTACATATATCGTTTGTATTCTCAGCTAACACTTGCGGTAGCCAGTGGTGGAGAAAGCACTACTGTTCCTATTTAACGGTGAAGAAAGTGGAGCTCAGAAGGCTTGGTAACTCAGGCCTGTCTGATTTCAAAGCTCATGGTATTTTCACTCTACCACAATGCCTCCCAATTAGATCATTTCTAAGAATTTTCATGAAAAGTACCTTCATTCTAAATGTTAGCTGGTCCCATGGCATTTACATTTTGCATGATGAAGAAAAATTTTTTGATCAAAATTTAATCCCTGAAAAAACACATTCATTATACAGCAAAGCATGCTAGCTAATAGACCTTACAGTGCCCCTCTACCATGTTGAAATCAGCTTGGAATGGCAGAGACTCCATTGGATTTGGACTTAGGGGGCTTGAGCGCGGGCTCACTGTTCACCAGAGGTGTGAGTCTGGGGACTCACATAACTCTTCTGAGCCTTAGTTCCTCATCTGTAAAATAGTGATGTTAACCAATGCCTGCCTACCTAGCAGGGCTGGTAAGGACCAGAGATAATATAGAGAGAACACTTAGCACTGTGCTAGGAGCCCTGGTGGCACAGTGGTCAAGCACTTGGCTGCTAACCTAAAGGTTGAAAGTTTGAACCCACCAGCCTGTCCACAGGAGAAAGATGTAGCAGCCTGCTTCTGTAAAGATTACCCACTGCGATTACAGCTATTGAAACCCCATGGGTCAGTTCTACTCTGTCCTATAGGGTCACTATGAGTTGGAATCGACTTGATGGCAGTGGGTTAGGCTTTTATTTTTATTTTTTTAGCACTGTGCTTAACAGGAAGAAAGTGTCTATTTCAATATTAGCCACTATTCTCTGTACTGGGGCCCTAGTGGCACAGTGGTTAAGAGCTTAGCTGCTGACCAAAAGGTCGGCAGTTTGAATCCACCAACCACTCCTTGGAAGCCCTATGGGGCAGTTCTCCTCCGTCCTATAGGGTCGCTATGAGTCTGAATCAACTTGATGGCAACAGGGTTTCTTTCTTTTTTTTTTTTTTAAATCATTGCTAGTTTTATTATTATCATTATTAATAGTAATCATAATATGCACTTCCCTTGTAATGGAAACACTGAGTTTGTGTTATGTATATGCTCCTACCTAGAGATGCAATTTTTAGAGATGCAATTAGGGCCCCCACCCCCAAATCTTGGATTGATTTCACGTAAGTCTTTCTTTTGCCTTAGCTGGGACCCAGATTTTCCATTCCATATCTGCAGACCTGTTAGCTTCTGTCAGCCACCTTGCTGAGGCATGCATTTGGTCAACAAAGGGAGCTTGGCTTGAGAGAATGGATAGATTAAGTCAACCCATCACCACTTTGGGATAAACAATTTAATAATAGCAATTTAATCATCTTATGATGCTTTTTACATTTTCTGAGTGTTTCTATATGTGTTAGCTCATTTTCTCTCATACCTGTGAGAAAAGTAATATGGTTTGTAGAGAACAGTATAGTAACTGACACATAATATGTGCCCAGTAGTAGAAACTATAGTGAAGGCCATGTTCTCCGTTTTACTCCTCAAATACTCTTAAGGAAACTGTCATTTACTGGGCAACCACGAAATGTGAGGCACTTTGACATACCTTATTCCAATTAATTCTTACCTGATTTGAAAGAGGAAACTTGCTGAGGGTCACACAGATAACAAGGGGTAGAGATGAGCCAAGAGTCCATGCTTCTGCTTTCTGATCTGCTTTCCCTAGAACACCAGCCTGCTCCTCATGTACCACCTGACAATTCTTCTCCTGGTGATGTTTTCTTTAGGGAAGTATTGTACTCTGCAAGCCTCAGGGAATATGTACCTGCCTCTCTCAAGCAATTAATTTTTTTAAAGCAATTATATTACTGGCATTTCGTCTCACGTTTAGAATTGTTTAAAATGATACCCAAAACACCTCTGTAAGTTTGACTCAATATTGTTACATTCAACTTTACAGAAGAACATAATTTAGTGAAACTTATGACACTGAATCATTGGGCTTTGTGTCAGTGCCTTTTTCCAATTCAATTAGACATCTTGAGTTTGGGGGTCAGTACTCACCTGCAGTGCGTGTTCCCATTATGTTTCACAGCTGAAATGTTACTCTAGGCCAGTGGTTCTCAAACTTGAGTGGGCATCAGCATCAACATGAGGGCTTGTGAAAGCTCAGATTCACCAAGAGTTTCTGGGTCAATAGATCAAGGAGGGACCTGAGTATCTGAATCTCTTTTCCATGTGATGCTGATGCTGCCAGCCTGAGTACCATATTTTGAGAACCAGTTCTCTAGACCAGAGGTCAGCAAACTTTGTCTGTAAAAGACCGGATAGTAAATATTTTACCCTTCGTGGGCTGTATGGTCTCCATCACAACTGCTCAACTCTGCCTAATATTATAGCTGTCTTAGTTATCTAGTGCTGCTGTAACAGGAATACAACAAGTGGATGACTTTAACAAAGAGAAATTTACTCTCACAGTCTAGGAGGCTACAAGTCCGAATTCAGGGTACCAGCTCCAGGAGAAGGCTTTCTTTCTCTGCCTGCTCTGGAGGAAGGTCTTCATCATCAATCTTCCGCTGTCAAGGAGCTTCTCAGTGCAGGGACTCTGGGTCCAAGGGCGCACTATTCTGCCTTTTGTTTCTTGATGATTTGAGGTCCCGCATCTCTCTGCTTGCTTCTCTGTTTTATGTCTCAAAAGAGATTAACTCAAAATGCAACCTAATTTTGTAGATTGAGTCCTGGCTCATTAACTGCCCATAATCCCACCTCATCGACATCATAAAGGTAGGATTTACAACACTTAGGAAAATCACATCAGTTGACAAAATGGTGGACAATCACACAATACTGGGAATCATGGACTAGCCAAGTTGACATACATTTGGGGGAGGGGGGCCACAGTTCAATCCATAACAATAACTTAAAAGGAGCCATAGACAGCTGTAAGTGAATAAGTGTGGCTATGTTCCAAATAACTTATATTTATGAGCACTGAAATTTGGATTTAGTATAATGTCACAAAAATTTGCTTTTCAACCATTTATAAATGTAAAACTCATTTTTAGCTCATGGGCTGTACAGTAACAGGCAGCAAGCTAGATTTGGCCCTTGGTCTGTAGTTTGCTGACCCCTTATCTAGACCATCTGCCTTCAAACTGTTCTGTCATGCAGTTGTGGCATGTTGAAAATTTTTTGAACTATTGTTTTAATTATAAAAGTCGTGAAAGTAGATGTTTTTTTAAAAAATGTGACAGCATAGAAGAAAATTAAAAAGTCTCCCAACACCCAGCCTGATCACAGGCTCCCAAAATAATCACTGTTGATGAATATTGATTTTTGGAAATTGTATAGGCATATACAAGCTTATATAACTGTGTAGACCTTTTTTATATTAGTAGGCTTATTTATACATATTGCTCAACACCTTTTTTTCCCCGACAATGTATTGTTACCTCTTTCCATATCAATACGTAGAGATGTGATTTAGCTTATTCTTTTTAGAAACTCCATAGTTTTCTGTTTTGTGGGTACGGCATAATATATTCAACCAGTTCCCTACTGATGGACATTTAGGTTGTTTCTCCCTTTTTTTCCTACTATAAACAGTGCTGCACTGAGGGTACATCTTTACACATTCATCATTGCACACATTCATGATAATATCCACAGGATCAAGTCTAGACGATGAATTACTGAATCAAAGGATATGTGCATTTAAAATTTTGATAGATATTTCTAAATTCCCATTGTGGGTATTTTAGTACCCTGTGTTCATTTTCTTTTGGGGTTACACCCTACATTTTTGCCATTTGGTCTTTATCCCACTTGAGCATTCATCACAATGAATTTCAGTATAATGCTTCACTGCACATGAACTTAACACAGAGTAGTAATCCTATGGAGGGCAAAAAGTGCAGCTGGCAATTTGTCCATGTTTCTTGAAAAGAAAACGGCTTTAAAAAGTATAAAGCCATCAAAACAGTGCCCTGAATCCAGGGTCATCTTGGACATTGCCACGTAAGGTACCACAGAAGAAATTGTTTTTGTCTTGTTTTGTCTTACAGACCTAGTGCTTAGCAGATGTTTCTATATGTGTGTTTCCCATTAGAGTTGAGTTTCCCGTTGCCAAACATTCATGTAAACATAGTATTAGCTAATAAATAAGCTGTGCTACTATTGTACTAGAACTCAGAATACCACTGCTTTCCTTTCTAATATTTGGGCTTTTCCTTTTTGAGCCAGTAAAGGATTAGAATAATAATTTAATAGGTAACAACACAGCATCTTAAAGTGCAGCACTATGTTAGGGTTTTTTTTACTTAAAATATGTTTATTTCTGCTCATAGGTTGTCACAGAATTTTCTCTTCAGCACTCAATCACATCTACTCACACAAGCAGTCAGGCAGCCAACAAAGAAGAAATTTCTTTTTCCGGAGACAAAGAGATATTTCACACAGTATAGTTTTGCCAGCTGCAGTTTCTCCAGCTCATCCAGTCCCTAAGGTACTGTATTGCCTCTTATCTGCTACTTTTTCTGGCCGGTATAAAGGTTTACTGTAGAAGCAATCAAATGCTGTTGCACTTTTGATTTCTAGGGCATTTGAATCATGAATTTTAAATTTGGTTTGTGATTTAAAACACAAACACCTGATATGAGAAGTTTTAACATCCCATAATTCTGTAACATTAATTATTTACAAAATAAAAAAATAAGGCTGAGCTTACAACTGCTTAGCTCCATTTAGAATTAAAATTTCTAATGAAATTTTCTTTATGAAATTTCTAACATGAAGATAAAGCAACGCATATGTAGTTTCCTAACTTTTTTGGAGGAAAATTAAGATTTCTCAAGAGAGATTACTTGAAACCAGCACACTAGATATTTTTCTAAAGTCTGCGCTTACAGTTTCCACATTATTGATGGTGCTGTTTTTGAATCGTTCTTTAGTGTAAATTAAATAAAATGTCTCAGAGCATTCTTGATTTTTTTTCAGAGCTTACAGTTCTGTAGAAAGGCAGTCTGTCCATTTTTCAAAATGCAGTATAAAGGAGGTGTGTGAATTATTTGGGAAGAACAAGAATAGCTAAAAAATATATGAATTTGTCACAAAAGATTACCTACTTTTCCCTTTTTAAGCTTTTTGGTTTTTTACAGTGAGCCCACATTAAGTATGTTATACTCTCTGAAGGTGAGTGGATCATTTTCATGGCAAAGACTGACAAGCAGAAGGGCCACCAGAGCCCAGAGCACATTCCTGCTCAGTTGAGGTCCAGCCATCAGATTGAGGGCCAGCACTTGGTATTACTCACAAAATTGACATTTATTTTCTTAGTCAAAAAGCAAAAACAATGTCCAGAGAGATGACGAAGTATTGTTTTAGAAGTTCAGTGATAACCCAACAGCCCTTCTGCCTGTAGCTATAACCTTGCCAGATTGCTGAGTATAGTGCACCCGACTCTTCAGGGAATGAGCTCTGGAGGTGAAGCTTTTGGAGAGGCAACCTGCGCTGTGGGAAGCTAGGCTATGGCGGTACCAGCGTCAGAAACGCCCATCTGAACGTGAGAATAAGCCAAGGCCTTCAAATCCTGCAGGATGCGCTTCACAAAGACGAGATCCCTAACCCCAGCCGTTCCGGAATTCTCTGATGTTTCTGAATAGTGTTATCTTCCTCAGCTTCCTATCCCAAACTACTGTGTAGCCTTACTGTGTACGAGTCAACAATGCTTGGGTGGCAGTTTCTATAAATAGTGTGAAAAAGAGCTGTGCAAAACCTTGGAACTGAAAGAAGCTCTGTGTATAAGATATTATTTGTTTTCTGAATTCTGCCCAAGGATTTAAGTAAGTAGTATAGAATATTCTACAAGGGTGATCAGAGTTGAATGTTTTGGTGTTTTTGTTTTGTTTTTTGTATTTGGCAAATGATGGCACTGTTCTAGGTAGTTTGATGTACTTGGAAAAAAAAAGAAAGCTGTTTAATTTTCAGTCTTTCTACCCCCATCTCCCCTCCCCCCCCACTCCCTTAGTTTGGGTATGGTTCCAAAAGTGTAAGAAAAGTGTGTGGGTAATAGGCTTCAATTGACAGCCAGCCCTTTTACATATATTCATTCAGAGAGGGTGTTGTGAGTGATCTTTTGCATAAATTTCATCTTTGTGGTAAGAAGATGAAAGTGCCCTTAATTGGCCATTTGGCAGTTTGGAAGCTTGGCCCTATTTTTCATCAATGGCAATATGTTTCTAACGGGGTTGGGAGGAGGAAGAAAAGAAAAATACTGTTTGTTTTGACCCAGAAGTCTACTTCAGTCCAACTTGACTCAAAGCACAGTAAGGTTAAGGGACCATCCAGAGACAGCACTAACAGGCAATGTTAAGTTCAAAAGGGCAGGGGAAGGAACTAGGGACAGCCTGGAGGGTCTGTTGTGCTGGCTTAGGGAGGTCGGTGCTCCGGCAGGAAGGGCAGAGCTCCATGAAGCAGGAGGCCGTGTCCGAGAAAATGATCCCATTGTCGTGCACTGGGTTCTGATCTTCATTTTCAATCCTTTTTCCCCAAGCACATAAAGAAGCCAGACTATGTGACGACAGGCATTGTACCCGACTGGGGAGACAGCATAGAAGTTAAGAATGAAGATCAGATACAAGGGCTTCGTCAGGCTTGTCAGCTGGCCCGTCATGTCCTCCTCCTGGCTGGGAAGAATTTAAAGGTGATGTTTCACCAAGCCTCAGAAGAACTTACACAAGGGACAACAAACCCTCTTCTTTTCTTCCCTTTCCCTTTAGCCCTGCTTTTATGTGCATCTAATCTATTAAAAATTAAATAAGGCTTTGGGATGAGGGAAAAGGGATTTTATTATTTTATATTTATATTCAAGAGGTGGTACTAAATTCAAATTTAAGTAACCGAATTTTAGACATAACTTTTGGCTCAGTCAGCCTGTCCAAGTTGATCAGTGGCAGACGGCTTTGACTTTTGCCCATTTACTCCTGCCTGTAGCTTCCGTTTTATTCACTGCATTATTTCTGTGTGCCTGGAGAGTTGCTCTACCTCGTCCTCTATCACCTGCTTTCTTGCCTTATGTCTGCAAAGAAGATCAAACCAAGTACACAGAGATGTAGGTAGTATAACAGCGTAATTATGTGCAACAAGATTTAGTTCTTTCACAATTAATCTGAAAGACCCTGCTACATAAAGTTCAGAAAAGAAGATATGGCCAGGAGTCACAAAAAAGTGGGCAGGATTTAGGAAGTGAGACTCAAAGATGAAATCCTTTATGGGGTCATCTGTGTAATAAACTTGTTAGAGCAAGATAGCTAAGCATACTGTGAACATAAAAAAACACAAAGGAAATTATTGAAGAAATAATTAATTTTTAAATAAAAGGGTTTATTTTTGTCTTAGAATTTTTAATGATTTATGAGTTTATGGACATAATTTTCATGCTTGCATAAAATTTTATTTTAATTTTCTTTTAGTTTGGGGGCAATTGTATACATTCTAGTGAGGGGAAAATCTTTTTTTTTTTAATTCCCTTCTTTATTTGGACATTAAAGAAATCAAGTTTAGTGAAAACCAAATCTCTACAAAACGTATCAGGCACAGCTTTAAAAGTAATGATTTATAATCTCCACGTCACTGTTGCAAAACCTGTGTTAATGTTTCATGGAGAAAATAGGTATAGATTGACCTACTTTCAAGCTTTTTCATCTAAACTGAGTACCTTTTGAACATTTATTTATATTCCTCAGGTAGCCCAGGGTGCTAACCACTGATGAAGAGGAAGGAATTGCCTAAGAATGTATTTTTGAAATTGGCAGTCATGTCATTTAATGACTCACAGATGATTTAATGACCCTCGAGTTTGAAATGTCCATTTCCTAATAGTTGATAACACCATCATATACCCAAATAAATGTAAAAAAGCACAATATAGGATTTTAATATTAATCATAATTAATTAAGATACTGTCCACACGTTTATTGCAGTAAATTTATATAATCTTATCCAGAAGTGCTGTTGCTGTAGGCATAGTCAATAAATATAGAAAGTGTCAACTGTCGCCACACAATTTCTTTATTTAATATTTTAGGTTGACATGACAACTGAAGAGATAGATGCTCTTGTTCATCAGGAAATCATCAGTCATAATGCCTATCCCTCACCTCTAGGCTATGGAGGTTTTCCAAAATCTGTTTGTACCTCTGTAAACAACGTGTTATGTCATGGTATTCCTGACAGGTATTCATTTCTTAATAACATATTGTTCCTTTGAAAGCTAAAACATGAAACTAAGATCTGTAACATATGCTGAAAGACAGTTTAATTGAAACCCACCTGCAAACTTCTAAAGTTGATTACGGTAAAGCAAAAATTTTGAGGCACTTTGCTTCTAAGTGGACATAACACTGCCATTTCATGTTTCTTAAAGTAGTACGTAATCCAAAAACAATGGTTGTGCATTAAATATTTTTTCTACCTTCCTTGATTTTAACCACATGAATGGTAAAAATCCAAATGCTGGCAAATATTGGTCATCAACTATTGTTTTGGCTCTTTGCAAAATTAAGGCAACTACTAAGTACATCTTTTTAAGAATAGGAGATTTTTAAACAATGGCAGTATGTTTGTACTATGTATTTCTTATAAAAATGACTGTGACTAGCAAAAGTTAAAGATTAGACATGATTATCCCGTTTTTTCCTCCTCCACTCCAAATTATCATTGCGAACTCATTGGGCTTTGTGATAATGGTCATTAGGCCTTTATTTTTATATTCCTTTTATTGAGGTCTATCTGTCACCATTTTTTTTCTGTTTATGTTTCAGTCGACCTCTTCAGAATGGCGATATTATCAACATTGATGTCACGGTGAGTAAATCATATAAAAAATAGTCTTTGATCAACTTCAGAATTGCTGGTAGCAACAGGAAGAAGAGCAGATTGAAAATGTGAACTGCACCGATGGAAGTGCTGTTTACTTCTAGACCCAGACGCAAGCAGCTGGTTTCCTTTTTTGTCTTTAACTCTGTGTTTATTCCAAGTAAACCCAGGCCTGAGTTGAATTTAGGGCTGGAATCAGATGCACTGAGATCAATGTTGGCCTAAGTGAAATGTCAACCCAATCCTGCTATGTGTCATGTTTTTGAGAAGGTGTAATTGTTATTGATCCACTGTGTAGTTAATGCAGAGCACCACAGCACTGGGCAGCTGCTGAAGCTAGATATGTATGAGATGAGCTAACATGAAGAAAGCCAGCATTTTTCCTTCACTCTACCAAGATTGATCTTCCTCTTCCTGCTGATTTTGAGTGGGGCCTGTCATTATCTTACTCTGTCATTAGGGGCTACATTGGCCTGTGTGTGTGTCAGTCTATTTGGACAGCAGCTCTTTTGCTAGCAGTGTTCCCTAGATTTATTAAAATCCCTGAAGGTAACATTGTGTTCCATTTCTGGTATAGAGAGCCTTGAACTCGACACATGCTAGCAGAGTGGTTTTCTCTGTGAACTTAAGTTTTCACCAAATGGTTAATAGCCTTTCTTTTAAATAACAAGCCTAAGTAATTTTACATAGGAACTTCACATTGTAGAAGCACTAACCTTTTCTAATTTTCTTAGCCTTTCATCATTCTCAAACTTGGATTATCTGTGCTTTGGTAGTTTTTGTTTTTTTTAAATTGTAATTGTGCCTTTGGGTATGTAGATCATAAATTTTATACATTTGTTGATGAATAAATAGCTTTTAAATAAATAAATAAAAATTAAACATCTGATGAGAATTAGCTGTGATGGAGCATTCAAGGACTACAGTTTCTATTAATGAGGACATATTTTTAGTAATAATTATTTTGTATCTAAACCATGAAACTCAAGTAAGGGTGGGGATGAGGTAGAAATAGTCACTGAATAGTTGAAGTCAGTCAGATTTTTAGTTGTTTAAATTAATTCAACCTTTTTCCATCATATCAGTTTGTGTGAAGGTATAGCCCAAGATTCTTTTATTGCTGATATTTCCTGTATCATTTTGTCCTACTTAGAATACTTGAACATTTGCTCTACATATATCTTATTGGTATCTTTCCAACTCAAATTCATGTCAAAGGAGGTATTTTATGAAGTATACCTGAAATAAACTCTCTTTCATGATATACTTTTCTTTTGGATTGTATTTGATTTTAGGGTTTTACCTTTATTGTCTCACCTAATCACCACCTAATAAAATATCACTGCTTTGAATGAAATCATCATACTCTTCCCTGCTGCTTCCAGTGTGTTCAAAGAGAATACTCTATTCAATTTTCTATGTTTCCTAAAGGCTTTTAATGAACAATTTCATTTTTAACATCCAGATGATTTCGCAGTTGCAAAACTCAAAAAGCAAAGTAAAATACTTTCAAGTGTCTAGAAAGGAGTCAAAGAAACACATAGGTCAGTAGCTTAATGAAGTGTCTTTCTTATGAAATATTTTATTAAATGAAGGACTCCATTATCAGATCCTATACTTTTATCAGAAAATACTCATTACATTTTATAATTATTTATGTTTCTTTTGTATCCCAAGAAAATAGGCTTCTTTCCCCCCTGAAGGTTGAATGTTAAAAAAAAAAAAAGACTGTGTGATGCCCAGAATAGTTGCTCAATAAATATTTGTTAAACAGATGAAGTGCGAAACAAGAATAGGTTGTAGGTACAAACAGTAAGCACAGATAACTGTCACAGACTTTTGAAAATATTGTATTCATATATATTTTGAATCTTCCAAGTAGCCATTTTGAAGACTAGCAAATAATATGAAAAGGCAAATAGAGATTTTAGAAAATATTTTCTAACAATCAGAAAAATGGAAAATAATAAGTGTTGGCAAGAACATGGAGAAATTATAATCCTTGCCCATTGCTGGTGGGAAAGTAAAAATGGTACAGCCACTGTGGAAAATGGTTTGATTTCCTCAAAAAGTTAAGCATAAATGTGTCATAAGACCCAGCAGTTCCACTCTTAGGTATATATCCAGAAGACTTGAAAGCAGGAGCTCTGACAGATACTTATACACCATTGTTCACTGCAGTGTTATTCACAATAGTCAGAATTCTAATGGTATACCTAAATGTTCATCAACAAATGAATGGATAAACGAAATGTATACATACAGTGAAATATTATTCAGCTATAAAGAGAAATGAAGTTCTCATACATGAATGAACCTTGAAAACATTATACTAAGTAAAATATGACATCAAAGGACAAATATTGTACGATCCCATCTATATGAAGTATCTAGAATAGACAAATGTATATTAGTGGTTACCAGGGGCTGGGAGAGGGAGAAATGAGGGGTTATTGCTTAAAGGGTCTTGAATTTCTGTTTGGGGTGATGAAAAGGCTTTGAAAATGGATAGTGGTGATTGTTGTACAACATTGCAAATATAATTAATGTCATAAATTGTACATTTAAAATAGTTAAAAGTGGCAACGTTGTGTTATATATATTTTACCACAATGAAATTAAAAAAAAAAGGAAGATATAATAAAGATGTTCCCTACTTTTCTCACAGAGATATTTTGTAATAGTTTACCAATTTAAGACATTAATTTAGTATCAAAACAGACAAAAGCTCAGATAAATATATTTTTATAAGAGCTTCTGCATTCTATATCATGAGGAAGAAAAAATATGAAAAATAAGTAGATATGAAGAATATGCATAATAGCAAATTCCATGGTACATCCAAGGATCAATACTCAACCAGTCTCCTCTGCCTTCTGTATTTATTATAGTGTGTGGTAATCATTGATTCTTATCATAAACCTGGCATCTTCCAGGATCTAAATTATTGATAAAATTACTCATAAGCTTGTTTTGTTATATTCTAATTCTATAAAAATCCATGCATAGTGTTTATTATTAACACTGTTATCTGGAACATTTGATTAAGATTTCATTTCTAGACATAGGATTTTTCTTAACATATTTCATTTCTGTATTGAGCCACTTCAATTCTTAGACCTCAGTTCTTCTGTTTTAATACTGACATGTCTGTCTTAGTTCTTCTCATCATTATAAATCACTTCCAAGTGTAGAACTGGTAAATAAAAGATCTAGTAAACTTTCATGATGCTGAAGAAACATTTTACTATGCTAACTAATTCTTGGTTCCCCAAAGCTCTTGTGGCAATTCTAGGTCAATATCTTTGGTCACAAATTTTTGCATGTATAGTATTGTCTATGAAAACTAAAGTAAGGAATCAAAACGTTACAGTAGTGTTGCCAATCACAATGCTGAAGTAGCCATACTAGTCATTGTTTTTAAAAATGTTGCAGGATCACTGCATGGTTTCATCTTTTTAATTTCTGCCAGGTTTCAGTATTGCTACATCTTTTTATTATAGGTAAACTCGAGAGTAATCCCGGGAGGATGAAACACATGAATTTACTAAATATATAAATGAACACACAGTTTTATACTTTAGAAGAGCAGAGTTTTAAACAAGGGAATATTTTTAAGTTTCTCCCTGTGTTTAGGTCTATTACAATGGCTACCATGGAGACACGTCTGAAACATTTTTGGTGGGCAATGTGGATGACTGTGGTAAAAAGTTGGTGGAGGTTGCCAGGAGGTGTAGAGATGAAGCGATTGCAGCTTGCAGAGCAGGGGCTCCCTTCTCTGTAATTGGAAACACAATCAGGTAAGCCTTACACTGACAAGTAAAGGGAGGGTTGGCAAATGGTACAAAGGTTATTGGCGGCTTGGTATAAAGTTGATGACATGTTTTATGATTCAGAACCATCATTTCAGTCTGATATCAGTATGTGAACTGCCAGTCTGCAGTGTTGTTAGCTAGGTTAAAAAAAAGGGTTTTAAAAAAGTGAATTATACCAGGGTCAGCAAAAAAGCTTATAGGAACCGCAAGCAATATTTATATGGCTGCTTTAGTTTTAGCTCAACACAGTGGTCTGTAGTGTACCAGCTTTCCTTGAAATCACACCAAATCTGGAAGAATACCTAAGAAGGGGCTAAATATTCCAGCCCTCGGATGGTAAGACAGGAAGAAAGCTAAATTTTAATAAATGAAGCAAAATATATCCCTGTGATACAAAGATAAAAAATCTTAGCTCAAGCAAGCCTACTTTTCAAATTAGTATATTAGGAAACAGTCTGAAACAGTGATCTTTTTTTAAATTTTTTGCTCTGGTTCATTTTTCTTCTAAACTACCGTTTACACTTATTTTCCACACAATAGCCCGTGCTTGCTTTTTGAGTGTATGTGTGTTTTCTGAATTCAAGATTTTTCTTTGTAATCTGTTATCTAAGATTTGTTTTTTCTATAACTCTTCTGAAGTAGACATGTAGAGTGTGTGTTTTCATTTAAAAGCATGTGAAGAGTTTTGTTAAAGATGGCCACATTGGTTCCCTTTAAAGTACTGTTCTCATTAATATGAATCATTGAATACTTCCCATTTGCCTGAAGGATGGAAGGCTTAGTCACCTTGAAAAGACGCTGCCTTTCCCCCCCGTAAGCCTTCAAATACTTTAAGAAAAAAGGCAGCAAAATATCAGTTAAATGTATTTATAGCTTTAAAAATATTGTAACAGTATCTGAATCAAACTTTAGTAAAATCTCTTTGGGTTATATCTGAGAAGCTTTTATTGAAGACTTTGAACAAAATTGTGTTTTTGACAGTTTTAAATTATAGGCTAACTAGCCTGGGAAAAAAGGATAGTGTCTCTCTGTTCTTTCATAGGAAATGTTGAATCAGACCCCTACTGGGAAAAGAAATTTAATGCATATCTCACTATCTTACTGTCCATGAATATAATAGAAATGAATTCAAAATGCAGTTTTATTTTTGCAAATGGGATGAGTCGATAGATGCACCTCATATTTTTGAACACCTAGGGTTCAACAAATTTACTGGTGGTGCTCTTGCATTTTAACAAAATTTATTCTTCAGTCGAAGGGGGCAGAGAACACTAGATTCTTATTCAAGCATTCTATCGAGCTCTGCATTCATGGCTGTGTCTAAAGGGCATGTCAGCCTTTGATTCTCTCTGAGAGGTAATTATCCTTTTCCTGTCACGGAACAACAAATGATAGCTAACTACAGAGGCACATTTGCAGTAGTCACATTCATCAACTGCAGAAAAAAAAATTCAATTTAATTGTGCAACACAGCTGCACATGGGCTTTTGAGCATTTCTGTTGTTCTCCCTGTCTCGCTATTCCTCCCTCCAGATCTATTTTTTAAACTTTTTTTCTGGTTATTTTTTCCCCTTTTTGTCTCTTCTTCCATTTTTACTCTCTGTACTTTCTTGTTAAAGTAATTTTCCTTTGTGGCTCTCATTCTTTTTTCCCTATTGAAGGCTATGAATGTAGAAAATTATCACAATTACTCATATAATTGAGCCTCTTTGTAGCAAGTGCAACTCCAGTAGCCTTTCTCCATCATGAAAATGGTTTCATTATAGGGTTTTTCATATTCTCTGACACCATCTACACAGAGGAACAGGCGTGCAGATGAGATGTACTAGGAACAGGCTGGATCAGTAAGGTCACAGTAGGAATAATTAGCTCTGCTATGGAAAGAGCATCTAGGCCTTTTACTGCTACATAAATGTACTGTCCGTGGCTTTTAGTCACAAAAAAACTTACTAACAAATGGAGCTCCCGCCTACTACTTTGAAAAAAAGATTTGTATCAACACTACAATTTTCCATCATTAAGACTAATAACACAGAGCCTAGTATACATCAAGGGGAATAAAAAGAAAAATCTCACATTCAAGTGGCGGCTGGGTGCTGACCTTTGTTCCCTTTTTTTTGTGTACGACTTAACTCTTTACAAAAAAGAGCCACACGCCACACCAATATGCAGGTGAACTCCAGCTAGTACTAGCAAAGCATAGCATTCAGTCAGAAAATCTGATAAATCTCCATGCAGGATAATGCATTTCATTACATATTCACTACATTAATTCTAGCTACATAAAAAAAAAAGGAAAGAAAGAAGAAGAGTGGAATTGAAAGTGACATTGGATTTTAGCTATCTGGATGCAAAGGTCAGTTTTCACGGAGTACAAATTTGCATGTACAAGCTCCTTTGAAAACCTGCTCAGTCTCAACAACTGCACTTACAAACACTATGTGGAAAATAATAGACAATGAACTTTTTACTTCTACCCTAATACATTTCATTATTTAAACGGCTTATGTCTGCCGTTGGGAGGAAACAGGCCCTGATTCTAACAAATGTTTGTTCTGATATGTTAAAAGCAAGTGTTTCTGGACATCTATTATTTTGCCTTTTCTTATTCAGGCAAAATCTTAAGTGAGTAAATAAACAGTTGGCACCTTTAAGCCAAAAGTGCTTGGAATCATTACAAACTGAAGGTTTACAAACACCTTTCAACTCCGTCTAGTTTATTTTAAGATATTCCCCATCTTTTGCATAGCCTTTCTCTGCTGATACACCATGAAAGGAACATTCAAGCATCTTTTGTTGGTGTTATTATGTTGCCAACAACCTTGAGAGCTTTACAGGAGATTTTGAAATTCTCCTCTGAAACCTGAAAGATAGGGTGATGCCTCTGAAGAAATATCGGTGAAAATAGTTTAACGAAAAGAGTTTTCTGTGTGCCCTTCTGCTTTATGAGGGGTGGCTAGTGATCTTTAGGTTACAGTGTCACTGGCTATACCTCCACTTGCTTTAAAACATTTCTAAAGCTGTATTTTTGTAATTATCTCTAGATGATAAGATTTGTACATGTGAGAATACTGTGGATGTGTGGATTCATGCATCACAAATATGTGACAGCTCCATCAAAAATAATTTAAATTTATCGTTGTAAATGTCATGAGGAAAGTATCAATAAATGGTTTTTAATGTTTAATTCATAAGTGTATGTTTTGATATTAATTTAGAACAATATAAAGTAGATTTTAAAAAATAATCTCTATTAGATTATGCACATTTAAACAATAAGTGGCTCAGGCAAAATAAGTCATTTTAATGTCATCTGTGATGGATTTTTCTTGACAGCTACTGTAAATTACAATTACACTGCTTCTCTCAGCACATGAAAGTAAGCATTGCAATAAATTATCTTTTATTTCAATCCATCATGTCTGCTTTTCAAAAACAGAAAACCTCAAATAAAAGTTCAGCACGGTTGTAAGAAAAATACAGTAATTTTTTATCCAGTTTGAAACAACAACCAAAAAAAAATGCACCATTCTTTCGGAAAACAGTCGTTGGCTTTAAAATATTACTAATTGTACTTAAACATTCTTTGTCATTAGAAGGAATTCCTGAACTTGTGAGTTCCTTCAGTCAAAAACTACTGCTCAAAGTAAAAATCTGGAAAGCTTAAAGTGAAATTCCATAACTTACAAAGTCAGATGTCTCTCGAGAGTCTTTAGTTAGAGATGCGATCCATTTGGAGATTAGCGTTCTTTGAGATTCATGTAAAAACAATAATAAAACTATTTCTGTGTACATTTTCGCTTCTTTATAAGAGTATGTACTTAAATATAGTACTCCTCTGGAAAACATATCCTTAGTCATAAAAATGTAGTTGAAATATACTAAGTAATTTAATTTATCTAAACACTCCAATTGAATACAACTGCCTCCTGAAAGGGAATTAAACTCAAGAAAATGGTCACTGGACGAATTGAAAAAAATGGGCACAGGACAGGATGAAATTTCTTAAAAGATTTTCCTTTCAACTATAAATAAAACTGAAATGTATAATACTACAATATAATTTAAAAGTTAGTTTATAAACTACCTTTATGTATCTACTTCCTTTCCTCTTTCTCCCTAAGTATTCTGTATGAAGGGGTTCACATCATAAATGTGCGTAGGCTCCTAGGTAGGTGTTGTACTGTCTTAGAGAATTTTTAGTTAAGGAAAATCAGAACAGAAGAGTTAATACCTGGAGAGCTCTTTTCAGTAGATTTCAGCAAAAAAGAAGGCAGATTTCATCAAAGAAATGTCCAGGGCAAGAAGACCACTGTGCTCAGAAACAAGTCATGGCTTCGATGGCTGGTGTTGGGGAGTACTTCTCGGGTACACCTGCTTGTTCAGCTGTTCGCATTTTCCCCACCATGCCAGCCAAGAGGGGCATGTATGCCCTACTTTTCCATGCCAGAAGTAGTGTTACCAATACTTGTGTTAGTGCCAGAGGACTGGAATTTGCTACTACAAGTCTCTGGAGTTGTCTCTATGAAGTAAGATTAAACCCTAAAATCAGGTAAAGAATCATGTGCTCCCCAAGTGTCCCAAAATAGTAGAAGGGACATGACTTGAAGCAGTAATTAGGAATATTAATGAGATTTTATGCCTTTTAGTTTTAGTAAATATGAGATGGGCAGATGGTGCTCAGCCAAGGAACTGAGGGAACCGTGTCCTGTGCTTTTCTTCTTTCCACCCGGCTGTGAAATCCTCTGACACATACATTCTATGATACTCTTATAACCAAAATTTCCAATAGGTTCCAGGGAGTAAATTGCTGTAGGAGAATGGACTCATATCTTAGCCTCCTAGTAACTGCATAGGTTCTTTTATGAAGAGGAACGAGAGGTACGAGGGGGGAGCATTTCTCAGAATGGGCTTTCTTTCTCTCCTCTCTTCGGAAATTAAAATGAAGATTGCTGTTGTAACACACATTTAAGATATAAGTGTGACGCCTGCCAATCAGTTGTTAGGCGCCATTGAGTCAGTTCTGATTCATAGTGATCCTACGTACAACAGCATGAAACACTGCCCAGTCCTGTGCCATGCTCACAATCGTTGCTGTTGGAGCCCATTGTTGCAGCCACTGTGTCAGTCCATCCCATGGAGGGTCTTTCTCTTTTTTGTTGATCTGCCACTTTACCAAGCATGATGTCCTTCTCTATCAGTTAAGTCCTTAATACCGATAATTAAAAAAAAATTGTTTTTTGTTATTTGTTTAAAGAAAAGAAAGTAGGAGAACCGTTTATATTGAATGCTCTTAGAATCATTGAGGTTTGTTGGGGCCGAACAAACATAATTTACAGTTCAGGTAGAACTCATTCTTCCAAATATATATAGAGATTATGTCTTATTTAATACCTCTTCCATCTTCTATCTACTTTCCACCCTCAGTTTATAATCAGAAATTGTGTGATACAACTAGAACACCTTGGAAAAGGTGTTATACTTCTTACCACATAGGGCAACTTAAGAGATAAAAACAGGACTCATCATTCCTGTCCCGAACATATGCATAGTTTTCCTATTTTTGCACTGTTAGTTACATGGCAATTAAATCTAAATGAGAGGCTGCCCATCTGCTGGTTATATTGATATCCTGGTATAAGTGAAAGTATCTTATAGGTCTGTAGATGAAGATTAAAAATGTTTAGGGAAAATTATATATAGACACAAATACAGAGATGCTGGCTAAAAACCATTGAGTCCATGGTAAACTAAACCTAGGGTCTGCTAGAAACTCTAATTTTGGATCTAAGAACTTTGATTTTGTTCAGAATTAAAATAGTGATCCTGTAAATCATGATCTGTTGTTATGGTCAGTGTTAGGGGCACTATGCCCTTCATCCACATGAAAATATAAATGGGTGATGGTATATATATTCTTATCTTTCCAATGCTCCCAGAAATAAACACGTTTACCTGATTTCAAAAACAGCTTTTCAGCCTTGTAGGTGAAAATTCTAGGGTGGGACGCTATGTGCTACATTTCATTTCATTCAATAAATGGAACCCAAAACATTTGCATATTGAAATAACCAATGAAGCATTAAGAATTAGAAATCAAAACACTAGCTTCTCTTTGTTAATGGTGCAGTTCTTAGTAGAACTCCTAAATGATCACAATGTTTTGGAGTTTCAAGAATATTGGCAAAGATTAGATCTTCTATGTGAGTGTGTCTGTTTCTAAAATGTATAGTGTTTTGAAATAAACCAGAACAAAAGGAACCATAGTAGTAGGAAGTCACATTTCTAGATTGTGATTTTTTTTTCTGTTTGGCTCCCAAGTCAGTCGTAATTTGCATAGTCCTTTTGTGAAACCCCACAAAAACTAGGCAGGTTTTTATGACCTGCATTATGCTTATATGTGTCTGTATACGTGTGCATGCATGCTCATTTGTTGTGTAAAAGTGGCCTGGTCTGAATACTGTACTAAGATAAATGAAGCAAATTATTGTGTTAAACACATACCTTCTTATTTCATAAATCCAAAGGAAGTTGTTAAAACGATAGCAGAAATAAAATTATTCCAGAATAATGAAAACATATTAATGTTATCGGACTATATCTGAGTTTTCTTTTTCAAAGAATATTTTAAAGTGATTTTGTTTTATATAAGCATGCATGAAAAGCTTATCTAAATATTTTGTTTGGTCACTTTTAAAGCCGCATAACTCATCAGAGTGGTTTGCAAGTCTGTCCACATTTCACTGGACATGGAATAGGATCTTACTTTCATGGACATCCAGAAATTTGGCATCATGGTAAGAAAGTTAATTTGGGAAACTATTTATTGAAAGGAGTCGGGATAAAGCAGTTTCACTCCTGAAGCTCTTCCTCTGGCTTTGAGCCTACATTATTATTTGAGGGTGGGGGGAGGGAGGCCTATTTAATCTTAACCAGCACATTACTGTTACTGGATTAGAGCCCAGCAGTTTCGATCCCAAAATAAGATTTTGCTTTTTGTCTTCTCCTGAAGGGTGCGTGGCTGGAAAGCACAAGGGATATTTGTCTAGAAAAAGTTACTGAAAACAAAACACCACTGCATCAATGTCCCAGCAGCATGTACATATGACTGTTTTCTGTTTTTCTTTTTCTACCCCCTTTTCTAACCGCTGACTGTTGTGGTTAAACTTCATTACATCCTACACAGCGTTGACAGCTGATGTATTTAGCAGCATGTACTCTTTTTACTCTTTAATGATGTCTAGATTATACCCACCCTTGTGTCCTTTCCCCAGAACCTCCTGTTTTTCACTGCCTGGGTGTACACCCCTACAGTGAGAAGTCAGGGGTGAGCCAAAGGGGTGGGAAGATTCAGTTAGGGTAGGAAGCAGCTCTAGGAAGTACCCCCTAAAGGGGTCCGGGGCAGACTTGGACAGGTACCAAAGGAAAGTTGGTCCCTGCGCCTTGACCTAGAGGCTTGGTCAGTCATTTCCCTAAACAGACCCATCCATTGGTGGTGTGGAAGGCAGTTCCTGAAGGAACTACTGCCTAGAACCCCTCCCTGGAGGGTCTTTGGAGACCCAGCAGGTCAGAAGTCCCTTCAGACCAGAGCCCTGACCAGGCAGGAGTGCAGGAAGGGCCTTTCAGCCCTGCTTCCTACCCAGCCCCAAAGCCTGGGGTTATTTCAGAAGTTGCAGACCCTCTGTCCCTGCCTCCTGCTCTAACTTGAACCCAGGAGGCTGCCCTCAGGTTGCATTTACTGCCTTGGAGAAGCCTGACTTCTTTCTCTTTGGGGTGTGGGTGGTGAGGCTGAGGCCAGACAGAGGACTCAGTGAGGCCAGTGTGTGTGGTGTGTGTATGGGGTGTGGGGGGGGGCGCCTAGCAGGTATCTGAAACACCTAAACTGACCTTGACTGCCTTGTTGGGCCCCTCCCAGGATGTGTGACCCCATGTGCAAACAAGGCAGCAGCTGAGGCTCAGAAGCTCTGTGCTTAACCCCAGTGGTAACCACCACTTAGAAGTCTAGAAGCCTCCACCTCCTGGTTTCCTCAAAAGAAATGAGTTTGTTTTTGTTTTTGTTTTGTTTTGTTTTTTGAGCCACCTCAACCCTCCCTTCTGTTTCTCTCTGTCTCCTGATTTTCCATTTCCATTCTCCCCACCCCATGTCTTCTGTTTTGCAGCGAATGACAACGACCTGCTCATGGAGGAGGGCATGGCCTTCACCATAGGTCAGTGCCCAGAGTGCCTCATCCGCGGTGGCTCCTGAAGCGGAAGCGGCGCACTGGTCTAGGCTAGGCTGTCCTGTGGAGGACTAATAAAGCCAATCAGCATAATTAAATAATTCGGATGCATAGTAAATCTGATTATATAATACCCTGGAGCCCATCTTCCGACATCAGATACTTACCGACACATTTGGGAGACGGCGGCTGTCCCACCTCTAATTCTGTTACCAGCATAATGTGGTGTTTTACTTTTTGTGTTTTGGGTTTTTTCTTCAATATCTAGTAACTAGGGGCGATTATGTCCCTTGCTCCCTGTCAGCAAGTAGTCTGTGCACTCTGGCCGCTCGTTCCTGTTCCTGGCTGGTTGCGTGATTGGTGTCACCTCCAGATTCCAATCATCCAGGGGCACGAAGGCACCATATTTCTGACTGTGGGACTTAATGGAGAAGCAATTACAGCGAAATAAGAAAATTGTTATTTGCTGATTAATGAACATTTTGAGTATGTTTTAAAAATTCAAATTTTTTAAAAAACTGGCTGGTATTTATAAGAGGGACTGGTGTTTGGGTGGTTGTTATCCACGGGGTCCTAATTAAGGCTTGATTAAAATGCCCTTCTTTCTCTAAAAAAATTACGAACTAGGCAACTTCATTCATTTTTGAATGCCTTAGTGTTTCCTCTTCCTACTGTTTGGTTTGTAGTATACTGTGTAAGCAACATCAGCTATCAGCCCTTACAAGATGACAACATGAAGCCGTGGGGGAAGCATGTGGGGAGGGGGGCACTTCTTATTCTCTTTTTTGATAATCAGCCGAAATAATGTTTGACAAGAACCTGATGAGGTCACTCAGTAAATATTTTCCCTCTTCCAGAGCCAATCATCACCGAGGGATCCCCTGAATTTAAAGTCCTGGAGGATGCATGGACTGCGGTCTCCCTAGACGATCAAAGGTGTTTGCTTTCTGCCCTGTTGCTTTTCAATTGTATGTGAAGCAAAGACTCGCCCAGCGGCGCAGGAGAGCTGTTGCTCCCGGCCCGCGGGGCTCTCGCGCTTCTTGACTGCAGCGGTGTATGTTTCAGGTCTGCCCAGTTCGAGCACACAGTTCTCATCACGTCGGGGGGCGCGCAGATCCTGACCAAACTGCCCCACGAGGCCTGAGACGCGCGCTGCCCAAAGGGCGCGGCCACCTGACGCCTTTTTTCCCTAAATTGTTGAAATCCAGCGGGAGAATTTTTAGAAGGCACGGGCGAACGACGGCTTGGGCTGTAACCTACCTGGCGCCTAATAAGCGTCTTTGACAAACGCGATGGGGAGTAGGGACAATTGGGGACGCAGAGCTGAAGCCCCGCCCGGGCCATGCAGGGGAATGGGACGCCCTCTTTTGGAGATGAGGGTTTTCGGGAGGGGTGGGGTAGTCTTCTCTCTTTCTCTTGTCCTGACTCTGCCGGAGTAAAAAGGTTCACCTCTTAAACCCATTGTGCCTGCGCTTTTTGTGTCTCTGACAGTTATTTGGGGGGAGAGGGTGGGTGGTTAATTTTTCAGTCTGAACTTTCCACACACGCATGCACGCGCCGAAAGAAAAACCCGAGCCTCGTTGTTAGCTGGGAATTTTTTTTTAAATCGTTTTTCCCCCGTGGGGTTCCCACGTTGGCCCGCCCAAGGGCGCTCGCGAGGGTCAGCGCCTGCCTGCCATTCCTTCCGTTCATTTCCACATCCTCGCCCGCGAACCGAGGCGTTGGTTACAAACATTTCCTTTTGGCTGGGAACCCTGGGCCTGGCCTTTCCAAAGGACGTTCACAAGCCGGAGGCGCGATGTTCCGGGGTCCCTGCAGCTCCCTCCTTTCTCGCCGCATCCAGCCTCGCAAGACCATCGCAGAAGTTAAATTTAAGACACTATCCCTCCTCTCCCCCTCACCCTCCCCCACACGAGCGGGTGAGCCCAGCCTCCCAGTTGTGAACGGCGCCCGGCAGCTCAGCGGGCAGTCTAGCTCCCAATCCGATACCTCCCCCCACCTCCCCCTGCCCCCGCCAGGCCGGCCCTCTTGACCTGCACCCGGACGCTGCTAGGGCCGTGATGGCTGGGTTTTCTGGAGACTCAAAGGATCCCAGAAAGAGGAGACTCGGGCCCGTTTGAGGGCAAGGGCCGAGTTGACTGAGGCTGTAACTGGCGAGTTTAACCGCAGCTCCAACCCGCTTCAGGAGCAGGAAACCCGAGAGCCCACACCCTGCATCTCTCATGGCCAGTTCCTTCCTTTCCGCGCCCTTCCCCAGCATCTGTTCACACCCAGGATCAAGGGTGAAGAGAAGCTGGCCTCAGGGAAGCCTTCCCTCTCTGGCTGTGGTTTTAGGGGCAAGTCCTGTGAATGTCCGTGCGGTCAGTGGTTATGCGAACTTTTGTTTCTACTGAAGCAGGTTTTGCAAAGTTGCCATCCACTAAAAACAGCTTGGGGGCAGAAATGCCAAGGAAATGTGGGCACCTGTAACTGCCAAGACAGGTGGCATCGGTGATTGGAGACCTTACAGCCAGCTCATCTTTGTGACAGAATAGTGAGGAAGGAGATGGAGGAACTGGGGCCAATGAAGGCACTAGGAAAAGTGGCCACTTTGAGCTTTACCCTGAACGCGGGACTTTTCTTGGGCGGCCCCCACACTGTCCAGCTCGGTTTCTGTACGTCCAAGGATGTAGATTTTGGGCAACGGCGATTCCAATTACAGTGGGTCTAAGAGCTGGAAAAGACAAGGAAGGGGCTGGGGGTTCACACACACTTTTGGGGTGCTCAGGAGTTGGCCAAGATCCATTGACTGGGACCACCTGAAGCACTCTGGATTCCCTAGAGAAGAACAGGGCCCAGCTGGCCTTGGGAAAGATTTGTGGTGATGACTTCACTTCTCTCCAAGGAAAATGGGATTGTAACGATTAGTGCCCAATCTTATCTGCAGATATGTTTACTCTGAGGTTCCTCAAGAACAAATTTATTGAGACCACAGGATTTTATCGAATGCTGGAGTAAAACGCTACTTGTGCAGCAATTATTCCTAGGTGAGGATATTTGTAGGACATGTTTATAGTCCCATTTATCAAAGTGACTAACAAAGTTTATATATGTATGTGTATACATACATGCACACAAACATATTCCACCAGCACCAGCCAATACGCAGCAGTAGAAAACAAACTTGAAGTAGAATGAACTCCATTTAATATGCTTTGAGGTTAAAATTAGGAAGCAGATTTAAAAATACCTGATACACACCTCCCTACCCCCTCTGCCAGCTGAACTGGCCCCAGACCTCACCCCGGGGCCGCCGGGTTTCTAGCCACACTTGGCTACAGCTACACCACCAAGCACAGGGTCCTGGGTAGTGCCTCCAACAGTCCTACTCCGAATCCGGAGCTAGCGGGATATAAGGGAGAGTTTTGTTTCCTCTCAGAGTTCGGACCGGCAAAGACCAAAGCAAGCCGGCGTTTCGGAACAGGTGTCCTCTCATCGAACGCGAGGGGGGTGCCAATGTACTGTGGGCTGGTAGAGGAGCGATAAGATCGTGCATGGAGTAGCAAGCCCACGCGGGGAGACTCGGAGCCCCGGGGAACCCGGCTCAGCGCCCCTCCCCACACTTGCTTCTCCGGGGCTTAGAAATAATTCAGGAGTGTAGATACTCCCTTGCTCACACTCAATTCACTTCCAAAAATAAGCAAGATTCTGAAACTCTCTACCGAGGGGGTGCATGGGGGGTCTTTGTGCTCAGGAGCCAGGCGTGCTCCCCGCGACGCGAAAGACTTGGATCCCACTTCCAGATGTGCAGGGACGGAGCGCCCGGGGAGTCGCGACGTGCAGCCGCCTCTCTCCTCTTCCCCCGCCCTTTAATTCTTGAGAATAAACTGGCCCTGAGCTGCCAGGCCCTCGGGTTTCCTCACGCTTTGCCCTGAGCACTGGGAGTCGCCAGCCAGGTCCCAACCCCGACCCGGAGCCCGCCGAGACGATCACTTACGTGAGCAGGGCCCAGGAAGAGCGTGCAGAATAGCCGGGGCCCGGGCGGCATCTGCACGGCTGGGCCGGGCGCACCGCAGGGCACTCCACACCCCAAAACAGGCACTAGGAAGGAGCAATTAAAACCACAAGCGCAACCAGGAAATCAGGACGAGCGGAGGGGGTTGTCTGGTGGCGAAATCATTAGTTGGTTGTTGCTACAAAGCCTCGCCGTGTGGTTCGGTGATTAAGGGGGGAGGGGGGGAAAACCTTTAAATATTGGCAAACCCGTTATTGGTTTGGAAGATTTTGTTTGTTTGCTTGTTTGTTTTGTTTCGTTACTTTTGTTTTCCTTTTTGCTCCAACCACGCTCCCTGAAATATTTCTGCCACCAGAATCGCACCCTTCAGCCAAAGAGGAATTCTGTGGGCAGCAGCAGCTGCTTACTGAAGTTAAAAAAGAGAGAAGCCCCCCTCCACTAATGTCTGTAACGACAGCACCGATGTAATTTGTTTTGAATGTTCATTTTTATTGGTGTTCACTGTTTGCCAAAATGTGCTTGATTACAGAGGTTTGTACTGTGATCATTGCGCTCTCCAGACAGGGGAAGGTGCGGTGACGAAGGTTCAGCTCAGGCCAGATCAAATCTCGGGCTGTTTAACGCTGAAAGGCTGCATGTTGCTATTAGTGTTAAATATATGGCTAATTATGCGTATGAAAATTAAACATCAGTGTTATGCTAATGGGGAGACTTCAGCTGCGGATCCGAGCACTTGAGACTACCATTTAATCAAATGAATCGGTAACTAATACATCTGCACGTGTGAACTTTCACAAGATCATTTCCCTGTTCCCAGTCACACCGCTAAATTATGAAAGATATAATGATCAACACTTTCTAATTGCCTAACAAAGTAATTTGGGATTCACGGTGGGGCTGGCGGGATGGGGAACCAACAGCCCCTACCAGCCAGCGTGGTGCGCGCCATACCGCGCAGGGGTGGTGGTGCGGTTGTGTATGTGTGTGGGGCAGGGGTTTGTGTGCGTTGCTGTACCTTGTGCCCCAGAAGATAGAAGGCCCTGGGGCAGCTCTTGCCTCCACCAGCCCTGCCCCCAAAGCCGGTGGCGCCCGCTTGGGCCACTGGCGGGAAGATCCTGGGCGTCAAAGAGACACATGTCTACATATTAGATGTGCGAGCCTACCAAAGGCCTGATTTTGCCGCGGATTTCGGTGTCCCCCAAATCAAACTCTTTGCTGTCGGATTCCGACTCATAGTGAGCATACAGGACAGAGTAGGACTGCCCCCATAGGGTTTCCAAGGGTGTAATCTTTGCTGAAGCAGACTGCCACATCTTCCTCTCGCGGAAAGGCTGGTGCATTCGAACCGCTCACCTTTCTGTTAGCGGTAGAGCGCTTAACCACTGAGCCACCAGGGCTCCTTACTGGTGTCCCCCAGGGGCTCCTAAACTTCGGGCACCCTCACCTGACCCCAAGAGTCCGGAAAATGACCACCTGGAGTCCCGGGCTCAAGCAGAACTGAGCCAGCCAACCCCGGACTCCACGTGGCGCCGCACCCTCAGGGCGAGTCTGCGCGGGGCACTAGGCGCAGAGGGAATGGGGAGGGGCGGGGGAGGCGGAGGAAGGTTGGGAGGGAAACAGGGGGTGTGTGTTGGGGGGAGGCGGTGCGGCCGCCTTTCCTGGGAGGAGAAGCGCGGGTTTCTGGCTCTCTGCGCGCAGCGCTTTTATCAGACCGGTGCAGTCTTGGGCTGCAGTGGCCAGCTGGGCCGGGAGCAATGCTAGCGGGCCTCGGGGAGCGTCGGCGGCTCTGCGACCGAGTGAGTGAGTTCGCGGGTAGGGCCCCAAAACCCGACCTCAGGGATGTGGCGGAGCGGCAGGGGCCAGGGAGGCGCGGCCAAGAGGGCGCTGCGCGAGGCCCCAGACCCTCCACATCACAGCGCTCTGTTTTCCGCCTCGGGCGTACCCCAGTGCGTGACTCCCCGCTCCGGAGGCCGCGGCCACTCTCCAGGGCCGCTCCAGGCTCAGCGCCCAGCCGGGTAGCAGCGAGAAGCGGCCCCGGGTTCTCCGCGCTGGGGGCGGGCAAAGGGGGGGGCAGTAGAAGGGAGGGTGGTGGCGCGGAGCAGCCTGTTGGTTTCTGGGGAGGAAGTTGCGCTGGGAAGGCGGGAGGCTGAAGAGTCGCGGGCCGCGGAGGTCCCGGCGCGGGCGCCGCAGCCCATTGTGCGCCCCGCAAGGCGCGCTCTGTTGCAGAAGAGCCCCGGCCGCGAAGTGTGGACGCATCTCTCCCGAGGCCCGGCCGCCTTGTTCGCTCTAGTCCAGCCAAGCCGGAGCACCTCGGACCAATCCCCGGTGATTATGCAAGACAGCGGACCAATCAGCTCCGCCAACTTATGAATATTTATGACCTTGGCTGAGTCAAAGCTTTGAAGCGAGTTTGGGGAGCTCGGCAGCATCATGCTTAGACTTTTCAAAGAGACAAACTCCATTTTCTTATGAATGGAAAGTGAAAACCCCTGTTCCGCTTAAATTGGGTTCCTTCCTGTCCTGAGAAACACAGAGACCCCCAAAAGGGAAGCAGAGGAGAGAGAGACCCACACCCAGACCCCGCGAGAAGAGATGACCATGACCACCATGCCAGAAAGTCTCAACAGCCCTGTGTCGGGCAAGGCGGTGTTTATGGAGTTTGGGCCGCCCAACCAGCAAATGTCTCCTTCTCCCATGTCCCACGGGCACTACTCCATGCACTGTTTACACTCGGCGGGTCACTCGCAGTCCGACGGCGCCTACAGCTCGGCCTCGTCCTTCTCCCGACCGCTGGGCTACCCCTACGTCAACTCGGTCAGCAGCCACGCGTCCAGCCCCTACATCAGTTCCGTGCAGTCCTACCCGGGCAGCGCCAGCCTGGCCCAGAGCCGCCTGGAGGACCCAGGTATGTGCGCCCGCCGGGGAGAGGGAGAGGAGGAGATACGAAGACAGAGAGGGAATGAGAGAGAGAGGAGGGAGAGGTGGAGAGAGAGATGGGTGGGGGTGGGGAGGGCGCGGGAGCAGCGGAGGTTTCGGGTATCAACCTCTGGGTCCTTGTCACAGCACAGAAATTAAAAAAAAAAAAAAAAATCACCCAACTCACAACTATCCAGCCAAGGATAAATCCGAGAGCGTCCCCTGGCACTGTCTGGGCCTCTGGGCGGCTCTGTGCGCAGAGCACACAATGCCCCGCCGGAAAACAGAAACCCACATGTGCACGTATTAGTCTCGGTAATTATTTATTGCGTAGTGCTATAAACAATGTATGCAATTAAGGGTAATTAAACCTCAACTACCGCCTGCAAAAATAGCAAACTTTCTCTGCAAAGGCAGGAGCCGCTCGCCTGGGAACCGCCCCAGCCCGCCTGCAGCGGCCAGGTGCGGGCCCTCGGACTTTGCGGGACCCTTCTCTGGCTTTCGGAATTTCTTGAGCGTTCTTTCCCTCCCCTGCCTCCGCCACCCCTTGGTAGCCACTAGCTCTCGGATTCCCGCACTAACAGCGGCCCCACGCATTAACAAAGGACCCCGCTTCTGCTGTCCCTCCAGGGGCGGACTCCGAGAAGAGCACGGTGGTGGAAGGCGGTGAAGTTCGCTTCAATGGCAAGGGGAAAAAGATCCGCAAACCCAGGACAATTTATTCCAGTTTGCAGTTGCAGGCTTTGAACCGGAGGTTCCAGCAAACTCAGTACCTGGCTCTGCCCGAGAGGGCGGAGCTCGCGGCCTCCTTGGGACTCACGCAGACACAGGTACCTCGCTGCTGCCCCTCCACCACGCCGGCTTCCCGCGGCGGGCCTGCGCCCAGGCTTCATTTCCTGCTGTCTGGGCCTCAGGGTTGGGCTATCAGTGCGCGCGTGTGCGCGCGGGTGTGTGTGTATGTGCGTGTGTGTGTGTGCGCGCACACACACACACGCACATGCGTTCGCCCCTGGCATCTCTTCTTCCTCCTTCATTCTCTGTGCCCTGGCTCTGCCACTGCGCCCTGTACTCTGCGCTGCCTGTCACCCGGCCTCCCCACCCTGGCGCTGGACAATCTGATTAGGGCACAGGAAGGATTTCCCTGGACATCTTGTTTGGGGACGTTTTGTTTGGGTTCACACGTGCCGGAACAACTGGAACAATAGACGCTGGGCTTAATCCCTCCTTTTCCTTTAAAGAGTGGGGCTAATCACTTGGGGCCTCAGGGCCAGCGCCTGTCTCCCTCCTCCTCCTCCTCACCGGGCAAGGAAGGAGGGTCTTTCTTCCGCCCTCTCACCTCCCAGTCCCAGACCCTGCAGGAGAAATGGGGCCTTCTTTCCCGGATTTCTCTGAGACCCGTGGGTGCCCTGGTCGCGGTTGGCGTGGGTTACCAACGTCCAGCCCGGGATTTGGAGCAGAGCTGGGGAGAGCAAACAGATCTTAAGAAAAGGTTGGTTTGAGTCCAAAAAAAGTTCAACAAAACCCTGTGGCCTCCTCAGCCAGCTCGCAACTCACTCAAGGGCAGAAAGGACGGTGCAAAGAGAAGGCAGCCCACGTTGCAAATAAATTTTCTCCACTCCTTCCTAGGTTTTCGATTCTTTTATTGGTGTACGCATTGGAATTGCTGGCGCTCGGGGTTCTGCTGGCGCTGCGTCTTCTGCATACTGTCGCCGGGGTCGGGGGCTGAGCCCCTGGCAAGCGAAGGCCTGGGCCGCCTTGAGCTCATCACCACCACGCCCCCCCTGCTGGCCCCGCTGGCGGCCCAGGCACAGCGCCTTTGACTTTTATTGGGGGGTCTCTGCTCCGCGCTCAGGGAGCTTCCAGATCGAGCGGGGCAGCGGAGGCTCGGAGGCTCGTCTCCCCGGCGCTCCGCGGTCCCTTTCTTATTTCCCCGAAACCTCGCTAGGCCCAGCGGCCCTAGCCCCAGTCACGTTGTTGTCCGCTCTTGCAGGTCAAGATCTGGTTCCAGAACAAGCGCTCCAAGTTCAAGAAGCTGATGAAGCAGGGCGGGGCGGCTCTGGAGGGTAGTGCGTTGGCCAACGGCCGGGCCCTGTCTGCCAGCTCCCCACCTGTGCCGCCGGGCTGGAACCCCAACTCCTCGTCCGGAAAGGGCTCGGGCGGCAGCGCGGGTTCCTACATCCCCAGCTACACTTCGTGGTACCCCTCGGCGCACCAAGAAGCTATGCAGCAACCCCAGCTCATGTGAGGTGGCCTGCCCGCACCCGCCCGCCTCCTTCCTGTCTCCCCCAGCCTGGCCCTTCCCGCCTCCCGGTCCATCCACCCTGTCTGCGTGCCCTGGGTGCGAAGGAGAAGGGCCCAGAGGGAAGGAAAAAGGGACAGTAAAGGCAGGACGCCCGCCGCCTCCTAGCCCCAACCGGTCCGGCCCGGCGACTTCCCTGGCGCCCTCGGCCCGTGTTCTCGTCCCAACCCCGGCCTGCGCCTCGCGGTGACAAGGAAGAGCGGCCTCGCAGTACAGCGAGGAGACAGCCGGTGCGGCAAGACCATCCCGCTCGACCCGACCCGCCGACCATAGCATTTGTGGGGCTATCAGGAACAACAAAAGCAACGTCGAAAAAAGCAAAAGCTCTTTTCTGTCCTGTCTCTTGTCTCTTTTCGCTCTGTGTCTGTGCGCTGACGAAGTCAAGGTCCTCCTCGGTTCACCGTCCTCATTCTTTGGCCTCTGCAAATAGTCATTGGATCGAAGGGTACACAGTTCGCTGGGACGCCCAGCTCGGGAATACTAGGATGTTGTGTCATTTCGGGCCTTCTTATGGGCTCTACCTGGACACCTGTGTAGCTTGTTTGGGAACTGGGGGACATTGGAGGGAAGGGGTTTTATTTATTAAAAAATGGACTTCGCCTGAGGCTCAGAGTGCCCGCCAGTTCGCTGTTCCGCCGGGCGCGCGGAGCGCACTGTCCAAACGCACGTTTTACTTTAAACTCACCCGGACGAATAAAGAGAACATGGTGATTTTTAACTTTTACAGTAACTTTTGTACTTCGCCGGTATGGAGAGGTTGGAGCCGAGTGATTTGCATTTTTTACATGTCCGTATTATTAAAAAATAATAAAAGAAAGAAAAATGAAGCCAACATGATTTCTCATCTCCGGAGGAACACGCTTGGTCGCTTTGCCTGGGCAAAGAGGAAAATCTCTATTCCCTCCGTGGGGAGAAAGAGAGGACTGACGGGCAGCAGAGAGAAAACAGACAGACATGAGAGAGCTCCCTAATCCAGTGGGCTTTAAATTAAGACAAAAGCAGCTTTAAAACACTCCCCAGAGGCTCGACCACAGGATAATGCCAGTCACCACCCTGAACGCAGTCTCCAGTGCAGGATTTGATCGTTGTACATATTATTATTGTTATTAATTATTATTATCTTTCTGTAAACATGTTGCACAAGCTTAGCCTTTTTCCGTTCTGTTGTGTGTGGCTGTAAAACCCGATGCTTTGTGAAATGAGAATCTTGACATTTTACTTGTGAAATTTGGAAAATGTGATCAATTGAAATCAACCGTGTTTTGTGTTCTCTATGTCAAAGTTTAGTTTTATATTGAGAATGTTAACTTATTGCTTTGTATCTTGGGGAAAAAAAAGAACTTTGTAAATAAGTTATAAAGTTTCTTTGAGACAGTAAAATTATGGTTTCAAGAAAGAGCTGCTGTCTTGTGTACCAGCGAGAGGGCACCAGGGACCACAAAGGGCTATCACTGGGGACAAGTAGCATCTGGACAGGCGACTACTGTGGTCTGGCCAGAGTGGGATTACCTGGCCCTAGACACCTTAGAATATGGACCCCTGAGCCCCACTGGGCCTCTCCCTCTTACTTAGCTCCCCCAACCCCCCAAGGGGTCTGATCCGCACCTGAATTGGAGAGAGACCACCTGGGGAGGGAACTGGAGAAGAGGGGTCAGGAACAGGTGTCTGACAGGCAGAGAGTTGGGGTTCAGGAACCCAGGGGATGGGTCAAGGCCGGCCTGAGAGGGGATGAAGGCAGCGTTCAAAGGCAGCTGGTCTGCGAGACTTCAGCACCCCCAAAGTCTAACCACGACAGGCGAGGTCTGGAAGCAGAAGCAATTGCCTTTATACCTAGCCCCGGCCTCTATCAGGCCTCCTGGCTCTTGCTCTCCGGGAGGGCACTGTATCCCATAGCAGAAAGGACATCACCAGAGGCTAGGAAGAAATCGAAGGACACGCCTGTCAAGCTAACCCCCAATCAATCAGTCGGCTCTGGGGGACAGTCCAGGATCTCACTTCGGCCCTTCGGTAGCTGCTCCCACCCCACCCGGGCCCGTTGACCAGGGGGAGGCCCATTTCGCCTCAGGATTCAGGCTCTTCCCTGCTTCCCTGAGAAATGGAGGTGGCAAAGGAGGGGCGGATATGCTCGACTGACTCGTTGGAACTCCTACCCCGAGAGAGCCGCCTCGTAACCAGGCCTCTACGGGGCACCTCCAGCTGAGCGCTCTGGTCAGTTCGCGCAGAGAACTCGGGCTCCGGGGCGGCTAGAACCAGCTGTGGCTCCTTTCTCTGCCCTGGGACCCTGCACCCCTGCCCAGCTCCAACCTCAGACCCGTCAGCTGAGCCCAGGCAGTTTAGGAAAGCTGCCGTCCGGGACAGGCTGTGCTGCTTGGTTTCCTCTACTCCCGCACTCGCCTTCCCGCGGGGGCTGGCCCTCCGCCTTTTGGGGGACCCCTTCCGGCGCGCAGTGTGGCGCAGAGCAGGGATGGTAGTGAACTGTGTTGTGACAAGCACCCATTTTTCGGTTGGTGCTGGTGGAAGATCAGATCCGCGGGGCCCTTCTGACGCCCTTTGGAAAGGGGCGGAGGAAGTGGCTGGGAAGGGTGACAAAGGGGTCCGGGAAGGTGGTGAGGTGATGCAGTCCCGGACCTTGCGGGCCAGGAATTGGGACTTTTCCTCTCCTGCAGGCCCCCAGAACCAGGAGCCCTAGAGGGGAGATCAAACCACGGAGACTGGGATGCGGGCGAGTGGATGGGCCTCAAACACGAAAATGAACTGATTTTCTAGGCTGGACTCGAGGAGCTGGGAGAGGGGGCCTTTCTAACTTCAGTTTCCCCTGCGAGGTGTGGCTTTGCCACTGGGGAGGTTTTGGGAAATTTCTCTCACGCATCTGAGTAGGGTTCCCCAGAGGGCAGCTGGGCCAAAGCCTCAAGCCACGGGCAAAATCTGTCTGGTCAAGCAGATTTTAATACTTTGAGATATTAGTTTATACTAATTTAATAATCTCTTGCTAACAGTTCAAATAGAGAAATTATTAGTTTTAGCTCAATGAAGGCGGTCGTTAGTTAGGCTGTATTATAATTATAAGCAGTTGTACTTTTAAAAAATGTTAATCTCAATATAGGCCTAATTAATGCTGCCTTGTTACTGACAAGTAGTTCATCAAATATCTGATTCAAAGATTTTCATAATGAGTATATTAATTAAACTATGAATAATCTAAAGGTGGTTATATTTAAACAATACCTCATTATAATGATTAAATACTGATTTTGAATATTATGTCTTAGCAATTGTCACTTAGAAAACACAACCTTACCTTATGTATGAGTCTGTAATGGCAAAATGCAATTTTGGGATTTTTTTCCCTTGTTCAAAAAATGTGAACCTCATTTTAAAACACTTCTGAAATAGGTTACACACAGCTTAATGATTATCAAAATGACTCTTTTCTGCAAAAAAAGACCCCAAAGTGCGTGTACAGCTGCAAACCCAAGAGGGTCAGCATCATTTCACTGTATTCTCTTCTTGATTACAAGCCGGGCCCATCAAACACAACATAATTACAGTAATTTCAGGTTTATTTATTCTAATGCAGTTTCCCCATCTCTCTGGTAATTATGAGCAATTTTTTCGCCCAGGGAATCTTTTTGCATTAACAAAAGAGATAACGCACTGAAAGCCAAATTTGCTGTGCATTGAGAAAAGCAAAAAAAAAAAAAAAAAAAATCAAATAGGTGCGAGCTGCCATCTCTGCAATTCTACGGTACCCAAAGCCGGCAAATTGCTTGCAGGTGTATGGAGCAAGCTTGTCAATGGCCGGGCCTCCAAATTAGCAAATGCACAGCAGCGAAGTAATGCAGACAGACTTAGCAAAATTGCCAAACAACAGATACCTCTTTAAT